>NC_060187.1:40189215-40540934 GCF_021184085.1 Oncorhynchus gorbuscha
GAGGCAGAGGCAGAGGGAGAGGCAGAGGGAGAGGCAGAGGGAGAGGCAGAGAGACAGAGGCAGAGGGAGAGGCAGAGGGAGAGGCAGAGGGAGAGGCAGAGGGAGAGGCAGAGGCAGAGGGAGAGGCAGAGGGAGAGGCAGAGGGAGAGACAGAGGGAGAGACAGAGGGAGAGGCAGAGGGAGAGGCAGAGGGAGAGACAGAGGGAGAGACAGAGGGAGAGGCAGAGGGAGAGGCAGAGGGAGAGGCAGAGGGAGAGGCAGAGGGAGAGGGAGAGACGTAGAGACAGAGGGAGAGGCAGAGAGACAGAGGGAGAGGCAGAGAGACAGAGGGAGAGGCAGAGGGAGAGACAGAGGGAGAGGCAGAGGGAGAGGCAGAGGCAGAGGGAGAGGCAGAGGGAGAGGCAGAGGGAGAGACAGAGGGAGAGACGTAGAGACATAGGGAGAGACGTAGAGACATAGGGAGAGACGTAGAGACAGAGGGAGAGGCAGAGGGAGAGACGTAGAGACATAGGGAGAGACGTAGAGACAGAGGGAGAGACGTAGAGACAGAGGGAGAGACGTAGAGACAGAGGGAGAGGCAGAGGGAGAGGCAGAGGGAGAGACAGAGGGAGAGGCAGAGGGAGAGACATAGAGACAGAGGGAGAGGCAGAGGGAGAGGCAGAGGGAGAGACAGAGGGAGAGACAGAGGGAGAGGCAGAGGGAGAGGCAGAGGGAGAGACGTAGAGACAGAGGGAGAGACGTAGAGACAGAGGGAGAGACGTAGAGACAGAGGGAGAGACGTAGAGACAGAGGGAGAGACGTAGAGACAGAGGGAGAGGCAGAGGGAAAGACAGAGGGAGAGACGTAGAGACAGAGGGAGAGACGTAGAGACAGAGGGAGAGGCAGAGACAGGCAGAGGGAGAGACAGAGGGAGAGGCAGAGGGAGAGGCAGAGGGAGAGGCAGAGGCAGAGGGAGAGGCAGAGGGAGAGACAGAGGGAGAGGCAGAGGGAGAGACAGAGGGAGAGACAGAGGGAGAGGCAGAGGGAGAGACAGAGGGAGAGACGTAGAGACAGAGGGAGAGACGTAGAGACAGAGGGAGAGATAGAGGGAGAGACAGAGGGAGAGACGTAGAGACAGAGGGAGAGACGTAGAGACAGAGGGAGAGGCAGAGGGAGAGGCAGAGGGAGAGGCAGAGGGAGAGGCAGAGGGAGAGGCAGAGGGAGAGACGTAGAGACATAGGGAGAGACGTAGAGACAGATGGTGAGACATAGGGAGAGACGTAGAGACAGAGGGAGAGACGTAGAGACAGAGGGAGAGACGTAGAGACAGAGGGAGAGGCAGAGGGAGAGGCAGAGGGAGAGACAGAGGGAGAGACGTAGAGACAGAGGGAGAGGCAGAGGGAGAGACGTAGAGACAGAGGGAGAGGCAGAGGGAGAGGCAGAGGGAGAGACAGAGGGAGAGGCAGAGGGAGAGACAGAGGGAGAGATGTAGAGACAGAGGGAGAGATGTAGAGACAGAGGGAGAGATGTAGAGACAGAGGGAGAGACGTAGAGACAGAGGGAGAGACGTAGAGACAGAGGGAGAGACGTAGAGACAGAGGGAGAGACAGAGGGAGAGACGTAGAGACAGAGGGAGAGACGTAGAGGCAGAGGGAGAGACGTAGAGACAGAGGGAGAGACGTAGAGACAGAGGGAGAGACAGAGGGAGAGACGTAGAGACAGAGGGAGAGACGTAGAGACAGAGGGAGAGACGTAGAGACAGAGGGAGAGGCAGAGGGAGAGACAGAGGGAGAGACGTAGAGACAGAGGGAGAGACGTAGAGACAGAGGGAAAGACGTAGAGACAGAGGGAGAGGCAGAGGGAGAGACAGAGGGAGAGGCAGAGACAGGCAGAGGGAGAGACAGAGGGAGAGACGGAGAGACAGAGGAAGAGACGTAGAGACAGAGGGAGAGACAGAGGGAGAGACGTAGAGACAGAGGGAGAGACGTAGAGGCAGAGGGAGAGACGTAGAGACAGAGGGAGAGACGTAGAGACAGAGGGAGAGACAGAGGGAGAGACGTAGAGACAGAGGGAGAGACGTAGAGACAGAGGGAGAGACGTAGAGACAGAGGGAGAGGCAGAGGGAGAGACAGAGGGAGAGACGTAGAGACAGAGGGAGAGACAGAGGGAGAGACGTAGAGACAGAGGGAGAGACGTAGAGACAGAGGGAGAGACGTAGAGACAGAGACAGAGGGAGAGACGTAGAGACAGAGGGAGAGACGTAGAGACAGAGGGAGAGACGTAGAGACAGAGGGAAAGACGTAGAGACAGAGGGAGAGGCAGAGGGAGAGACAGAGGGAGAGGCAGAGACAGGCAGAGGGAGAGACAGAGGGAGAGACGGAGAGACAGAGGAAGAGACAGAGGGAGAGGCAGAGACAGAGGGAGAGACAGAGACAGAGGGAGAGGCAGAGACAGAGGGAGAGGCAGAGACAGAGGGAGAGGCAGAGACAGAGGGAGAGGCAGAGACAGAGGCAGAGACAGAGGGAGAGACAGAGGGAGAGACAGAGGGAGAGGCAGAGACAGAGGGAGAGACAGAGGGAGAGACAGAGGGAGAGGCAGAGACAGAGGGAGAGACAGAGGGAGAGACAGAGGGAGAGGCAGAGACAGAGGGAGAGGCAGAGACAGAGGGAGAGACAGAGGGAGAGGCAGAGACAGAGGGAGAGACAGAGGGAGAGGCAGAGACAGAGGGAGAGGCAGAGACAGAGGGAGAGGCAGAGACAGAGGGAGAGACAGAGACAGAGACAGAGGGAGAGGCAGAGACAGAGGGAGAGGCAGAGACAGAGGGAGAGGCAGAGACAGAGGGAGAGGCAGAGACAGAGGGAGAGGCAGAGACAGAGGCAGAGACAGAGGGAGAGGCAGAGACAGAGGGAGAGACAGAGGGAGAGACAGAGGGAGAGGCAGAGACAGAGGGAGAGGCAGAGACAGAGGGAGAGGCAGAGACAGAGGGAGAGGCAGAGACAGAGGGAGAGACAGAGGGAGAGGCAGAGACAGAGGGAGAGACAGAGGGAGAGACAGAGGGAGAGACAGAGGGAGAGACAGAGGGAGAGACAGAGGGAGAGGCAGAGACAGAGGGAGAGGGAGAGAGAGATCACTCGTTTAATCTTGTGTAGTCTTTATTATCAGCAACATACTTCAGAAGGACAATAACCACAGTGACACCGCCTGCTATTGAAGAGTGCATTTCTCTCATAGCAGAGGTCCCTAGGGAGGATGTGGGTGCTAGCTAAAGGTCAGGTGGGAAGTTGATTGAGTGAATGTGTCGTTACCTGTGTATATGTACAGCCTCGCTCGCTGAACCACTCGTCTTGCTACCCTACTTACATCTTCCTAGAGGCATCTCCTCTGTGCCTGTTGTTGTTTAAGAGCTGTCATTACTCTGTGTCAGTCTATACCGCTGGAGAAAGACCTGTGTTGAGACACATCCGCTTCTTGTTCAGTAAAAGGGAACAGTGAAACAGTCTACAGTATCTATCACTTTCTTTTTTCCTTCTGTCTGTGTTGTGTGACTGCCTGTGTTGTGTGACTGTCTGTGTTGTGTGACTGCCTGTGTTGTGTGACTGTCTGTGTTGTGTGACTGCCTGTGTTGTGTGACTGCCTGTGTTGTGTGACTGTCTGTGTTGTGTGACTGTCTGTGTTGTGTGACTGCCTGTGTTGTGTGACTGTCTGTGTTGTGTGACTGCCTGTGTTGTGTGACTGTCTGTGTTGTGTGACTGCCTGTGTTGTGTGACTGCCTGTGTTGTGTGACTGTCTGTGTATTGTGACTGCCTGTGTTGTGTGACTGCCTGTGTTGTGTGACTGTCTGTGTATTGTGACTGCCTGTGTTATGTGACTGCCTGTGTTGTGTGACTGCCTGTGTTGTGTGACTGCCTGTGGCTGTGTCTGTGACTCGCTGTACTGTGCAGCAATATGAGAACTGGCGGGAGAACCAGCCGGACAACTTCTTTGCGGGTGGAGAGGACTGTGTGGTGATGATCGCCCATGAGAACGGCAAGTGGAACGACGTGCCCTGCAATTACAACCTGCCCTACGTCTGCAAGAAGGGAACAGGTGAGAGGGAGAAAGAGGCGAGGGGTTGTAGAGAGAGATAGAGTGGGCGAGGGGTTGTAGAGAGAGAGAGTGGGCGAGGGGTTGTAGAGAGAGAGAGAGTGGGCGAGGAGTTGTAGAGAGAGAGAGAGTGGGCGAGGGGTTGTAGAGAGAGAGAGAGTGGGTGAGGGGTTGTAGAGAGAGAGAGTGGGCGAGGGGTTTTAGAAAGAGAGAGAGGGCGAGGGGTTGTAGAGAGAGAGAGAGAGTGGGCGAGGGGTTGTAGAGAGAGAGAGTGGGCGAGGGGTTGTAGAGAGAGAGAGTGGGCGAGGGGTTGTAGAGAGAGAGAGAGTGGGCGAGGGGTTGTAGAGAGAGAGAGAGTGGGCGAGGGGTTGTAGAGAGAGAGAGTGGGCGAGGGGTTGTAGAGAGAGAGAGAGTGGGCGAGGGGTTGTAGAGAGAGAGAGAGTGGGCGAGGGGTTGTAGAGAGAGAGAGTGGGCGAGGGGTTGTAGAGAGAGAGAGTGGGCGAGGAGTTGTAGAGAGAGAGAGAGTGGGCGAGGGGTTGTAGAGAGAGAGAGAGTGGGTGAGGGGTTGTAGAGAGAGAGAGTGGGCGAAGGGTTTTAGAAAGAGAGAGAGTGGGCGAGGGGTTGTAGAGAGAGAGAGAGAGTGGGCGAGGGGTTGTAGAGAGAGAGAGTGGGCGAGGGGTTGTAGAGAGAGAGAGAGTGGGCGAGGGGTTGTAGAGAGAGAGAGTGGGCGAGGGGTTGTAGAGAGAGAGAGAGTGGGCGAGGGGTTGTAGAGAGAGAGAGTGGGCGAGGGGTTGTAGAGAGAGAGAGAGTGGGCGAGGGGTTGTAGAGAGAGAGAGAGTGGGCGAGGGGTTGTAGAGAGAGAGAGAGTGGGCGAGGGGTTGTAGAGAGAGAGAGAGTGGGCGAGGGGTTTTAGAAAGAGAGAGAGGGGCGAGGGGTTGTAGAGAGAGAGAGAGTGGGCGAGGGGTTGTAGAGAGAGAGAGAGTGGGCGAGGGGTTGTAGAGAGAGAGCGAGTAGGCGAGGGGTTGTAGAGAGAGAGAGAGTGGGCGAGGGGTTGTAGAGAGAGAGAGAGTGGGCGAGGGGTTGTAGAGAGAGAGAGTGGGCGAGAGGTTGTAGAGAGAGAGAGAGTAGGCGAGGGGTTGTAGAGAGAGAGAGTGGGCGAGGGGTTGTAGAGAGAGAGAGAGTAGGCGAGGGGTTGTAGAGAGAGAGAGTGGGCGAGGGGTTGTAGAGAGAGAGAGAGTGGGCGAGGGGTTGTAGAGAGAGAGAGTGGGCGAGAGGGACTGAGAGTTTGAAAGGGATAGCGAGGGGGGAAAAGGCAGTGGGTGAGAGAATGAAAAAGTTGAAGAGGAGGTGATATTATGCTTCCGCTGTGCTTTAAATACTTTAAAGGATACTTATAAGTATTCTGTCATCTTAGACCTCTTCAATCAGTCAGTCTGGACCACAGGCTAACACTGATCATTACAGCTCACCTCCAAGCGCAGTCAGCTCACTTGTAGCTATGCTTTCACACCTAAGGCAGCTCCTTACAGAGATGGTCTTACTGTCAGATCAAGGGATGAGACTTCTTCAGAACATTTAATCCACATAAAAATGATCCTCCTTTGTATGAAACATTGTTGGGAGAGTTTCACACAAAGTTTTGTGGCTGACTAGTAAAGTGTCTGTGTCACATGACCAGGCTTCTGTGGATCTGCTCTGTCATGGTGCTGTGAGATGCCAGAGAAGTGCGCATCCTAACATGGTCCTCTGTGGGCTTATTAGAGCACACGGTCTTCAATTGCATTTGGGGCAGACAGAGAGACAGGTTATTAATAGCCAGCCAGGTAGAAGTTTGTAGGTTTATTGAGACGACTGGCCAGACTCCAGAGCTGTGTTTAAGGAAATGGAGGATCGGGTCACCGCTAGATCCTCTTGGGTACCGATTTCAACTGGCCTCAGGCTAGAAACATTGTTTAGTTCATCTGAATGGTCACCAGAATTAGAGTTATAAAACTTAACAGTTAGTCAAGTTCGTGCCACAGAGTTAGATCAGTCCCTCATGCCACAGAGTTAGATAAGTCCCTCATGCCACAGAGTTAGATCAGTCCCTCATACCACAGAGTTAGATAAGTCCCTCATGCCACAGAGTTAGATAAGTCCCTCATGCCACAGAGTTAGATCAGTCCCTCATGCCACAGAGTTAGATAAGTCCCTCATGCCATGCCACAGAGTTAGATAAGTCCCTCATGCCACAGAGTTAGATAAGTCCCTCATGCCACAGAGTTAGATAAGTCCCTCATGCCACAGAGTTAGATAAGTCCCTCATGCCACAGAGTTAGATAAGTCCCTCATGCCACAGAGTTAGATAAGTCCCTCATGCCACAGAGTTAGATAAGTCCCTCATGCCACAGAGTTAGATAAGTCCCTCATGCCACAGAGTTAGATAAGTCCCTCTCATGCCATGCCACAGAGTTAGATAAGTCCCTCATGCCACAGAGTTAGATAAGTCCCTCATGCCACAGAGTTAGATAAGTCCCTCATGCCACAGAGTTAGACAAGTCCCTCATGCCACAGAGTTAGATAAGTCCCTCTGCCACAGAGTTAGCCCCTCATGCCAGAGTTAGATAAGTCCCTCATGCCACAGAGATTCCCTCAGATTAGAGTCCCTCATGCCACAGAGTTAGATAAGTCCCTCATGCCACAGAGTTAGATCAGTCCCTCATGCCACAGAGTTAGATAAGTCCCTCATGCCACAGAGTTAGACAAGTCCCTCATGCCACAGAGTTAGATCAGTCCCTCATGCCACAGAGTTAGATAAGTCCCTCATGCCACAGAGTTAGACAAGTCCCTCATGCCACAGAGTTAGATAAGTCCCTCATGCCACAGAGTTAGATAAGTCCCTCATGCCACAGAGTTAGATAAGTCCCTCATGCCACAGAGTTAGACAAGTCCCTCATGCCACAGAGTTAGATCAGTCCCTCATGCCACAGAGTTAGATAAGTCCCTCATGCCACAGAGTTAGACAAGTCCCTCATGCCACACTAAAGTGTGGTGTCACTGCTCTCGAGTCGGATCAACTTTCCACTGTATGTTATTTGTCTCATCACAGAGGTTGCAACCCATTGCTGGTGACTCACTGTCACAGGTCTATAACTTAATACCTGGAATCGGGAAGCTGACCTTCAGTCAATCAGTCAGTGGCAGCATTCCATCTTCATGCCCACTTTATCGCCTGTTCTACTCTGTCGTGCTGTTGTTCTCTTGGGTCTGCTCATCAGGGGCCGTATGGCATGGTTGGCTGATTACTGCCGTGTGGCTAACACTCAGGCCTGTCCCTCTGAGAGAGAGGCAGTGTCCAATCAGTGACACACGTCATCTGGGTGATTAGTGTTACCCATAATGCCATGGGGAAGAGCACGGAACAGGCAGGTGTGAGCCACCCTGATTAGGAGGATGGGTTGTGGTGAAGGCATCTCTCTCTCACGCGCGCACGCACACACACCCACACATATATAAACAGAATATGATCAAATATTCACATACTTATTCATATACAGTTCCAAATATTGTCTAATAGACACAAAGCCCAAGTCCAGACCAGAGTACACTGGTCCTTCGGGGCGGTGTCTCTACCTGCCTTCTACCAAGTGCACATTTTCTCCTGCACCTTTCTTCTGGGGTCAGAGAATTATCTCGCCCTGACACCCACTCAGGACACACACTATCACACACAGTTCCCCACAACTCTGCTGCCTGCCTGCCTTCTGTGACTGTCACTGGTCAATACATTGGCTAAGACTGGAGTGTGTGTGGACATACCCGGCTCACCCCTGTCTAATCTGCTGAGACATGTTAGACTCTGATTGTAAAGATGTAGCCCACCGGGCTCGGCGAGTGCTGGATGGATCCAGGCTTCAACTGTCTCCAGCTTTCAAAAGGAAACTAAATCAGCCTGACACACACGCACACACTGTCCTGCGTGCCTGCCAGGCATCCCCAGCCCAGCCCCAGTCAGTAAGATCTGGGTGGTGTTATTGAGTGCCATGCCTGGTCCTGTGACTATTGATCTGTTGCCACAGCTGCAAACTAGTGTCAGTAATGTCCGTCCTAGTCTATGTTGCTGCACACTAAACACAGGGAGTGAAAATGGTGCTTTTCTGGTTGGCTGAGTACGAGGTGTGAGATGTTACTGCAATCACTGTACTGGCAGTCTAAACAAAACCTGTTAACACAATTGAAAGATGTTTTTGCGCTATTAAAAGTGGGGTAATCTGATATGGCTAAGTGTTATTATGTTGTTTAATAATATCCTGGTTAGGTAATAGCATACAGGGAATTACATAGAATTGATGGTATTGTGGTGTGAACAGTATATGGTTCTTGTAGCCTGCCTTTTAATCACACTTCTGTACTGCAGCCCCTGGCCTTAGTACTCTGTACTGCAGTAGGGCCTTAGTGCTCTGTACTGCAGCCCCTGGCCTTAGTGCTCTGTACTGCAGCCCCTGGCCTTAGTGCTCTGTACTGCAGTAGGGCCTTAGTGCTCTGTACTGCAGCCCCTGGCCTTAGTACTCTGTACTGCAGTAGGGCCTTAGTACTCTGTACTGCAGTAGGGCCTTAGTGCTCTGTACTGCAGCCCCTGGCCTTAGTGCTCTGTACTGCAGTAGGGCCTTAGTACTCTGTACTGCAGTAGGGCCTTAGTGCTCTGTACTGCAGTAGGGCCTTAGTGCTCTGTACTGCAGTAGGGCCTTAGTGCTCTGTACTGCAGTAGGGCCTTAGTGCTCTGTACTGCAGTAGGGCCTTAGTGCTCTGTACTGCAGCCCCTGGCCTTAGTACTCTGTACTGCAGTAGGGCCTTAGTGCTCTGTACTGCAGTAGGGCCTTAGTACTCTGTACTGCAGTAGGGCCTTAGTGCTCTGTACTGCAGTAGGGCCTTAGTGCTCTGTACTGCAGTAGGGCCTTAGTACTCTGTACTGCAGTAGGGCCTTAGTGCTCTGTACTGCAGTAGGGCCTTAGTGCTCTGTACTGCAGCCTCTGGCCTTAGTACTCTGTACTGCAGTAGGGCCTTAGTGCTCTGTACTGTAGCCCCTGGCCTTAGTGCTCTGTACTGCAGTAGGGCCTTAGTGTTCTGTACTGCAGCCTCTGGCCTTAGTGCTCTGTACTGCAATAGGGCCTTAGTGCTCTGTACTGCAGCCTCTGGCCTTAGTACTCTGTACTGAAGTAGGGCCTTAGTGCTCTGTACTGCAGCCCCTGGACTTAGTGCTCTGTACTGCAGTAGGGCCTTAGTGCTCTGTACTGCAGTAGTGCCTTAGTGCTCTGTACTGTAGCCCCTGGCCTTAGTGCTCTGTACTGCAGCCCCTGGCCTTAGTGCTCTGTACTACAGATCTGACCTTAGTGCTCTGTACTGCAGCCCCTGGCCTTAGTGCTCTGTACTGCAGCCCCTGGCCTTCGTGCTCTGTACTGCAGTAGGGCCTTAGTGCTCTGTACTGCAGCCCCTGGCCTTAGTGTTCTGTACTGCAGTAGGGCCTTAGTGCTCTGTACTGCAGCCCCTGTCCTTGTGCTCTGTACTGCAGTAGGGCCTTAGTGCTCTGTACTGCAGACCCTGTCCTTAGTGCTCTGTACTGCAGTAGGGCCTTAGTGCTCTGTACTGCAGCCCCTGTCCCTGTGCTCTGTACTGCAGTAGGGCCTTAGTGCTCTGTACTGCAGCCCCTGACCGTAGTGCTCTGTACTGCAGTAGGGCCTTAGTGCTCTGTACTGCAGCCCCTGGCCGTAGTGCTCTGTACTGCAGTAGGGCCTTAGTGCTCTGTACTGCAGCCCCTGGCCTTAGTGCTCTGTACTGCAGCCCCTGGCCTTAGTGCTCTGTACTGCAGTAGGGCCTTAGTGCTCTGTACTGCAGCCCCTGGCCTTAGTGCTCTGTACTGCAGTAGGGCCTAGGTGCTCTGTACTGCAGTAGGGCCTAGGTGCTCTGTACTGCAGTAGGGCCTAGGTGCTCTGTACTGCAGTAGGGCCTTTACAGACTGGCGTTAAGCTGAATTCCTACTTTTAGAAGGCCAGACCTCCCACTGGGCCCATACTGCAGTCACAGACCCTGTGTGGATAGCTGGACAACACATCCTTCCCTCCCTTCCTCTACTCCTTGGAGTTGGCTCTGATCTGGTAGCTCTGCATTAGTGTTGGCTATGTAAGGGACACCTCATCTCCACCATGTTCCAGATGAGAGGTCGTCAATTACTTCAAGGAAGGGAAAGAAGCACTTCCACTTAGTGTACAGCTGGGTTGGTGACTGTTTAGGGGTTGGAAACTCACTGAGGGCTTTAGGTTTCAACCGCAGGGCTGCCATCTAGGGGAACGACAGAGGAACTGCACCGTCACCCCAGTCACCCCTCCTCATCCCTCATCTCTCATTCGCCCTCCCTCTAATCCGGCCAATGAGCAGTAAGCATGGGTGCATTCCTGACACCTGTCACACACTGGCCCCTGAGGGCCCAATCCCTTCTGAAAGGTCGGGTTCGGACAAAGTTACCCGGGACACTGATCTAAAGTCAGTTTGGTGTTTTCCTCCCAGATAGTGAAGATAAGGTTTGGTGGAGGGGAAGCTGATCCTAGATCTGTGCCTATGGGCAACAGCCAGAGCTGAAAGGTCAGTGAGTCAGTGGGATGTCTCACTGGGCTGAGAGCCCTGTAGGGTCTGTCTGGTGTCTCAACCACTTTGCTTGTCTGTCTGTCTGTCCTCCCTCCTCACATCAACACAACGCTCTAGGAGATAACAACAGCCCACACAGACTAGCACACACACACACACACACATGACTCATCTCTTTGGTTTCCTTTGAACTTTAGATATGTGTGTGTTGTGTGCCGTCAACAGTTTTGAAGAGTGGAGGGGGAATGTTCTTTAAAACAGGGCTGTTCAACCGTCTCTTGTTCAGGGACAAGGGGAAAGGCTGGTTGACGACTGATGCCTGTGAATGGTGATATACATGTTAGGACCACGTTGTTATAATGTACCACTTCTCCATTGCTGGCTTTCCATTTCTCGCTCTCTTTCTCCATTGGGCAGTGCTGTGTGTCAACCCTCCCACCGTGAAGAACGCCTTTCTGATTGGCCGTAAGCGGTCCCACTATGACATCCACTCTGTGGTGCGTTACCAGTGTGCCGACGGGTTTCTCCAACGCCACGTCCCCACGGCCAAGTGTCGTGCCAACGGCAAATGGGAGCGGCCGAAAATCATCTGCACTATGAGTGAGTGACCAAGACTGTCAAAGGGCTTGACGTTTGACCTCTATGGGATAAATGATCACATTACAGTGGAGGAATGGAACCTTCAAATGACACTGAACTCAGTAGGAATACAAGAATCTCCATAGAAGTTGTAGCATGTTCTGGAATTTGACAAACCTTTCGCTCAGATAGAGGTTGTGTGACGACGGTAATGTAATTTGAGTGTAGATTTTAAAAAACTCAGTTCTAGCCCTTGTTCTGTTGAGATAGTGTATCGCTCCAAAGTGTGATTGACAGCCAGGGGTTTTGGAGGAATGCCAGCAACGCCGAGAAGAAACATTTCATTTTACTATCCTCCCATGAGGAGTAAAACTCGCTCTGCCGAACGACGGAAACATCCATCTTTCTTCATGACAGCAGAATCATTCATATTGTAGGATTGTATCAATGTTTGCCCTTTTTAAGAAGTTATGAGCAAACAAGTATTTCCCATTTCCCCTTTCGGCTCGTACTGACAAATAATGAATTGCTGCTGTTTGAACTGGAGAGAAAATATGGAGCCTTATTTCGTATTTGGTGCATTTCGAGTGTAATGTTGTTTTCCTGCTAGAGTCGTTTGTTAGTCATTATTATCATGGCAAGGTAGACCTTCTGTTGGCAAACCTAACCCAGGACCAATGGATCCAATTTGGCAGCACAACACAGGAAGGAAGTGGCTTACTCAGGACGTGGGTGGGAGGACAGTCCTATGCTAATACATGTAGAGAGCTAGTAATATGAAGTTGAGTGGCGAAGACACGTTAGGCAGAGGGGCTGATGTTGAGAGCTGTATGTCTGTGGTGTTGACCTCTCACCCCCCTCCTCTCACATCTCATATCCCTCTCTCACTCTGTCACTCCACTTTACCTGTCACACCCACCTCTACTCCCTCCCACCCGGTCTCTTTCTCCTGACTCATCTCCCCTCACACCCTTTCACTCCCTTCTGTCTCTCTCCAGCCCGGGGAGCACAGCGCTACAGGCGGCACCATGACCATCACAACGGCCGACGGGAGCGCAGAAAGCACAAGAAGCACGGCCATGGACACGGAGAGGGGGGGCACCACGGAGGGGATCAGGGCCACAGGCATGGGCACGGGCAGGGGAACGCTCATGCCCACATCTGAACCAAAAACGGCCACTGCCCGAACCTCGCCTCGCTGCCCAGTCTCCCTCCTCTACCCCTCTCTACCCCCTCTCCTGCCCTGTTCCTGACCCCACAACCTGGCTCCCAGAGCCAGCCTGTATCATACTCAACTCTGAGGCCTGACAGCCGACTGCTTGGCCTCACTGAGACAATAACAATCGCTTTGTACTCTTCTTTACTTTCACTGCTTTTCTTTTCTGTCTCCCTCCCTCCCTCCTCCCCCTCCCTCCCCCCTTTCTTTTCTGTCTCCCTCCCCCCCCTTTCTTTTCTGTCTCCCCCCTCCCTCCTCCCTCCTCCCCCTCCCCCCCTTTCTTTTCTGTCTCCCTCCCTCCCTCCTCCCTCCTCCCTCCTCCCCCCCTTTCTTTTCTGTCTCCCTCCCTCCCTCCTCCCCCTCCCTCCTCCCCCTCCCTCTCTCCCCCCCTTTCTTTTCTGTCTCCCTCCCTCCTCCCCCTCCCTCCTCCCCCTCCCTCCCCCCTTTCTTTTCTGTCTCCCTCCCTCCCTCCTCCCTCCTCCCCTCTCCCCCCCTTTCTTTTCTGTCTCCCTCCCTCCCTCCCCCTCCTCCCCCCCTCCCCCCCTTTGTTTTCTGTCTCCCTCCCTCCCTCCCTCCTCCCCCTCCCCCCCCCTTTTCCCCCTCCCTCCCCCCTCCTCCCCCTCCCCCCTTTGTTTTCTGTCTCCCTCCCTCCCTCCCCCCCTCCTCCCCCCTCCCCCTTTCTTTTCTGTCTGTCCCTCCCCCTCCTCCCCCTCCCCCCCCCTTTCTTTTCTCCCCTCCCTCCCTCCTCCCCCTCCCTCCCCCCCCTCCCCCCCCCTTTCTTTTCTCCCTCCCTCCCTCCCCCCTCCCTCCCGGCCTACTTTTATCAAGTCAACGAGGACCCAGGATATGGGGCTTTGCTCACCAGTTCAAATCTTAAGAGGTTTCTTTTGTTTCCTTCTATTTTTACATTAACGATCATGGAGGATGTTTAGTACAAACTGTAAATAGTGACAACAACATGAAAATCCTGTATCGAACCAGAAGAGTCGGGGAATACATTAACATGCAATCCATGTTTTTCAATTGTTCGTTCGAACCTTGTTTTTAACAGATGTGTTGTCCGACTGTATTTCTTGACTTTGCTGTTTTTGGTTAGCTCTTTGGAAGACCTTTTGCTCAATGACCTACAACAGTTATTCTGAACAGATTTAGCTACGTGGTTTCGATCGACTGGATCTCATCATTGTTAACGACGGTCACTTTTAACTGGGTATTCGAGGAAAACCGAGAAAGCGCAGTTAGCCTCGATCCAAATCGACCTCACGCCACTGAGGTCGATCCAGAAGCTCAAACTTCTCCCCGTGGTGGCAGTCCATGTTTCTCCTAACGATTATCATCCTACTGTATGTGTTTCCTTTCTGTGTCATTCTGTGTTCCTGCTTCACTACTAGAGGAGATAGCTAGTCAGGAGTCGAGAACCCCAACCCAGAATAGGCCAGATTATGACTAGCCTCTCTAAGTCTGGTTTCCCAGCTAGCTATTAGGCAATGATCCTTCATCAGAATTCTCTCATACCCATCACCACGCTCTCATATTCCGTCTGTGTCCCGGTGTCAATGGTCTGTTCGTCTTCCAGTTTGGAGTTCTACTACTCTGGCCCGCTGAGGAGAAATTGTTCTGTCAGACTGTCAGAGAGAGAAAAGGAGAGGGGGAGGAATAGAGAGAGAAGAGCAGGGAATTCGGACTCTTAATTGCAGTCGCCCCGTTCTCCAGCACATCAAACAGAGAGATGACAGGGCCCTCTCTGCAGCCGGCGGGTACAGAGCTGGGCCCATAATTATCTTTTTAAAGTAGTGCAGATGGGGGCATAATGCCGGGATGAACACACACTCTGCCCCACCCGAGGAGGAGTAAGCTGAGCTAATGTCCTAGTGTATGGATCTGGCTTTAAATACAGAGAACCAGAGTTGTGTTGGCTGGGTTCAGAGGCCAGTCTCAGTGAGGTTTGTGTGTGGGCGACAGTGACAGCAACAGGGCCCACAGAAATTCTAGAAACATTTGAGACGGTGAAAAGAGATAAAACACCCTTGTATTTCTGGACCAGTGGTTCAGAATGGTACCAGGAAACGCATGGTTTTAAACAGAGCTGTCCTGTCTGCTGCAGCCCGGAGCCGGCTGGGATAAGACCCACGCCACCTCTTCTCTCTGCAGCGGGTAGAAAAAGGAGACATGTTTTACTGCACGATCCGACTGATTCTCGCAAGCTCCTTTATCGCCTTTACGCAATTCCTCTGAGCGTACGCCCCCCCCCCTCTTCCTTTCTCTCTCTCTCTGTCTCTCCCTCCTCTCTCCCTTGTCTTTCATCCTCATCCCTTTATCCACCTTGTCAATGACACAGACAGGGCCTGAAAGAGAGAAAAGAGAGCAAGCTCCATATCAGTACAATTAATCTCCCTTAAAGCATGCTTAATTAATGAAGAGGTTATCATCGTGACCTTTGTCCCTGGCTGTGATGACAGGGGCTTTGCTCTGACAGACGGGGAGCCACAGGCCTGTCACAGCTCCTCACGTCTTTTAGATGTCAGTCTACTATCGGCTTTTCTTTCCCGTCTCCCATTCCAGACAATGGATTGACCGTGGGTGGGTGGGTGGGGGCTCCTTATGCATTTAAATCAGCTGAGATTCTCCTAAAGATACCGGATGACTATAACTACTATGGGGTTAAGCAGGACAGTATGTGTCTGTCTCTTACAGTAGTACGAGGGACGGAGTGCGTGTGTGACAGGAAGAACACATATGAAGAGGTGATTGGATCTCTCTCACACAAGGTGGACAGAAGTGTAAAACGAACAAACCGAGACTCTGCTGAGATCGAGCCTGGGCTGGACAGATGTTGGCTATGATTAAGGAGTAGAGATGGAGTGTAGGTGTAGGCCGACCTATGTGTCTGGCTGGCTGTCAGTCATCCTCTAGTCTAGGAGGCTGCTGTTATCACTGCACCAGACCAGCTGCTTATTGGTGGATCTCCTGGAGCAATGGGTCAACTCAGCTCACTGTGCTCTGTGGATGGTGTCAGCTTGCTCCGATGCACACAGACTCTCCAGACACATACTGTCTCTCCATCACAGAAACAAATGTTCTCTCTTTCCCTATCTGACACTCTCTCGCCCTCTCTTTCCCTATCTGACACTCTCTCGCCCTCTCTTTCCCTATCTGACACTCTCTCGCCCTCTCTTTCCCTATCTGACACTCTCTCGCCCTCTCTTTCCCTATCTGACACTCTCTCGCCCTCTCTTTCCCTATCTGACACTCTCTCCCCTCTTTTCCCTATCTGACACTCTCGCCATCTTTTCCTATCCGACACTCTCTCGACATCTCTTTTCCCTATCTGACACTCTCTCGCCCTCTCTTTCCCTATCCGTCACTCTCTCTCCCTCTCTTTCCCTATCTGACACTCTCGCCCTCTCTTTCCCTATCCGTCACTCTCTCTCCCTCTCTCTCCCTATCTGACACTCTCTCGCCCTCTCTTTCCCTATCCGTCACTCTCTCGCCCTCTCTTTCCCTATCTGACACTCTCTCGCCCTCTCTTTCCCTATCTGACACTCTCTCGCCCTCTCTTTCCCTATCTGACACTCTCTCGCCCTCTCTTTCCCTATCTGACACTCTCTCGCCCTCTCTTTCCCTATCTGACACTCTCTCACCCTCTCTTTCCCTATCTGACACTCTCTCGCCCTCTCTTTCCCTATCTGACACTCTCTCGCCCTCTCTTTCCCTATCTGACACTCTCTCGCCCTCTCTTTCCCTATCTGACACTCTCGCCCTCTCTTTCCCTATCTGACACTCTCTCGCCCTCTCTTTCCTTATCTGACACTCTCTCGCCCTCTCTTTCCCTATCTGACACTCTCGGCCACTCTTTCCCTATCCGTCACTCTCTCGCCCTCTCTTTCCATATCTGACACTCTCTCGCCCTCTCTTTCCCTATCTGACACTCTCTCGCCCTCTCTTTCCTTATCTGACACTCTCTCGCCCTCTCTTTCCCTATCTGACACTCTCTCGCCCTCTCTTTCCCCATCTGACACTCTCTCGCCCTCTCTTTCCCTATCTGACACTCTCTCGCCCTCTCTTTCCCCATCTGACACTCTCTCGCCCTCTCTTTCCCTATCTGACACTCTCTCGCCCTCTCTTTCCTTATCTGACACTCTCTCGCCCTCTCTTTCCTTATCTGACACTCTCTCGCCCTCTCTTTCCCTATCCGTCACTCTCTCGCCCTCTCTTTCCCTATCTGACACTCTCGCCCACTCTTTCCCTATCCGTCACTCTCTCTCCCTCTCTCTCCCTATCTGACACTCTCTCGCCCTCTCTTTCCCTATCCGTCACTCTCTCGCCCTCTCTTTCCCTATCTGACACTCTCTCGCCCTCTCTTTCCCTATCTGACACTCTCTCGCCCTCTCTTTCCCTATCTGACACTCTCTCGCCCTCTCTTTCCCTATCTGACACTCTCTCGCCCTCTCTTTCCTTATCTGACACTCTCTCGCCCTCTCTTTCCCTATCTGACACTCTCGGCCACTCTTTCCCTATCTGACACTCTCTCGCCCTCTCTTTCCCTATCTGACACTCTCTCGCCCTCTCTTTCCTTATCTGACACTCTCTCGCCCTCTCTTTCCCTATCTGACACTCTCTCGCCCTCTCTTTCCCTATCTGACACTCTCTCGCCCTCTCTTTCCCTATCTGACACTCTCTCGCCCTCTCTTTCCCTATCTGACACTCTCTCGCCCTCTCTTTCCCTATCTGACACTCTCTCGCCCTCTCTTTCCTTATCTGACACTCTCTCGCCCTCTCTTTCCCTATCTGACACTCTCGCCCTCTCTTTCCTTATCTGACACTCTCTCGCCCTCTCTTTCCCTATCTGACACTCTCTCGCCCTCTCTTTCCCTATCTGACACTCTCTCGCCCTCTCTTTCCCTATCTGACACTCTCTCGCCCTCTCTTTCCCTATCTGACACTCTCTCGCCCTCTCTTTCCCTATCTGACACTCTCTCGTCCTCTCTTTCCCTATCTGACACTCTCTCGCCCTCTCTTTCCCTATCCATCACTCTCTCGACATCTCTTTCGCTATCTGACACTCTCTCGCCCTCTCTTTCCCTATCCGTCACTCTCTCGCCCTCTCTTTCCCTATCTGACACTCTCGCCCACTCTTTCCCTATCCGTCACTCTCTCGCCCTCTCTCTCCCTATCTGACACTCTCTCGCCCTCTCTTTCCCTATCCGTCACTCTCTCGCCCTCTCTTTCCCTATCTGACACTCTCTCGCCCTCTCTTTCCACTATCTGACACTCTCTTTCCCTATCTGACACTCTCTTCCCTATCTGTCACTCTCTCGCCCTCTCTTTCCCTATCTGACACTCTCTCGCCCTCTCTTTCCTTATCTGACACTCTCTCGCCCTCTCTTTCCCTATCTGACACTCTCTCGCCCTCTCTTTCCCTATCTGACACTCTCTCACCCTCTCTTTCCCTATCTGACACTCTCTCGCCCTCTCTTTCCCTATCTGACACTCTCTCGCCCTCTCTTTCCCTATCTGACACTCTCTCGCCCTCTCTTTCCCTATCTGACACTCTCTCGCCCTCTTTTCCCTATCTGACACTCTCTCGCCCTCTCTTTCCCTATCTGACACTCTCTCGCCCTCTCTTTCCCTATCTGACACTCTCTCTCTTTCCCTATCTGACACTCTCTCTTTTCCCTATCTGACACTCTCTCGCCCTCTCTTTCCCTATCTGACACTCTCTCGCCCTCTCTTTCCCTATCTGACACTCTCTCGCCCTCTCTTTCCCTATCTGACACTCTCGCCCTCTTTTCCCTATCTGACACTCTCTCGCCATCTCTTTCCCTATCTGACACTCTCTCGCCCTCTCTTTCCCTATCTGACACTCTCTCGCCCTCTCTTTCCCTATCTGACACTCTCGGCCACTCTTTCCCTATCTCTTTCCCTATCTGACACTCTCTCGCCCTCTCTTTCCCTATCTGACACTCTCTCGCCCTCTCTTTCCCTATCTGACACTCTCTCGCCCTCTCTTTCCCCATCTGACACTCTCTCGCCCTCTCTTTCCCTATCTGACACTCTCTCGCCCTCTCTTTCCCCATCTGACACTCTCTCGCCCTCTCTTTCCCTATCTGACACTGCCCACTCTTTTCCTATCCGCCACTCTCTTTCCCTATCTGACACTCTCTCGCCCTCTCTTTCCCTATCTGACACTCTCTCGCCCTCTCTTTCCCTATCTGACACTCTCGCCCACTCTTTCCCTATCCGTCACTCTCTCGCCCTCTCTCTCCCTATCTGACACTCTCTCGCCCTCTCTTTCCCTATCCGTCACTCTCTCGCCCTCTCTTTCCCTATCTGACACTCTCTCGCCCTCTCTTTCCCTATCTGACACTCTCTCGCCCTCTCTTTCCCTATCTGACACTCTCTCGCCCTCTCTTTCCCTATCTGACACTCTCTCGCCCTCTCTTTCCCTATCTGACACTCTCTCGCCCTCTCTTTCCCTATCTGACACTCTCTCGCCCTCTCTTTCCCTATCTGACACTCTCTGATCTGACACTCTCTCGCCCTCTCTTTCCCTATCTGACACTCTCTCGCCCTCTCTTTCCCTATCTGACACTCTCTCGCCCTCTCTTTCCCTATCTGACACTCTCTCGCCCTCTCTTTCCCTATCTGACACTCTCTCGCCCTCTCTTTCCCTATCCGTCACTCTCTCGCCCTCTCTTTCCCTATCTGACACTCTCTCGCCCTCTCTTTCCCTATCTGACACTCTCTCGCCCTCTCTTTCCCTATCTGACACTCTCTCGCCCTCTCTTTCCCTATCTCACTCTCTCGCCCTCTCTTTCCCTATCTGACACTCTCTCGCCCTCTCTTTCCCTATCTGACACTCTCTCGCCCTCTCTTTCCCTATCTGACACTCTCTCGCCCTCTCTTTCCCTATCTGACACTCTCTCGCCCTCTCTTTCCCTATCTGACACTCTCTCGCCCTCTCTTTCCTTATCTGACACTCTCTCGCCCTCTCTTTCCCTATCTGACACTCTCTCGCCCTCTCTTTCCCTATCTGACACTCTCTCGCCCACTCTTTCCCTATCCGTCACTCTCTCTCCCTCTCTTCCCTATCTGACACTCTCTCGCCCTCTCTTTCCCTATCTGACACTCTCTCGCCCTCTCTTTCCCTATCTGACACTCTCTCGCCCTCTCTTTCCCTATCTGACACTCTCTCGCCCTCTCTTTCCCTATCTGACACTCTCTCGCCCTCTCTTTCCCTATCTGACACTCTCTCGCCCTCTCTTTCCTTATCTGACACTCTCTCGCCCTCTCTTTCCCTATCTGACACTCTCGGCCACTCTTTTCCCTATCTGACACTCTCTCGCCCTCTCTTTCCCTATCTGACACTCTCTCGCCCTCTCTTTCCTTATCTGACACTCTCTCGCCCTCTCTTTCCCTATCTGACACTCTCTCGCCCTCTCTTTCCCTATCTGACACTCTCTCGCCCTCTCTTTCCCTATCTGACACTCTCTCGCCCTCTCTTTCCCTATCTGACACTCTCTCGCCCTCTCTTTCCCTATCTGACACTCTCTCGCCCTCTCTTTCCTTATCTGACACTCTCTCGCCCTCTCTTTCCCTATCTGACACTCTCTCGCCCTCTCTTTCCTTATCTGACACTCTCTCGCCCTCTCTTTCCCTATCTGACACTCTCTCGCCCTCTCTTTCCCTATCTGACACTCTCTCGCCCTCTCTTTCCCTATCTGACACTCTCTCGCCCTCTCTTTCCCTATCTGACACTCTCTCGCCCTCTCTTTCCCTATCTGACACTCTCTCGCCCTCTCTTTCCCTATCTGACACTCTCTCGTCCTCTCTTTCCCTATCTGACACTCTCTCGCCCTCTCTTTCCCCATCCATCACTCTCTCGCATCTCTTTCCCTATCTGACACTCTCTCGCCCTCTCTTTCCCTATCCGTCACTCTCTCGCCCTCTCTTTCCCTATCTGACACTCTCTCGCCCTCTCTTTCCCTATCCGTCACTCTCTCGCCCTCTCTTTCCCTATCTGACACTCTCTCGCCCTCTCTTTCCCTATCTGACACTCTCTCGCCCTCTCTTTCCCTATCTGACACTCTCTCGCCCTCTCTTTCCCTATCTGACACTCTCTCGCCCTCTCTTTCCCTATCTGACACTCTCTCGCCCTCTCTTTCCCTATCTGACACTCTCTCGCCCTCTCTTTCCTTATCTGACACTCTCTCGCCCTCTCTTTCCCTATCTGACACTCTCTCGCCCTCTCTTTCCCTATCTGACACTCTCTCGCCCTCTCTTTCCCTATCTGACACTCTCTCGCCCTCTCTTTCCCTATCTGACACTCTCTCGCCCTCTCTTTCCCTATCTGACACTCTCTCGCCCTCTCTTTCCCTATCTGACACTCTCTCGCCCTCTCTTTCCCTATCTGACACTCTCTCGCCCTCTCTTTCCCTATCTGACACTCTCTCGCCCTCTCTTTCCCTATCTGACACTCTCTCGCCCTCTCTTTCCCTATCTGACACTCTCTCGCCCTCTCTTTCCCTATCTGACACTCTCTCGCCCTCTCTTTCCCTATCTGACACTCTCTCGCCCTCTCTTTCCCTATCTGACACTCTCGCCCTCTCTTTCCCTATCTGACACTCTCGCCCTCTCTTTCCCTATCTGACACTCTCTCGCCCTCTCTTTCCTTATCTGACACTCTCTCGCCCTCTCTTTCCCTATCTGACACTCTCGGCCACTCTTTCCCTATCCGTCACTCTCTCGCCCTCTCTTTCCATATCTGACACTCTCTCGCCCTCTCTTTCCCTATCTGACACTCTCTCGCCCTCTCTTTCCCTATCTGACACTCTCTCGCCCTCTCTTTCCCCATCTGACACTCTCTCGCCCTCTCTTTCCCTATCTGACACTCTCTCGCCCTCTCTTTCCCCATCTGACACTCTCTCGCCCTCTCTTTCCCTATCTGACACTCTCTCGCCCTCTCTTTCCTTATCTGACACTCTCTCGCCCTCTCTTTCCTTATCTGACACTCTCTCGCCCTCTCTTTCCCTATCTGACACTCTCTCGCCCTCTCTTTCCCTATCTGACACTCTCTCGCCCTCTCTTTCCCTATCTGACACTCTCTCTCACCCTCTCTTTCCCTATCTGACACTCTCGCCCTCTCTTTCCCTATCTGACACTCTCTCGCCCTCTCTTTCCTTATCTGACACTCTCTCGCCCTCTCTTTCTCTATCTGACACTCTCGGCCACTCTTTCCCTATCCGTCACTCTCTCGCCCTCTCTTTCCATATCTGACACTCTCTCGCCCTCTCTTTCCCTATCTGACACTCTCTCGCCCTCTCTTCTCCCTATCTGACACTCTCTCTCCCTCTCTTTCCCCATCTGACACTCTCTCGCCCTCTCTTTCCCTATCTGACACTCTCTCGCCCTCTCTTTCCCCATCTGACACTCTCTCGCCCTCTCTTTCCCTATCTGACACTCTCTCCACTCCCTCTCTTTCCTTATCTGACACTCTCTCGCCCTCTCTTTCCTTATCTGACACTCTCTCGCCCTCTCTTTCCCTATCTGACACTCTCTCGCCCTCTCTTTCCCTATCTGACACTCTCTCGCCTCTCTCTTTCCCTATCTGACACTCTCTCTCGCCCTCTCTTTCCCTATCTGACACTCTCCCTCCCTCTCTTTCCCTATCTGACACTCTCTCGCCCTCTCTTTCCCTATCTGACACTCTCTCGCCCTCTCTTTCCCTATCCGACACTCTCTCACCCTCTCTTTCCCTATCTGACACTCTCTCGCCCTCTCTTTCCCTATCTGACACTCTCTCGCCCTCTCTTTCCCTATCTGACACTCTCTCACCCTCTCTTTCCCTATCCCCTCATAAACATATACGTCCTCATTTCAGATTCGCTTCAGATTCGAACACACACACACACAGAGCCGTCCTTTCTCCAGCTCCAGACAGCACCCTCTCTCTCACCCACTCTCTCTCTCACCCACTCTCCCTCTCTACCACTCTCCCTCTCACCCACTCTCCCTCTCTACCACTCTCTCTCTCACCCACTCTCTCTCTCACCCACTCTCCCTCACTACCACTCTCTCTCTCACCCACTCTCTCTCTCACCCTCTCTCCCTCTCACCCTCTCTACCACTCTCCCTCTCACCCACTCTCCCTCTCACCCACTCTCCCTCTCTCCCTCTCACCCACTCTCCCTCTCACCCACTCTCCCTCTCACCCACTCTCCCTCTCTCCCTCTCTACCACTCTCCCTATCTACCACTCTCTACCACTCTCCCTCTCACCCACTCTCCCTCTCTACCACTCTCCCTCTCTACCACTCTCCCTCTCACCCTCTCTCCCTCTCACCCACTCTCCCTCTCACCCACTCTCCCTCTCACCCACACTCCCCTCACCCACTCTCCCTCTCCCTCTCTACCACTCTCCCTCTCTCTACCCACTCTCCCTCTCTACCACTCTCCCTCTCTACCACTCTCCCTCTCACCCACTCTCCCTCTCTACCACTCTCCCTCTCTACCACTCTCCCTCTCACCCACTCCCCCTCTCACCCACTCTCCCTCTCCCTCTCTACCACTCTCCCTCTCTACCACTCTCCCTCTCTACCACTCTCCCTCTCTACCACTCTCCCTCTCTACCACTCTCCCTCTCACCCACTCTCCCTCTCTACCACTCTCCCTCTCACCCACTCTCCCTCTCTACCACTCTCCCTCTCCCTCTCTACCACTCTCCCTCTCACCCACTCTCCCTCTCTACCACTCTCCCTCTCACCCACTCTCCCTCTCTACCACACTCCCTCTCTACCACTCTCCCTCTCCCTCTCTACCACTCTCCCTCTCTACCACTCTCCCTCTCTACCACTCTCCCTCTCCCTCTCTACCACTCTCCCTCTCTACCACTCTCCCTCTCTACCACTCTCCCTCTCTACCACTCTCCCTCTCCCTCTCTACCACTCTCCCTCTCCCTCTCTACCACTCTCCCTCTCTACCACTCTCCCTCTCCCTCTCTACCACTCTCCCTCTCTACCACTCTCCCTCTCTACCACTCTCACTCTCTACCACTCTCCCTCTCTACCACTCTCCCTCTCTACCACTCTCCCTCTCCCTCTCTACCACTCTCCCTCTCTACCACTCTCCCTCTCTACCACTCTCCCTCTCTACCACTCTCCCTCTCTACCACTCTCCCTCTCTACCACTCTCCCTCTCCCTCTCTACCACTCTCTACCACTCTCCTCTCTACCACTCTCCCTCTCTACCACTCTCCCTCTCTACCACTCTCCCTCTCTACCACTCTCCCTCTCCCTCTCTACCACTCTCCCTCTCTACCACTCTCCCTCTCTACCACTCTCCCTCTCTACCACTCTCCCTCTCCCTCTCTACCACTCTCCCTCTCTACCACTCTCCCTCTCTACCACTCTCCCTCTCTACCACTCTCCCTCTCCCTCTCTACCACTCTCCCTCTCCCTCTCCCTCTCTACCACTCTCCCTCTCTACCACTCTCCCACTCTCCCTCTCTACCACTCTCCCTCTCTACCACTCTCCCTCTCTACCACTCTCCCTCTCTACCACTCTCCCTCTCCCTCTCACCCACTCTCCCTCTCACCCACTCTCCCTCTCTACCCACTCTCCCTCTCACCCACACTCCCTCTCTACCACTCTCCCTCTCTCCCTCTCCCTCTCTACCACTCTCCCTCTCTACCACTCTCCCTCTCTACCACTCTCCCTCTCCCTACCACTCTCCCTCTCTACCACTCTCCCTCCCTCTCTACCACTCTCCCTCTCTACCACTCTCCTCTCTCACCACTCTCCCTCTCTACCCTCTCCCTCCACCACTCTCCCTCTCTACCACTCTCCCTCTCTCTCTCCCTCTCTACCACTCTCCCTCTCTACCACTCTCCCTCTCTACCACTCTCCCTCTCTACCACTCTCCCTCTCTACCACTCTCCCTCTCACCCACTCTCCCTCTCTACCACTCTCCCTCTCTCTACCACTCTCCCTCTCTACCACTCTCCCTCTCCTCTCTACCACTCTCCCTCTCACCCACTCTCTCCTCTCTACCACTCTCCCTCTCACCCACTCTCCCTCTCTACCACTCTCCCTCTCTACCACTCTCCCTCCTCTCTCCCTCTCCCTACCACTCTCCCTCTCTACCACTCTCCCTCTCTCCCTCTCTACCACTCTCCCTCTCCCCTACTCTCTACCACTCTCCCTCTCTACCACTCTCCCTCTCTACCACTCTCCCTCTCCCTCTCTACCACTCTCCCTCTCCCTCTCTACCACTCTCCCTCTCCCTCTCTCTACCACTCTCCCTCTCTACCACTCTCCCTCTCCCACTCTCCCTCTCTACCACTCTCCCTCTCTACCACTCTCCCTCTCTACCACTCTCCTCTCTACCACTCTCCCTCTCTACCACTCTCCCTCTCTACCACTCTCCCTCTCCCTCTCCCTCTCTACCACTCTCCCTCTCTACCACTCTCCCTCTCTACCACTCTCCCTCTCTACCACTCTCCTCTACCACTCTCCCTCTCTACCACTCTCCCTCTCCCACTCTCTACCACTCTCCCTCTCCCTCTCTACCACTCTCCCTCTCTACCACTCTCCCTCTCTACCACTCTCCCTCTCTACCACTCTCCCTCTCCCTCTCTACCACTCTCTCTCTCTACCACTCCCTCTCTACCACTCTCCTCTCTACCACTCTCCCTCTCTACCACCACTCTCCCTCTCCCTCTCTACCACTCTCCCTCTCTACCACTCTCCCTCTCTACCACTCTCCCTCTCTACCACTCTCCCTCTCTACCACTCTCCCTCTCCCTCTCTACCACTCTCCCTCTCCACTCTCCTCTCACCACTCTCCCTCTCTACCACTCTCCCTCTCACCCACTCTCCCTCTCTACCACTCTCCCTCTCTACCACTCTCCCTCTCTACCACTCTCCCTCTCTACCACTCTCCCTCTCTACCACTCTCCCTCTCTACCACTCTCCCTCTCCCTCTCTACCACTCTCCCTCTCTACCACTCTCCCTCTCTACCACTCTCCCTCTCTACCACTCTCCCTCTCCCTCTCTACCACTCTCCCTCTCTACCACTCTCCACTCACCCACTCTCCCTCTCTACCACTCTCCCTCTCTACCACTCTCCCTCTCCCTCTCTACCACTCTCCCTCTCCCTCTCTCTACCACTCTCCCTCTCTACCACTCTCCTCTCTACCACTCTCCCTCTCTACCACTCTCCCTCTCTACCACTCTCCCTCTCTACCACTCTCCCTCTCCCTCTCTACCACTCTCCTCCCTCTCTACCACTCTCCCTCTCTACCACTCTCCCTCTCTACCACTCTCCCTCTCTACCACTCTCCCTCTCTACCACTCTCCCTCTCCCTCTCTACCACTCTCCCTCTCTACCACTCTCCCTCTCCCTCTACCACTCTCCCTCTCTACCACTCTCCCTCTCTACCACTCTCCCTCTCTACCACTCTCCCTCTCTACCACTCTCCCTCTCTACCACTCTCCCTCTCTACCACTCTCTACCACTCTCTCCTCTCTACCACTCTCCCTCTCCCACTCTACCACTCTACCTCTCTCTACCACTCTCCCTCTCCCTCTCTACCACTCTCCCTCTCTACCACTCTCCCTCTCCCTCTCTACCACTCTCCCTCTCTACCTCTCCCTCTCCCTCCCTCTACCACTCTCCCTCTCTCTCTCCACTCTCTCCCTCTCTACCACTCTCCCTCTCTACCACTCTCCCTCTATACCACTCTCCCTCTCTACCACTCTCCCTCCTCCCTCTCTACCACTCTCCCTCTCTACCACTCTCCCTCTCCCTCTCTACCACTCTCCCTCTCTACCACTCTCCCTCTCCCACTCTCCCCCTCTCCACTCTCCCACTCTACCACTCTCCCTCTCCCTCTCTACCACTCTCCTCTCTCTCTACCACTCTCCCTCTCTACCACTCTCCCCTCTCTACCACTCTCCCTCTCCCTCTCTACCACTCTCCCTCTCTACCACTCTCCCTCTCTACCACTCTCCCTCTCACCCACTCTCCCTCTCACCCACTCTCCCTCTCCTACCCACTCTCCCTCTCACCCACTCTCCCTCTCCCTCTCTACCACTCTCCCTCTCCTCTCACCCACTCTCCCTCTCACCCACTCTCCCTCTCCTCTCTCTGCCACTCTCCCTCTCACCCACTCTCCCTCTCTACCACTCTCCCTCTCTACCACTCTCCTCTCTACCACTCTCCCTCTCTCTACCACTCTCCCTCTCACCCACTCTCCCACTCTCCCTCTCACCCACTCTCCCTCTCACCCACCACTCCCTCTCACCCACTCTCCCTCTCACCCACTCCCTCTCCTCTCACCACTCTCCCTCTCTCCCACTCTCCTCTCTACCACTCTCCCTCTCACCCACTCTCCCTCTCACCCACTCTCCCTCTCACCCACTCTCCCTCTCCCTCTCTACCACTCTCCCTCTCACCCACTCTCCCTCTCACCCACTCTCCCTCTCACCCACTCTCCCCACTCTCCCTCACCCACTCTCCCTCTCCCTCTCTACCACTCTCCCTCTCACCCACTCTCCCTCTCTACCACTCTCCCTCTCTACCACTCTCCCTCTCTACCACTCTCCCTCTCACCCACTCTCCCTCTCACCCACTCTCCCTCTCACCCACTCTCCCTCTCCCTCTCTACCACTCTCCCTCTCACCCACTCTCCCTCTCCCTCTCTACCACTCTCCCTCTCACCCACTCTCCCTCTCACCCACTCTCCCTCTCCCTCTCTACCACTCTCCCTCTCACCCACTCTCCCTCTCTACCACTCTCCCTCTCTACCACTCTCCCTCTCACCCACTCTCCCTCTCTACCACTCTCCCTCTCTACCACTCTCCCTCTCTACCACTCTCCCTCTCTCTCTCTACCACTCTCCCTCTCTACCACTCTCCCTCTCTACCACTCTCCCTCTCTACCACTCTCCCTCTCTACCACTCTCCCTCTCCCTCTCTACCACTCTCCCTCTCTACCACTCTCCCTCTCTACCACTCTCCCTCTCTACCACTCTCCTCTCTACCACTCTCCATCTCTGCCCCGTCTGATGCCCTGAAGGCAGGCAGACGGCTGGGATGATGGGATCACTACTTCATTGCGATGAGCCTTAATTATGAAGATGAGTCACTAAACAACAGAGGTCGCCCACAGCTGTCTGCTGCATGGCATGGTCGGCACGCCTGCAGGAGGAATGGCTTCACAACCATCTGGGCTTCTTCTTTAGGCTATAGCCAGCACTTCACGTTAATTGCTACGGAGCCATTCTGATCACACAGGCTCTGGGTTCCCTGTTGGGAGGGAGGGAGGGGGAGAGGGAGGGGGAGAGAGAGAGGGGGGTTAGTCTACAGAAACACACAGATGCATACTCATATAGAGAGAGAGATCTTCTTAGAACTACGTCAGAGCAGTATCTATATCTCTGCACGGTCGGCAAACCGTGAGTGTGTGGATGAGTGGATGTGCAGTCAGGTAGCATGTGATTGGATCAGAGGGTTAGAGCAATGGAGAAGTTCACTTTCTGTCGTCTCGTCTGTCTCGGGTAGCAACAGACGAGCAGCCAGAGTGGAAGGAAACTGTTAGTTTTCTGAAGCACAAGCTGTAATGATGCGGAACTTTGCCCTTTTGTATTTGCACTGTTGTGTAGGAGTGTGAGAAGGAGGACAGGAGTGTGAGAAGGAGGACAGGAGTGTGAGAAGGAGGACAGGAGTGTGAGAAGGAGGACAGGAGTGTGAGAAGGAGGACAGGAGTGTGAGAAGGAGGACAGGAGTGTGGCAGGAGCGGAGAGGAGCAGGGAGTGAGAACCTCTAGATAATCTGAGCCCTGTGTTAGCAGCAAGCATCCATCAATGACTACATATACTGCTTTAGTATAAACAGAGAGGGTGTGTGTGTGTGTGTGTGTGTGTGTGTGTGTGTGTGTGTGTGTGTGTGTGTGTGTGTGTGTGTGTGTGTGTGTGTGTGTGTGTGTGTGTGTGTGTGTGTGTGTGTGTGTGTGTGTGTGTGTGTGTGTGTGTGTGTGTGTGTGTGTGTGTGTGTGTGTGTGTGTGTGTGTGTGTGTGTGTGTATTACTAGTATTACTAGTATTAGGAAAGCATGCATGGCAAACAAATATGAGATGAGCATAGGTGGATGAGGGGGGATTGTTCTTAGAACAGCTAAACAGAAAACGAGCCAGTGTCAGCGGAACAGCCAGGAACCACCACTCATCTCCTCTCCTCTCTCCTTCCTTGCCTAGACCTCTCTCGCCTCCTCTCCTGTCCTAATTTCACGCCTCCTGTCCCCTCTCTCCTCTCGCCTCCTCTCCTGTCCTCATTTCACGCCTCCTGTCCCCTCTCTCCTCTCGCCTCCTCTCCTATCCTCATTTCACGCCTCCTGTCCTCTCTCTCCTCTCCTGTCCTCTCTCCTCTCCTGTCCTCTCTCCTCTCCTCTCTCTCCTCTCTCCTCCTCTCCTGTCCTCATTTAACGCCTCCTGTCCTCTCTCCTCTCCTGTCCTCTCTCTCCTCTTGCCTCCTCTCCTGTCCTCATTTCATGCCTCCTGTCCTCTCCTCTCCTCTCTCTCTCTCGCCATCCCTCTCCTGTCCTCATTTAACGCCTCCTGTCCTCTCTCCTCTCCTGTCCCCTCTCTCCTCTCGCCTCCTCTCCTGTCCTCATTTAACGCCTCCTGTCCTCTCTCCTCTCCTGTCCTCTCTCTCATCTCGCCTCCTCTCCTGTCCTCATTTCATGCCTGTCCTCTCCTCTCCTCTCTCTCCTCTCGCCTCCTCTCCTGTCCTCATTTAACGCCTCCTGTCCTCTCTCCTCTCCTGTCCTCTCTCTCCTCTCGCCTCCTCTCCTGTCCTCATTTCATGCCTCCTGTCCTGTCCTCTCTCCTCTCCTGTCCTCTCTCTCCTCTCCTGTCCTCTCTCTCCTCTCACCTCCTCTCCTGTCCTCTCTCTCCTCTCCTGTCCTCTCTCTCCTCTCCTGTCCTCTCTCTCCTCTCGTCTCCTCTCCTGTCCTCATTTCATGCCTCCTGTCCTCTCTCTCCTCTCGCCTCCTCTCCTGTCCTCTCTCTCCTCTCCTGTCCTCTCTCTCCTCTCGCCTCCTCTCCTGTCCTCTCTCTCCTCTCCTCTCCTCTCTCTTCTCTCACCTCCTCTCCTGTCCTCATTTCACACCTCCTGTCCTCTCTCTCCTCTCGCCTCCTCTCCTGTCCTCATTTCATGCCTCCTGTCCTCTCCTCTCCTCTCTCTCCTCTCGCCTCCTCTCCTGTCCTCATTTAACGCCTCCTGTCCTCTCTCCTCTCCTGTCCTCTCTCTTCTCTCGCCCCCTCTCCTGTCCTCATTTCATGCCTCCTGTCCTCTCCTCTCCTCTCTCTTCTCTCACCTCCTCTCCTGTCCTCATTTCATGCCTCCTGTCCTCTCTCTCCTCTCCTGTCCTCTCTCTCCTCTCGCCTCCTCTCCTGTCCTCTCTCTCCTCTCGCCTCCTCTCCTGTCCTCATTTCATGCCTCCTGTCCTCTCCTCTCCTCTCTCCTCTCACCTCCTCTCCTGTCCTCATTTCACGCCTCCTGTCCTCTCTCTCCTCTCCTGTCCTCATTTCACGCCTACTGTCCTCTCTCTCCTCTCCCCTCCTCTCGGTGCTGGTCGCCAGTAGCCCAGTGAGGGCAGGTAATCCCGACACTAAACCGCAACACGGCTCTCGACTGTAGGTCACTGTCATCTCATTACAAGCTGCTTTCTACCGCAGTGTGCTGGTGAATGAGATGGCAGCTCTGTAGCAGCAGAGGCATCAGAAACACCACTGTGTCAGGACTGGCTCAAGGCCATCAACCAATGGGATTCTCAGCATAGCCGCGGTCCTGTGGTGAGGAAACCTGCTTTCTGACTGCTAGAGGGTAATGTGTCACCTGTTATGATATTAACCCTGGGAGAGGTCTCAAGTCAAGGGTAATGATATTTACTCTATAAAGCCAGACCAGCTATCGTACATATGATAATGTGGTTGTTTTTATGAGAGAATGTATTCTACGTACAACTGTATACTACCCATATCAGCTGTTAACCTTCTGACAATGACAAACTGATCAGACTGGGGAATGACTACTGCATCTGCTGTCACTGAGACGGCCCGTTGATTTCACGGTTAGTCTGTCTGAGGTACTAGTTAGGTTGTCTGTGAGACTGGCAGCATGACTTGATAGGCCTACTGCAGATTTGCTTATCGTTAGCTATCCTCATCAGTGTCTTTGTAGGCTGGTGTCTTTGAGCTCTTTCCTTTCATGGTTCATTTTCATTTTGGTTTGTTCTCTCCCTCCCCGTGTGTTTTGACTCTAGGGCGCCCGTTTGACATTGTGTGTGTTGGTGTGGTTGTTTTGACCCCAAGATCAATTCCTTTTGTTTAACATGATATCCCCATAGCATAGAAAATGTTACCCATATCTACCAACACTAGGTATTCTTCGCGCATAGATATGGGAACCACGTTGACATGTTAGTTTATAAATCTGTCCTAATTGATGTACAATCCCCTTGATAGCCCAGAATTAGTTTTATCTGGGATGTTAAAATGATTTCTAAGCATTAGCTGTGTATGGTTACATACAGTACATACAGTACAGTACTGTAGAGCGTTGCATACTGTAAACTGAGTTCACATTTTGTCACTGTCAAGAAACCAGCACTCTTATAGGAAGGAAGCTACAAGCGGAGAGAATGGAAAACAAGGGGCCCAGACGCGTAGTAGCCGAGACCACAAAGCACCCCTCTCCACTCCTCCTCTTCTCCTCTCTGTGATGTAAATACTCTGTGGGACTTTTTTTCCAAAATCCTTTAAACTCTTGGCGTGTTTGTTGCTTGGACTCCAATGGACCTTATTCATACAGTCTCAGCTCCCAATGCTCCCGTTCACCAGACAGACGGGAGAGACACGATCGCTGCTGACGCATCATCAAAAGGAGACGTTCCTTTGGGAAGCCTGAAGTGTCACATTACAGTTCTGACAGCACATCGCCTCCCCCGGGAGGCAGCAGCGCTACAGGGACCGACGGCACAAGCACAGATACGCTGTGTGACGATGACGGTGACGTGACGGGCTGAGTGAATCTGGTCCTCAAGTATTAATCCGTATTTATTGATGTTCTTATGAATTCCAGTCCTGTCACATTGTAAGATATTCTTTACGAGACAAATGATCATTAAAAAACTTTGGTTGGACCCGTTTATAGTCGGTGTGTTGGTTGTTTCGATTCTTGGATGTTCATCTAGTACTGTACACCACAGACAATGACATGCTGTGTGGCCTTGGTGATCAAGTGCATGGATATGGTTAGTTACGGACGTGGTTGTTTCATCAAATGTTGACCTGCACGACTTTTCAAGGACACACAGTCTGAAATTCTGTCAGAGAAGTGACTTTTCATGATACTGTATTGTGACAGTAAACACAAGCGATTATTCATTGGAACATGATGTTACACTATAAGAACAAAATATCTTTCATTTGGGTTTAGAAAAAGATCAGGACAGCTTTGCAGATTCAGTTCCTATTGGGCAAAACATACAGTGCCTTTGGAAAGTATTCAGACCCCTTAACTTTTTCCACATGTTGGTACATTACAGTCTTATTCTAAAATGGATTTAATCTACATACGATAGCCATAATGACAAAGCAAAAACAGGCTTTTAGAAATGTTTGCTAATTTATTAAAAATAAAAACATTTACCTAAGTATTCAGACCCTTTACTCAGTACTTTGTTGAAGCATGTCGTCTGGGCCTGCAGCCTTGCGAGGGTTAACACGTTTAAATGTACTTACTTATGTACTGTGTGCTAGGAATATGGGACCAAAGACTAAACTTTTGACCTCTTTTGTACACTATAAGTGAAATTTGTCCAAACAGTTGACATCTTCAAATGGAGGGACGACATCTTTAACGTGCTTTCATTTCTGAACGATGAAACATGTATGTACCCTCAAGTAAAAGGTGATCTCAAATCACAAATGCTGGAGTATGTCGACAAATGTACCATTTTAGCATCACTGTCCAGATACATACTGACGTGGGTGTACATGCAAAGTAAGTCATTTGTTTCATTAAAGCCTCGAGCAAACTGTAGCTTTGCAAAGAATACAGATATGTTTTTTTCTCTCTCAAAGGAATACATTTCTCCAATGCAGAGAAATCAATACTACTGACAAAACTAGCACAAGTTATTGAGCAGGTCTCTCCAGACATCTGCTGAAAGTAGAGAAAAGAAGGGATGGAGTGAGAGAAAGACATGGCTGCACGTGTTTGTGTGTGTGAATCATTCAGGAAACACCACGTTGTCTTGTTCTCGGTTTGCTGCAACATCCTCAAAATGGCAAACAGAACATACTGAAAAACAAGGACATCCAACCATGCTGACCAGAATAATAATTAGGATTAGCTGATATGTTTCAAGACAATTGCCTCTCCTGTCTTTGTACTGCTAGACACTTCTCTCTCTCCCCCGATAGTTTTGACCTTTCCCCCTATAGTTTTTTACCTCAGTGCTGCATCAAGCCTTACCATTGGTGCCTTAGCAATGTGTCTATCTGTACAACCCGTTCTGTGTTTTGAATGAGTAATTACTGAAAAAGTGGTTTTCAGAGATTTTTGAGACACTATAACGCGTGTGTGATGTTTGGTAGGCTGTGCGAGTTCCAAGGACATACAGGACTCATCAGGAAGGCTGCTGAGGAGTTCACTTAATGCAGTATCGAACATGACCTTCAGTTCCCCTTCCACACAGTAACAGCTCTGGGTTTGGAGCAGCCACTTCCAGCATTTATCCATCACATGAATCATATACTGTAGCTGTCGAGGCCTGTGTAACATTTGACCTCTGTAATCCAGACGGTATGTTTGCATTCCAGAAGCATTAAAACCAGGGGCGCAACATTGTTTTTAGAAGTGGGGGGGACATCATTATTATTATTGTAATGAACATTTTTATCCAGTGATGATAAACACTTCAAACAGCCTACCCAACCGTTGCCTCGTTTTGTATCACATTGACAATGACAACTGGGGGGGACAAAAATGCAATTTCAGAATGTGGGGGGGGGGGGGGGGGCATGTGACAGTTGCGCCCCTGGTTGATACTAAGGCAGCTTGTTTCGTGGTTGAGGCCTTTGTTCTCTTCTCTGTATGTTTTACTGAAGACAGGTTTGAACAGTATTTTCTGCGTACACCATCCATAACCTCTGACCTTGCTTGTGTTCATCGAAATATCAGTGACAGTGGATAAACAACAAGTATTCTTCCCTAATCACACTAATCTTGTTTCTGTGTCTGTACATTGGCCATTTGGCTGGCATAGCCAATCAACGATAACCTTTCACATCATAACTTAGAATCTCACTAATAACCCAACGTTTAGCAACATAAACAAAGACATTTACTCTTTCTCCGCGAAGGAGTCAGCCCCAATAGCTTCTCCCAACAATTGGTGAGCCCTACAGCTTAGCCGAATAAAAAGGTTAATATCCATCTTAAGTCTGTTTATCTTTCCCACAGCTACTTTGATCAATAGGCCAGTCCTCTAAGCTTCACCAGTGCAACTGCATTTACAACGATAATGATGTCTGCACAGATGGCGAAGCATCAGCCGCTAATAGCTTTTCGAGACGCAAAGCAAGCGAAGCGTCATCCTGAGCCAGCCGGGCTGGCTCTCTCAGGCGGCTGCTCCCCCAGTTGTATCGTTGTGTTTCTACGAGTGATGATCCGGAAATCTGACTGTATTAAGCAGTTTACCGCATCACTTTACAACAGGATGTTCACACTTTCGGTGTGTACTTTACTTTTGTGAATTTTCTTTTGCTCTTCGGCCTACTTCTTGACTTGTATCCCGTTGTTCCATAGATGGTGGATAGATGTACTTTGTTAATTGCAGACCTCTTGTTCTGGCAAGGCATAACATGATATGTGGGATTGAGTAGGAGAAGTGTAGTATTAGGCTTCACACCGTGAATCACTGGACAGGATTTATGGCTGTAGTGGGCTAGATCAGGACAATGATATGCCCAGATCAGAGCTAGGGTCATGATCCCAGTTCAATATCATCTCAGTAACTCTGTATATTCATGTTTTGATGAGCTCCAAAATACACTACATGACCAAAGTATGTGGACACCTGCTTGTTGAACATCTCATTTGTATAATAGGCTCCACTCTTCTGGGAAGGCTTTCCACGAGATGTTGGCACATTGCTGCAGGTCGGTTGCTGATGTTGTGGCGATTATGCCTGGCTTGCAGTCACCTTTCCAATTCATCCCAAAGGTGTTCGATGGGGTTGAGGTCAGGGCTCTGTGCAGGCCAGTCAAGTTCTCCCACACCAATCTTGACAAACAATTTCTGTATGGACCTCGCTTTGTGCATGGGGGCATTGTCATGCTGAAACAGGAAAAAAAAACTTTTGCCACAATGTTGGAAGCACAGAATCGTCTCGAATGTCACTGTTTGCTGTAGCGTTGAGATTTCCCTTCACTGGAACTAAGGGGCCTAGACCCAACAATGAAAAACAACCCAGACCATTAGTCCTCCACCAAACTTTACAGTTGGCACTATGCATTCGGGCAGGTAGCGTTCTCCTGGCATCAACCCAGATGTGTCCTTCGGACTGCCAGATGGTGAAGAGTGATTCATCACTCCAGAGGATGCGTTTCCACTGCTCCAGAGTCCAATGGCAGCAAGCTTCACACCACTCCAGCTGACACTTGGCATTTCGCATTGTGATCTTAGGTTTGTGTGCGGCTGCTCGGCCATGGAAACCCATTTCATGAAGCTCCCGGCGAACAGTTCTTCTGCTAATGTTGCTTCCAGAGGCAGTTTGGAACTCTGTAGTGAGTGTTGCAACCGAGGACAGACAATTTCTACGGGTTTACGCGCTTCAGCACTCGGCAGTCCCATTCTGTGAGCTTGAGTGGCCTTCCACTTCGCGGCTGAGCCGTTGTTGCTCCTAGACGTTTCCACTTCACAATAACAGCACTGGTGCAGCTCTAGCAGGGCAGAAATTTGACTAAATGACTTGTTGGTAAGGTGGCATCCTATGACGGTGCCACGTTGAAAGTCACTGAGCTCTTCAGTAAGGTCATTCTACTGCCAAAGTTTGTCTATGAAGATTGCATGGCTGTGTGCTCGATTTTATACACCTGTCAGCAAGGGGATTGGCTGAAATAGCTGAATCCACTAATTTGAAGGGGTGTCCACATAACTTTTGTATTATGTACAGTTGAAGTCGGAAGTTTACATACACCTTGGCCAAATACATTTAAACTCAGTTTTTCACAATTCCTGATATTTAGTCCTAGTAAACATTCCCTGTCTTAGGTCAGTTAGGATCACCACTTTATTTTAAGAATGTGAAATGTCAGAATAATAGTAGAGAAAATTATTTATTTCAGCTTTAATTTCTTTCATCACATTCCTAGTGGGTCAGAAGTTTACATACACTCAATTAGTATATGTAACTGCGTCAGGTGTGTAGGCCTCCTTGCTCGCACACGCTTTTTCAGTTCTGCCCACACATTTTCTATGGGATTGAGGTCAGGGCTTTGCGATGGCCTCTCCAATACCTTTACTTTATTGTCCTTAAACCATTTTGCCACAACTTTGGAAGTATGCTTGGGGTCATTGTCCATTTGGAAGACCCATTTGCGACTAAGCTTCAACTTCCTGACTGATGTCTTGAGATGTAGCTTCAATATATCCACAAAACTTTCCTTCCTCATGAAGCCATCTATTTTGTGAAGTGCACCAGTCCCTCCTGCAGCAAAGCACCCTCACAACATGATGCTGCCACTTGCAAGCATCCTCCTTTTTCCTCCAAACATAACGATGGTCATTATGGCCAAACAGTTGTATTTTTGTTTTATCAGACAAGAAGACATTTCTCCAAAAAGTATGATCTTTGTCCCCATGTGCAGTTGCAAACCATAATCTGGCTTTTTTATGGTGGTTTTGGAGCAGTGGCTTCTTCCTTGCTGAGAAGCATTTCAGGTTATGTCGATATAGGACTCATTTTAATGTGGATATAGATACTTTTGTACCTGTTTCCTCCAGCATCTTCACAAGGTAATTTGTTATTGTACTGGGATTGATTGCACTTTTCGCACCAAAGTACATTCATCTCTAGAAGACAGAATGTGTCTCCTTCCTGAGCGGTATGACAGCTGCGTGGTCCCATGGTGTTTATACTTGCGTACTATTGTTTGTAGAGATTAACGTGGTACCTTCAGGCATTTGGAAATTGCTTCCAAGGATGAACCAGCCTTGTGGAGGTCTACAATTTTTTTCTGAGGTCTTGGCTGATTTCTTTGATTTTCCCATGTCAAGCAAAGGGACACTGAGTTTGATGGTAGGCCTTGAAATACATCAAGAGATATACCTCCGATTGACTCAAATTATGTCAATTAGCCCATCAGAAGCTTCTAAAGCCATGACATCATTTTCTGGACTTTTCCAAGCTGTTTAAAGGCACAGTCAACATAATGTATGTAAACTTCTAACCCACTGGAATTGTGATACAGTGAATTATAAGTGAAATAATCTGTATGTAAACAATTGATGGAAAAATCACTTGTGTCATGCACAAGGTAGATGTCCTAACCGACTTGCCAAAACTATAGTTTGTTAACATGAAATTTGTGGATTGGTTGAAAAACAAGTTTTAATAACTCCAACCTAAGTGTATTTAAACTTCCAACTTCAACTGCATATATATATATAGTTAGATACTCTTTGTGAGGCTGTAGCTGTGGTGAGGATGGAGATATATGGGGTCAGTGGTACACACCTATGGAGCTACTCAATTCCCTGTTTTCCAATAGGAACACACTAGCTTTCACTGCATCTTCCCTACCTATTCCTGCACAAGACCTGCTAGCCTCCAGTGAGTCTGAGTTCCACCTCGTTCTACATCCCCCTCTCTCACCCCCCTCCCTCTCTCTCTCTCCCTCTCTCTCCCTCTCTCTCTCACCCTCTTGTGTTTCTGCTGAGGCTGTCTCTTCCTCCTCTTCTCGCCATGTGCTCCCCCAAACACACAAACACAAACACATACAGCGCCTCCTTCCTGCAGAAAAAAGGTTTTGAATTGTTTCATTAACCTCCTGCTACTCTCTGCCGACCCAATCTGGGATTCTCGAAACAGTCTAGCAAGCAAAAGCAGCGTGATCACTCTTGATCTGTGCGTGTGACAGCTTCCAATCACAACCAACAGCAGGACTCACACGGCCGACTCAGGGCGGGGAGCTAAAAGCAAACAGACGCAGCATTCTTTCATCTGGAGACCTAAATGACGAGCCCAATGTGAATTCACATTCATTTTCCCCACAACGCCCCATTAGATGGTTAACTACTTCAATTACCTCAGCATAGCTGCATATTTAAATACCGACGCTTCAGGAGAACGTTTGTTTTTAGCAATTTAACCAATTATTCATCTCCACTAACCAAATAGTTATAATGTGTAATATTTCCCAGCATCTAGCAGCAGGGAAGTTCGTGGGGAAAATAGGGTACAATTTGATGCCATTTTCCATGAGTCATTGTTATCCATGTCTGTCTCTGTGTTTGTGGTGTCAATCATAACAAGTCACGGGCCTGAAACGTAAAAGGACTTGCCATACTCAGTGCTTCATTTGTAAATTGGAAGGTGCCGGTACAAAAAGTGAGCGTGAGAGGGGGGTGACCTCGGGAGCTCTGAGGTACCGGAAAATCTCCTTTTATAATAAAGCAGTGCATGTATATCGTTGCATTTTGGGTAGTGGTCTTGACAAGAGCAGTAGAGTAGATTTGCATTTGTAGCCTAGGGACCAGGAAAATGTGGGCCTTTTATAAACGCATTTCATGCAATTCCATGTAATTTTACATGACTGAAGACTAGCAGAATGTTTTTAATACCGCACAAATTATTGAAATGTCAGGCTAATTTTACACTGGAAAACTGAGAATGTGAGATCATTAAAAACGACCTCGTCTTGATTCCATCAATAGCCTATGCCTAAGTGTGTGGAGGAGACACAAATATTATACAATATAAGGGGGAAATTATAGCCCTAAAAAAAAGATTTCCAGTTTCACTGACTCGCCCAATTGTGCGCAGCTCAGTCACCGGTGATGGCCAATGTAAAAAAAAAAGCCTATGGTTTATACTGAACAAATTTATAAACGCAACATGCGACAATTTCAACGATTTTACTGAGTTGACATATAAGGAAATCCATCAATTGAAATACATTCATTAGGCCCTAGTCTATGGATTTCACTGGACAGGGGTGCAGCCATGGGTGGGCCTGGCTCTCAAGTGGGTGGGCCCACTGGGGAGCCTGGCCCAGCCAATCAGAATGAGTTTTCCCACACAAAAGTGCCTTACTACAGACAGAAATTACTCCTCAGTTTCATCAGCTGTCCGGATGGCTGGTCTCAGATGATCCTGCAGGTGAAGAAGCCAGGTGTGGAGGTGCTGGGCTGGCGTGTTACATGCGGTCTGCGGTTGTGAGGCCGGTTGGACGTACTGCCAAAAAAATTATATACATTGGTAGAGAAATGAACATTCAATTCTCTGGCAACAGCTCTGGTGGACATTCCAGCATGCCAATTGCACACTCCCTCAAAACTTGAGACCTCTGTGGCATTGTGTTGTGTGACAAAACTGCACATTTTAGAGTGGCCTATTTTGTCCCCAGCATGAGGTGCACCTGTGTAATGATCATGCTGTTTAATCAGCTTCTTGATATGCCACGCCTGTCAGGTGGAGTATCTTGGCAAAGGAGAAATGCTCACTAACATGGAGGTAAACACATTTGTGCTCCAAATTTGAGAGAAATAAGCTTTTTGTGCATTTGGAACATTTCGGGGATCTTTTATTTCAGCTCATGAAACATGGGACCAACACTTTACGTGTTGCTTTATATTTTTGTTCAGTATATAAGGAAATAAATGATTAAGTACAACTCTGGAGAGATGGTAGTTGCAGGCTCATGTCTATCAGAACAGAGAGAGGGGAAGAGATCATAGAAAGTGAACCTCATTCTAGTTCTGTGAGAGAAAGGATACAGGGACACTTCTCTCTCGCACCACAGCAGCTGCCACGAGTTGGTGTTGCGCAAATCATAAACCCGGGCTGGACCAACCTGAATCAATTATTAGAAAATCTACGTTTTCACACTAGGATTTGTTTTTTTTAGGGGACAGGAGAATTACAGAGGAGACAACTTGAATGAACTCTAATTCAAATTCAGATTTTGCGAACAGTGAAAAGTATGTTTCATGCCACAAAAGGTACAGGATCCTGGCAAAAAGGTTCCAGTAATGAAACAATCCAAAACTGAGAGGTGCTAGATCCTGTTCCGGCAGGATCCGGTTAAAACTGAGCACTCTACATACTTCTCCCTTGTTATAATGCACAACGCGAACAATTTTATAGGAAAGAATTCTGAGCACTCACCATACTTCTCCCTTGTTATAATGCACAACGCGTACAATTTTATAGGGAAGAGTTCTGTAATAACTACTGAAAGGTGGAGTTCGATACAAGAGTGCCGATGGGTAAAGTCTGTGTATTACAGTGCAAAAGCACAACAACAAGGAAGTGCGTCATGTGATCACGTCACACTGAAAGCCAAGGTAAGGTTCTATACAAGGCGCTGATGAAGGTGATTCATGACAAAACGTAACCCTATTGTTTGTTTGTCCCGCTAATAAATCAGATTTACGCAGCAACTGAGTGCTCATTTCTCTTCATTCTCCCAGATAGTCACCAGTTCAAGTATCCTGGTGTAAGGGATGTTTTTGGATGGTTCCATACAAGTTTGCCAGTGAGTGCAGTACTGTAGATGATGCCCACCAGTATACTTACCCTAACCCTAGGAGAGGTGTTGTGCTGGAATCTCCCCTAGGCTCATACCATAACTAAGTGGGGGGACCCAGGTCTCCCTCACTCCTTCACCACGGCTCCTCTCTCATCTGAGTCTAGCTTTATGAAGGCCTGACCCCTGTCACACGCTGATAAATGAGGCACAAATGGAAGCCTGCACTGTCTGATTCCCCTGTATTTTCTCTGGGGGGTCACCTCATTTCATTTTAAACCAGGGGAAAAAAGGAGGTTGATGAAATGAAAATAGCACTTTTCATTCATTCGAGAGCAAAAGGGTCATGGTTTGCTCTCTCGTGCTCCTCCATCCCTGTGCTCTCTCCACAGTTCCCATTCTGAGAGTAAATGAGAACCTGGCCCACCCCACAACAATGCTTTTATTGATATTTGGCAGAGGCTGGAATATCCCTGGTTTAGATAGAATCTTCAAACTAGTGTTATTATTGAGCTCTCACTCCAAACCTAGCATCCTGAATCCCCACGATAGTGTTCCTACTTAACTTACAGTAGGTAGATGCTGGAATCTTTCTGGTTAACCTTGACATATTGATCACTCCCGTGACAGAAGCCTACCAGATGAGCTAAATAACTTCTATACTTGCTTCGAGGCAAGTAACACTGAAACATGCACAAATGCATCAGCTGTTCCGGACGAATGTCTGATCACGCTATCTGCAGCCGATGTGAGTAAGACCTTTAAAACTTCTTAAGGCTAGGGGGCACTATTTTCACGTCTATATGAAAAGTGTGCCCAAAGTAAACTGCCTGCTACTCAGGCCCAGAAGCTGGGATATGCATATAATTGGTAGATTTGGATAGAAACACTCTAAAGTTTCTAAAACTGTTAAAATTATGTCTGTGAGTATAACATAACTTATTTGGCAGGCGAAACCCAGAGGACAAACCATCCAGGAAATCTTTTTTTTTGAGGTCACTCTCTTTTCAATGAGGTTCCTATGGGAATCAATCATTCTAAGGCACTTGCTTGCAGTTCCTATCGCTTCCACTAGATGTAAACTTCTTTGATGTTTTTCCTTTGAGAAATGAAGAAGTATCCCTGTTCAGAACGAGGGTCGAGTGAAGTGTACTGTTCATTAGAGGCGCGTGACCTGAAAGCACGCTCCACTTTGTTTTTGCTCCGGTGTTGAACACAGTTTATTCTGTCTTAAATTTTTGCGATTATTTACGTTTAAAAATACCTAAAGCTGGATTAGGAAAGTTGTTTGAAATGTTTGGATCAAGTTTACAGGTAATTAATTATATAATGTATAGTCATGTTGCGCGAGTTGGAACCGGTGTATAGTCTGAATCATACGCTCCAAATAAATTGATATTTTGGATATATAACAACAGAATTTATCGAACAAAAGGACCATTTGTGATGTTTAATGGACATATTGGAGTGCCAACAGAAGATCTTCAAAGGTAAGTCATGAATTATATGTTATTTCTGACTTTTGTGTTGTGCCTGGCGGGTTGAATTATGATTTTCATGTGTATGTTTGCTGGGGTGCTGTCCTCAGATAATAGCATGGTTTGCTTTCTCCGTAAAGCCTTTTTGAAATCTGACACTGTGGCCGGATTAACAAGAAATTAATCTTTAAACCGATGTATAACACTTGTATGATTGATAAAATTATTATTATGAGTATTTCTGTTTTTGAATTTGGTACGCTGCTATTTCACTGGGTGTTGTCAAATCAATCCCACGCACGAAGGGGTCACTTTAAACAGGTCAACATTCACAAGGGCCAGACGGATTTCCAGGACATCTACTCCGAGCATGAGCTGACCAACTGGCAAGTATCTTCCCTGACATTTCAACCTCTCTCTGTCAGAGTCTGTAATAACAACATGTTTCAAGCAGACCACCATAGTCCCTGTGCCCAAGAACACTAAGGTAACCTGCCTAAATTACTATTGACCCGTAGCACTCACGTCTGTAGCTATGAAGTGCTTTGAAAGGCTGGTCTTGGCTCACATCAACACCATTATCCCAGAAACCCTGGATCCATTCCAATTTGCATACCGCCCCAACAGATCCACAGATGATGCAATCTCTATTGCACTCTACACTGCCCTTTCCCACCTGGACAAAAGGAACACCTATGTGAGAATGCTATTCATTGACTACAGCTCAGCGTTCAACACCATAGTGCCCTCAAAGCTCACATCACTAAGCTAAGGACCCTGGGACTAAACAGTTCCCTCTGCAACTGGGTCCAAGTCTTCCTGACGGGCCACCCCCAGGTGGTAAGGGTAGGCAACAACACATCTGCCCCGCTGATCCTCATCACGGGGGCCCCTCAGGGGTGCATGCTCAGTCCCCTCCTGTAATCTCTGTTCACTCATGACTGCACGGCCAGGCACCACCCCCACACCATCATTAAGTTAACCGATGACACAACAGTGGTAGGCCTGATCACCAACAATAACGAGACAGTCTATAGGAGGTCAGAGACCTGGCAGTGTGGCGCAAGGACAACAACCTCTCCCTCATTGTGATCAAGACAAAGGGAATGATTGTGGACTACAGGAAAAGGAGGACCGCGCATTGCCCCCAGTCTCATCGATGGGGCCGTAGTGGAGCAGGTTGAGAGCTTCAAATTCCTTGGCATCACCAAGTTCTAAACAGCTTCTAACCCCCAAGTCATAAGACTCCTGAACATCTAATCAAATGGCTACCCAAGATGATTTGCACTGCCCCCACTCTTTTACGCTGCTGCTACTCTGTTATTATCTATGCATAGTCACTTTAATAACTCTACCTACATGTGCATAGTACTTCAATTACCTCGACTAACCGGTGCACCCCGCACATTGACTCTGTACCGGTACCCCCTGTATATAGCCTCGCCAATGTTATTTTATTTCTGCTCTTTAATTAATTTAACACTCTCTTCTATTTCTTACTTTAAAAAAAATGCATTGTTGGTTAAAACATTTCACTGTAAGTTCTACAGCTGTTGTATTCGGCACATGTGACAAATACAATTTGATTTGATTTGATATGAAACTTCAAGTTTGCATAGCACCCTTAAAATGTCATAATAATTCAGGAGTAAAATAAAGCAGACGGTCTCATTTGCCTTCCATAAAATGAGTTGTAACATTGTGTAGTTAAATATGAATAACTTAATCACCTCTGAGTTTAAGCATTTCAAGAACCAACACAGGATCAGCCAAGCATACTTCAATATTGAAATGTGGAATAGATAATGAATACCCCTAAAATATAAATGTCAATATGACTCAGGGCTTCTCCTCTGTTAATTCCTTTTGTTTCTATGCCGGTAGACTTATAATTCATAGCAGAGATTGATATGGCTGATAAACACTGTTCTAATGGTTATTTTTAAAAACACTCACAATATGTCTTCATGGCATTTGAATGTGTCTTCAACAAATGTTTCAACAAACATGGTTATGCTGTCGTGGATGTAGTTACAGCTCACTCAATCATTCCAATTTGCTTTATTCAAATGTATCACTTAGCAGAATTATTATTTCATGTTATTAGTTTGCCTTGAACTTGATTTGGGTTCGTTAAGAATGCTGCTATGGAAATTACATTGTCACTTTTGTTGTGTTGGCAGTGCACAAAGTGTTGCTCTCGAGTGCTACTCAGAAACAAACACTTCAAGATGACTCATTTCGTTTTGTTTATTAGGATATCACAGTAGAGATGATGAAAATGCAAAGACAGAATATCAGAATTTCTTAACAAAAACGTCAAGATCTCATTTGTTACTTTTGTATCACAGCGTCAGCGTATAGCCCTAACGATACATTCATGCATCAAGATAATTTATTTATTTTTATTTAACCTTTATTTAACTGGGCAAGTCAGTTAAGAACAAATTCTAATTTTCAATGACAGCCTAGGAACAGTGGGTTAACTGCCTGTTCAGGGGCAGAACGACAGATTTGTACCTTGTCAGCTCAGGGGTTTGAACTTGCAACCTTCCAGTTACTAGTCCAACGCTCTAACCACTAGGCTACCCTGCCGCCCCGATGACCAATACAGTTAAAATCGCGCTATTTCACAATTGAACAAAGAGTGTAATCGATAATTATGGCTGCATAGAAATATGATTTAATTAAGCAGCTATAACATAGTTCTGTTAGTTCAGCTTCAGCCCCAGCTACTAAAATCACATCCAGGTATAACATGCTTACTATAGACTAACCATTTCGTCATAAATATATCTAAGTGCAATATTCACTACTATGTTTATTGAGCTCTGGTATGGCATGCCAGTACTTTGTTAGTTACTGAGGTAAATAATGTTTAGTAATTGGCTCTACTCAAACATGGCAACTGCTCACTCGCCACAGACTCCATTTCAATGTCTAGTTTTGATTTACATTTGGTTGAGTTGTCAACTAACGTGAAATAAACACAAAATCACACGTCATTGGATTTAAGTTCAAAATTGGGTGAAAAAAAGACGGAATTCCCTTACGTTGATGACGTTTGCAAATCTAATCAGTTTTCACGTTGATTCAACGTCATCGCATTACATATTTTTGTTGAAATGACATTGAAACATAATTGATTAAACCAGTTTGTGCCCAGAGGCAGGCGACTGGGGGCGCAGTAAACTCAAAGGGCACCTCTGAGCAGTGCCCTGCCATGACAGGCAAAGCTTGGGCATCATGCTGGCAACTGGCAACATTCACAGATGGACTGGCCACCCCTCATAGCCTGGTTCCTCTCTAGGTTTCTTCCTAGGTTTTGCTCTTTCTAGGGAGTTTTTCCTAGCCAATGTGCTTCAACACCTGCATTGCTTGCTGTTTGGGGTTTTAGGCTGGGTTTCTGTACAGCACTTTGAGATATCAGCTGATGTACGAAGGGCTATATAAATACATTTGATTTGATTTGATTGATCAGGCATTAGTAGTCTGCTTTAAAGCTCATCACAAGTCTCTGCTAATCAGGCCTCTGAGAGAGAGGATCTCTTAATGTGCTACATTCATTACACTCAGACAGACATAGTAAATTATCTCTGTCTTTCTGTCTCTGTCTGTACTGCACACTAATTAATATGACTCTCTCCGGCTGGCACTGCTTGAAGTCGAGTGCCTCTCGCAAAGGGCCTTTTTCTCTGGAAATTAAGCCACATTGAGACCAGAACACACTATGGAGTCTGAGACCCCATCATGCTTGTGGCTTCTCTCCATGCCTCCAATAGACACATAGTCAACTATGGAGTTATTTAATGAAAGGCTTTCCAATCTTGATGTGCCTGAGAAATGATGATCAGCTGCAGTTACTAGCTAAGCCTCTCTGAGACAGTGAAAGGCGCACGGAACGCTCTCAACAAACTGGCACCTCGTTTAACACCAGACAGGAGAAATCCCAGAGATAAAGATACCGCCCCTTATTGAACAAAGCAGTTGCTTTCCCTCGCTGATGAATCCTGCAAATTAGCATGTGTTGTCAGTGATGTTTATCCATGTTGTTAAGCTAAAGCAATGGATGGAGCTATGTTGTACGGGCAGTGATCTTAACCCTCCTCTCAGTCTCTCTCTCTCTAGATGGATCTGGTGGAGGTGGTGTTCATGGGGATGTCCTTGCTGCTCTTCCTTGGGCCCTGGGTCGACTTCACCACATCACCATTAACACTCTCTTCATTCTTGCGGAAGCAGTAGACCCCGTAGAGGCGGAACTTCAAGTCAGGGAAGCCCAGGTGGCGGACCCCCGGTTGGGGCCCGCCGCAGCGGGTACGTGGGTTGACAATGGGGTAACGGATGCTTGCATCCTCCAGCCAGCCAGCTTCACAGCGGTCCAGCAGCTGGATCTTCCAGGCAGCGTAGAGCTGGCCCGTCTTGGCCACCACGGAGCCATCACGAACGCACGCCTTCACTGCTTCAGAATAATTCACCTTCTTAAAGCGCTTCAGGAAATACACCTTACCTGGAGGAGAGAGGGGGTAGAGGAGTTTGTGTGTGTGTGTGTGTGTGTGTGTGTGTGTGTGTGTGTGTGTGTGTGTGTGTGTGTGTGTGTGTGTGTGTGTGTGTGTGTGTGTGTGTGTGTGTGTGTGTGTGTGTGTGTGTGTGTGTGTGTGTGTGTGTGTGTGTGTGTGTGTGTGTGTGTGTGTGTGTGTGTGTGTGTGTGTGTGTGTGAGGGAGGGAGGGAGGGAGGGAGGGGGTGAAAAAGATACATTTTCAGGGGTGTGAGGGAAAGAAAGAGAGAAGGAGATAGAGAGAGAACCACATGAGATAACAGCAGCAGATACCCTTAGGGGAGAGATTATGAGTTCTCATAGACCAGACCAGAACAGTTTGATCCCTTGCCTGCAGAACGGGTTCCGAATCTCAAAAACCAAACATCCGTCTGGGCAGCCGCTCAAAATCGAGCAGCATGCAGCGGCGGTGGACAGTGCTCAAATTACTGTAAAATACTTACATTCTCATTTCATCTGGGAAGACTTCTCGCCAGAAGCATTTACAGTTATTGTAGAAAGTGTTAACTCTGTGTTAACTCTGAAATGAAGCCGAGTTAAGTTTTTACAGAAAGGAATGAACAGGGTAACCTAGAAAACATAGGGTCATTTTCTACCACAGAACGGCTGATAGCAGCCTTGTTTCCGTTTATTTATGTGGCTGCTGCCTGTTAGGGAGTAATATTGTATTATAATTCCCCAAGGGATACTGGGTAAATATCTTCCAGCTGGTCAGTGCAACAGTATCACCCACCATCGCTCCTGAAGATAGCCCACATTTCAGGCCAGAATGTCTGTTGACTGTAATTAAATCACTGGGGAGGCAATGAAGAGACTGTTAGGTCTCCACTATGAAGTACCAGGTTAAAGTTCAACTATGGCTAGTGTGTTGTTCTCTTCTCTAGCTCAGATAGTCCTTTTTGCCAAGAGCTGAACTATTTTGCTTTAATGTTCAAGAAAGACTATCATTAGACGCTGTGGCGCTTTTAAGAGGGCAGAATCAAAACAGGGACTGACCCAAATCTGATGTCCTCGGGCTTAGGGGATCACAGTGTAGAAATCAGAGACATGCCCCTCTTCCCCCTGAGGACTCTCTGGCTATATCGCAATGCACCTCGCCTAGTCTCCTTACCAGTGGCGACCCATCATTCAGGGGAGGTGGGGCAGAGACCCATATTTTTAGCTAATTTAAAAAATATATATAATAATTCCCAAAAATTGGGGGGAATTAATACGTGTCACATATTAGTTTGCAAACAATATTTAAAAAAAACTTGGGTCTCTTTCTAGAGCTACGATCAACAAGATCATGATTCGACCTGTTTTTTTCCCGAGTTCCCAGTTGTCTTGAAAGCACCATAAATCCAGAGAATGCCAGACTTTGATGACACATTTTGCCCACGAAGGACCGCCGTGCCACCTTCCTGTTCAAGTGAGCACAGGGGTACAGGGCTCGCTCATTAATGTTTTCATCAAAATTACGAATTGCCTCTTATCTGCTTGTCGTCCCCTTATGCCATAATTTGTACATCTCAATTATCATTAGAAACCACATTTGTTTAAGCAAGTCAGCCAGCTATGTTATTTTTCAAGGCAGTAAATAAGGCTGAAAGAACTGTTTCGTTGCCAGACAAGGCTCCGCTGATAGCCAGGTGTAGCAGTGGTAAGATGTTGGGTTAGCTTTATGTATTGTTTAGTTTTATGTTGTGTAGTGGCTGTGCTGCATCCCACTTTGTTTTTTTTTTGCCACCAAGATTTACATGCTTCATCCACACAGACCTGAAAACACTGTATAGTCAGAGCAAAGGCAATATGGTAGAAAGATATCTGGGGAATCTACACGTCACCTATCAATGTTCACATATCTCATCTGTTCAAGGAAAGAAAGCCCACACATCCCCACACTCACCATTGAGGTTGGAGGTGAAACAGAAGGCATCATAGCGCTCATCCTCTTTGTGTCTGTAGCCGTAGTTGCGTACCCCTGCGGCGGTGTCCTTGCGGCCACACTGGTCCCGGGGGGTGGGAGATGGGGTACTGGACGGAGCCGTCCTCCAGCCAGCCAGCGTTGCACCAGTCCAGTCCTTCCAGCCAGGCCTTGTGGAGCTGGGCATGGGAGGCCAGGATGGCATCCTGCTCCTTACACACGTCCTCAGCCTGGTGGTAGTTGAGCTTGTAGCGCCCCACCCGGGGATAGTAGGGGAACACCACACCTGGAGGAAAGAGAGAGACAGGTACTGAACTGGTAGTACAAGCTAACATTTGGATTTTATTAAAGATGGATTATTTATTTATTTTATTTTGAATTTCTGGACCCCTTTAGGTATAAAAATATATATTATTTGATAGAATATTGAATTTCCCCTTTACTACTATAGCCCATAGAAACACATTGAATAACACATTCATAAATGCAAAAAAAGGCATAGGGAATATTAGGTTTTGAAGTGTCTGTCCTATATCTAGGAGATATATTTTAGTTTATTTTGACACATATTTAACCCCTTATTTTTGCCTGGCACAAAACTGCCTACATACTTTCATTCATTTGTTTGGCTTACCTTCACACGAGTACCGTGACCTTCAAACGAGAGTATGACTGCCACAGAGTGGTCATATTAGTTTGTAGGCCAAACGATTTGGATGCTACAGACTTTTTGTGAGAGAACCCAATTTCGAGATGTCTCGTGGTCTGAAAAACACAGGTGTAGCTCGGCCACCTTCCACCGTAGATGAAGAAAGCCGACATACACTACCGTTCAAATGTTTGGGGTCACTTAGAAATGTCCTTGTTTTTGAAAGAAAACGACAGAAAGAAAAGGCAGATTTTATAGAATATCTACGTAGGCGTACAGAGGCCCATTATCAGCAACCATCGCTCCTGTGTTTCAATGGCACTTTGTGTTAGCTAATCCAAATATATCATTTTCAAAGGCTAATTGATCATTAGAAAACCCTCTTGCAATTATGTTAGCATAGCTGAAAACTGTTTTTCAGTTGTCAAGAAGCAATAAATCTGGCCATCTTTAGACCAGTTGAGTATCTGCAGCATCAGCATTTGTGGGTTCGATTACAGCCTCAAAATGGCCAGAAACAAAGAACTTTCTTATGAAACTCGTCAGTCTATTCTTCTTCTGAGAAATTAGTTATTCCATGCGAGAAATTGCTAAAAAAAAACTGAAGATCTCGTGTAACACTTTTTACTACTCCCTTCACAGAACTGCGCAAACTGGCTCGAACCAGAATAGAGGGGTGGGAGGCCCTGGTGCACAACTGAGCAAGAGGACAAGTACATTAGAGTGTCTAGTTTGGGAAACAGATGACTCACAAGTCCTCAACTGGCAGCTTCATTAAATAGTACCCACAAAACACCAGTCTCAACGTCAACAGTGAAGAGGCGACTCCGTGATGCTGGCCTTCTAGGCAGAGTTGCAAAGAAAAAGCCATATTTCAGACTGCCCAATAAAAATAAAAGATTAAGATGGGCAAAAGAACACAGACACTGGACAGAGGAAGATTTGGAAAAGGTGTTATGGACAGACAAATCTAAGTTTGAGGTGTTCGGATCACAAAGAAGAAAATGTGTGAGACTCCACACCATCTGTCAAGCACGGTGGAGGCAATGTGATGGTCTGGGGGTGCTTTGTGGTGGTAAAGTGGGAGATTTATACAGGGTAAAAGGGATCTCGAAGAAGGAAGGCTATTGTCACGCCCTGTGATTTGGGTGAGCATTCTAGTTTGTCTATTTCTTTGTTGGCCGGATATGGTTCCCAATCAGAGGCAGCTGTCTATCGCCTAAGCCTATGACGTTGCACCTTGGTCTCCTTCTAACAACGGACGTAACAGCTCTCACTCCATTTTGCAACGCCATGTCATACCCTGTGGACTGCGTTTAATTGCAGCCAATTTCCTCCTACAACAGGACAATGACCCAAAGCACAGCTCCAAACTATGCAATAACTATTTAGGGAAAAAGCAGTCAGCTGGTATTCTGTCTATAATGGAGTGGCCAGCACAGTCACCGGATCTCAACTCTATTGAGCTGTTGTGAGAGCAGCTTGACCGTATGGTACGTAGTGCCCATCAAGCCAATCCAACTTGCATGGGGTGAAATCTCTTCAGATTAGCTCAACAACAGATTACCTCAACTAGAATGCCAAAGGTCTGCAAGGCTGTAATTGCTGCAAATGGAGGATTCTTTGACGAAAGCAAAGTTTGAAGGACACAATTATTATTTCAATTAGAAATCATTATTTATAACCTTGCCAACGTCTTGACTATATATTCTATTCATTTTGCTTCTCTTTTCGTGTATGTTTTCATGGAAAACAAGGACATTTCTAAGTGACCCCAAACTTTTGAACGGTAGTGTAGGTGGATTCGGTGGATTGAGACGCATGTCTCTAGCTTAAACTGATGGATTTTGATTTTGATTATATTACTTAGATTGACGGATGGGTGCATCAATAGTAGAGGTCGACCGATTTATCGGAATGGCTGATTAATTAGGGCCGATTTCAAGTTTTCATAAAAATCGGTAATCTGCATTTTTGGATACCGATTATGGCCGATTACATTGCACTCCACGAGGAGACTGCGTGGCAGGCTGACTACCTGTTATGCGAGTGCAGCAAGGAACCAATGTAAGTTGCTAGCTAGCATAAAACTTATCTTGTAAAAAACAATCAATCCTAACATAATCACTAGTTAACTACACATGGTTGATGATATTACTAGTTTATCTAGCTTGTCCTGCGTTGCATATAATCGATGCGGTGCTTGCTAGTTTATCATTGAATCACAGCCTACTTTGCCAATCAGGTGATGATTTAACAAGCGCATTCGTGAAAAAAGCACTGTCGTTGCACCAATGTGTACCTAACCATAAACATCAATGCCTTTCTTAAAATCAATACACAATTATATATTTTTAAACCTGCATATTTAGTTAATATTGCTTGCTAACATGAATTTCTTTTAACTAGGGAAATTGTCACTTCTCTTGCGTTCTGTGCAACAGAGTCAGGGTATATGCAGCAGTTTGGGCCACCTGGCTCGTTGCGAACTGTGTGAAGATAATTTCTTCATAACAAAGACAGTAAATAATTTGACAGAATTGTACATAATTATGACATAACATTGAAGGTTGTGCAATGTAACAGCAATATTTACTCTTAGGGATGCCACCTGTTCGATAAAATAAGTAGCGGTTCCATATTTCACTGAAAGAATAAATGTTAATTTATAGCTTCCAGATTTGACCATATTAATGACCTAAGGCTCGTCTTTCTGTGTGTTATTATATTATAATTAAGTCTATGATTTGATATTTGATAGAGCAGTCTGACTGGGCGGTGGTAGGCAGCAGCAGGCTCGTAAGCGTTCATTCAAACAGCACTTTCCTGCATTTTCCAGCAGCTCTTCGCTGTGCTTCAAGCATTGAGCTGTTTATGACTTCAAACCTATCAACTCCCGAGATTAGGCTGGCAATAGTACACTGCCTATAAGAACATCCAATAGTCAAAGGTATATGAAATACAAATGGTATGGAGATAAATAGTCCTATAATTCCTATAATAACTACAACCTAAAACTTCTTACCTGGGAATATTGAAAACTCATGTTAAAAGAAACCACCAGCTTTCATATGTTCTCAGGTTCTGAGCAAGGAACTTAAACGTTAGCTTTTTTACATGACAAATATTGCACTTTTACTTTCTTTTCCAACACTTTGTTTTTGCATTATTTAAACCAAATTGAACGTGTTTCATTATTTATTTGAGACTAAATTGATTTTATTGATGTATTATATGTAGTTAAAATAAAAGTGTTAATTCAGTATTGTTGTAATTGTCATTACTACAAATATATATATATTTGTATAATTAATTATATAATTATATATATATAATTAATCGGTATCTGCTTTTTTTTGGTCCTCCAATAATCAGTATCGGTATCGGGGTTCAAAAATCATAATCGGTCGACCCCTAATCAATAGACTCTTAAGGATTAACATTACATGGGAATATATAATGTTTAGAATGAGTATGTGTGTGTGTGTGCTAAGGTGTGGAGAATCAGAGCAGGTGGTCAGTCCAGTGTAGATAGAAACTGTCTCTGAGCCTGTTGGTAAGGAAGTGAGCAGCTCATGGCTGGGGTGTTCGGAAACCTGGTAAATAATGCTATGTAACTGTATGTCTAGAATTAGACCAATATTTAACATTCTAAAAGTTGGCCCAACTCTCTAAATACATGGATCTGAACCCGTCTAACCCTTCAACCTTAACCTCTGACCTTCAAGATCGAGGTTGACGAATCCCGTATCGTCCTCCATGTCGTTGGTAACCTCACACTCGTAGCGTCCGTAGTCCTCCAAGGTGACGTTGTGGATGATGACCGAGGCGTCCCCCGGTCCGTTTTTCTCCAGGGACACACGACCCCGATACGACCCGAACAACCTCTGCTGGAGGCCCAGTGCAACGAACACATCCTCAAACACCAGCGCGTCCGTCACCTTGGTCCACTTGATGCGGATGCGGTTGGGGTCGGAGCTCTCGGGTTCGTGGTGGTAGCGGCAGGGCAGGGTGATGGAGCCTCCCCGGTGGGTGATCACTTTACCGGGGGCGGTCTGAACGATCACTGCCCCGGTGTCATCCTCTGGATGCAGAGAGGGAGTAGAGGAACAGGAATGGTCAGGACAAGCAAGGTTGTGGGGGACTTACAGTATGTTTATCAATGATCTGTTGCATCAGTACTTTACTTGTAAAAGGAGGATTTCCTCATAGTGTGATGATCTACAGTATATAGGGAGATTATTACTGTTAAAGTTATGGGAACCAACCAAACTTTAGTTAGAAGGTCATGATGGTGAAAGTGTATATAATTAGATAGCTTGTTGTTTCCCCAGTGGGGGCCAATGGGCTGAGGAGACATGTGTCACCTGAGAGACGTGTGTTTCATCATCAGCACCAGGTCCCAGCATGCCGTGTTCTGTGTCACTGGCACTGCCTATTACTTCATAGTTCTTTTGAGGCCAGCTGAATCCCCAAGGCCTAAGCTGTGTTTCATTCCAGAAAGTGTTTGACTCCTCACATCTACACCCGTGTTCACTCCACTTCGCAAATCTAATAGGACTGGAAATCAATATGACGAGTATGGGAAGCTATAACTTACACCTACCCAGTTGTCTCAGATTTGTGAGGGGTGGTGAATGAGAGCAGTGGGTAGGAGACAACTTTATTTGAAATGGAATGTACAAGCAGCTCTGGTTTGCGTCATTGGCAGCCAGGCCGTCTCCTAGGCTTTGTGACAGTGCTCTTCTCTGAGGGTTTCTGAGCAACACAGCTGACTGATTCTCATTCTAAGAGTCTGCTTATTGTGAACAGATCACAAAGCCTACAATTAGCCATGACAGCTGGTTATAATGACTGTGAGCTGGGAACTCTGCACTCTGAAATTTTTGTAACCGACCGCTGAGCTTTGAGACCTGTTTACAGAATACATTCAAACATAAATCTAGGTTGGGATATCAGGCATGAATAGAGATGTATCCAGGTGGAGGCATACTGTTTAGAACATAATAATAACATTATAATTAAGGACAGGTGATGATAAAAAGGTGATATTGTAGCTGGTTGCCAGTACAGCATCAGCAAGTTTCCAATCAGGCTGAACACAGCTTCTTCGCAGCGTTGATAGAGACTGTTCTAAGAGTCCAAATCAACAACATCTGCTTGACTATGAAGTGGATGGAATTTAGCAACATTTGACTGATAATATGACTCCTACCTCATTCTACATGCAACAGAAACTCAAGTTTCTACAGTTGACTGCCAATAATCCTGGAGGAGAGATAAAGTTTGGCGACTCACTTATTTTGAAACCCAGACAGCTGCTCTTTTATTCTCCCCTTAGAATGTAAAACAAAACAAACATTCTCATTACAATGATGCAACATGTGTGAGATGAGGATAGAGAGAAGGAGAGATCTTACCGAGTACATGAACAACTTTCCTCCTTCCCTTCTCGGCATCGGTAGAGAGGGAGGTCGCATAGAGGCCAAAGATTAGGACCAAGCAGGTCACTGTCCCCAAGGACAGGGGCTGTGAGCAGAGCTGCAAGGGAGGCAGAGAAGGACCAATCAGTGAAGGTCCAGTTATTGAGTATCCAATGGTGCTGCTAGCCATTACTATGCTCTAATATGGCTAGCCTATAAAGAAATCAAATGACAGTTTACCAATGTTAGAGCAGGTGCAGTGAAATGCTAACAATGGAGTATAATGTCAATGAAGAAATGTCGGAACGAAACTAATTATCAACCCAAATAGCAGTGTAACAGTAATCCAAATGAAATCTATACATACATCGGATGAATTTACACAAGATACGGTGCCTTCGGAAACTATTCAGACCCCTTGACTTTTTCCACGTTTTGTTACGTTACAACCTTATTCTAAAATGGATTCAACAAATTCCTGAGCAATTTACACACAATACCCCATAATGACAAAGTGAAAACAGACCCTTTGCTGTGAGACTCGAAATTGATCTCAGGTGCATCCTGTTTCCATAGATTATCCTTGAGATGTTTCACCAACTGTGGTAAATTCAATTGATTGGACATGATTTGGAAAGGCACACACATGTCTATATAAGGTCCCACAGTTGACAGTACATGCCAGAGCTAAAAAACCAAGCCATGAGGTCGAAGGAATTGTCTGTAGAGGTCCAAGACAGGATTGTGTCCAGGCTGAGATCTGGAGAAGGGTACTAACAAATGTGCTGCTGCATTGGAGATCCCCAAGAACACAATGGCCTCCAGGCGGTATCAGAGGAAGGGCCTAAAAATTGTCAAAGACCCCAGTCACCCCAGTCATAGACTGTTCTCTCTACTAATGCATGGCAAGTGGTACCGGAGTGCCAAGTCTAGGACAAAAGGGCTTCTCAACAGTTTTCACCCCCAAGCCATAAGACTCCTGAACAGATAATCAAATGGCTACCCAGACTATTTGCATTTTGTGCCCCCTCCAACCCCCCAACCGCTCTTTTACATTGATGCTACTCTCTGTTTATCATTTATGCATAGTCACTTTAACTATACATTCATGTACATAGTACCTCAATTGGCCCGACCAAGCAGTGCTCCCGCACATTGGCTAACCGGGCTATCTGCATTGTGTCCCGCCAACCACCACCCGCCAACCCCTCTTTTACGCTACTGCTACTCTCTGTTCATCATATATGCATAGTCACTTTAACCATATCTACATACTACCTCAATCAGCCTGACTAACCGGTGTCTGTATGTAGCCTCGCTACTTTTATAGCCTTGCTACTGTATATAGCCTGTCTTTTAACTGTTGTTTTATTTTGTCACATCTATATACAGGAAACTATTTATTACAATTTTGAATACGGCTGTAACGTAACAAAATGTGGAAAAAGTCAAGGGGTCTGAATACTTTCCAAAGGCACTGTATACTATAAATGATATGTACAGCAGTATATTAGAGTGAATTATGTCATTATGTCAGTATATTAATAATCGCTGTATAAAAAGTGTATGTAAGATAAATGCAATGTACATTAGTAGAAATATTAGAATACAGTATTTAAATACACAATAAAAAAAACATGACTGAGTCTAAAATATTTACAGCTATGGATGACAGCATTCAAATATTTAAGAGCAGTGGTTGCTGCATTCGAATAAACGGTATCACCATAGTCAAGAACTGGTAGGGAAATTGACCGTACAATCGGCATCCTACTGTTTAGGGAGAGGCATGATCTATTTCTACCCTGAACAAAAATATAAATGGAACAAGATTCTACTGAGTTACAGTTCATAATCAGTCAATTGAAGTAAATGCATTAGGCCCTAATCTATGGATTTCACATGACTGGTAATGCAGATATACATCTTTTGGTCACAGATACTTTTTTTAAAAGTAGGGGCGTGGATCAGAAAACCAGTCGGTATTTGGTGTGGCCACAATTTGCCTCATGCAGCATGACACATCTCCTTTGCATAGAGTTGATCAGGCTGTTGATTGTGGAATGTTGGCCCAGTCCTCTTCAATGGCTGTGCGAAGTTGCTGAATATTGGTGGGAACTGGAACATGTTGTCGTACACGTCAATCCAGTGCATCCCAAACATGCTCAATTTGTGGTGACATGTCTGGTGAGTATGCAGGCCATGGAAGAACTGGGACATTTTCAGCTTCCAGGAATTGTGTACAGATCCATGCAACATGGAGCCATGCATTATCATGCTGAAACATGAGGTGATGGCGGCAGATGAATGACACAACAATGGGCATAAGGATCTCATCACGGTGTCTCTGTGCATTCAAATTTCCATCAATAAAATGCAATTGTGTTCATTGTCCGTATCTTATGCCTGCCCATTGAATAGACCCACCACCACGGGACACTCTGTTCACATCATTGACATCAGCAAACCGCCAGTTGGACTTATTGCTGATGTACATTCTTTAACATTAAATTCTCTGGCAACAGCTCAGATGGACAATCCTGCAGTCAGCATGTCAATTGCACGCTCCCTCAAAACTTGAGACATCTGTAGAGTTGTGTTGTGTGACAAAACTGCCCCTTTTAGAGTGGCCTTTATTGTCCCCAGTACAAGGTGCACCTGTGTAATGATCATGCTGTTTAATCAGCTTCTTGATATGCCACACTTGTCCACTAGGTAGCCTAGCGTTTAGTGTTGGACAAGTAACCGAAAGGTTGCAAGATCGAATCCCTGAGCTGACAAGGTAAAAATCTGTCATTCTACTGTTCCTAGGCCATAATTGAAAATAAGAATTTGTTCTTAACTGACTTGCCTAGTTAAATAAAGGTCAAATAAAAAAGTATTTGGCAAAGCAGAATGTGCACAACATTTTACAGAAATAATATTTTTGTGCATATGGAACATTTCTGAGATCGTTTATTTCAGCTCATGAAACATGTTGCTTTTATATTTTTGTTCAGTGTAAATATATGTGTATATGAATAGTGTGTATAGACAGTATGTGAATAGAAAAGGTGTGTACAGCAGTAGTTATATAGGATGAGTCATGACTAGAATACAGTTGAAGTCGGAAGTTTACATAAACCTTAGCCAAATACATTTAAACTCAGTTTTTCAAAATTCCTGACAATTAATCCTTGGTACAATTCCGTATTTTAGCTCAGTTAGCTCAGTCACCACTTTATTTTAAGAATGTGAAATGTCAGTATAATAGTAAAGAGAATGATTTATTTCAGTTTTGATTTCTTTCATCACATTCCCAGTGGGTCAGAAGTTTATATACACTCAATTAATTTTATCAGACAAGAAGACATTTCTCCACCAAGTACAATATTTGTCTCTAGTCTCTAGTCTTAGGGTTAGGCCAGCGGGACCCCTGTCGACAACATCCGGTAAAATTGGAGGGCCGCAATTCAAATAAATAATCATACATTATGGATACTAATTAAACAATTAGGTACATACAAGTGTCTTATATCGGTTAAAAGCTTACATTCTTGTTAATCTAACTGCATTGTCCGATTTACAATAGGCTTCACAGCGAATGTCATGTGATTGTATGAGGAAGGCGCCTCACATCAAAATATTTTTCAAACAGCACGTTTCAGAAATTCACAAATAGCGATTAAATATTAACTAACTTTTTGAAAATCTTCCTCTGATTCGCAATCCAAAGGCTCCCAGTTACAACATTTAGTGTCGTTTTGTTAGGTACAATCGTTCTTTATATCCCAAAAAGTACATTTAGTTTGCACCAACGATTTGAGTAATCCTAAAAACTACACCTAAACTTTGTTTCAACAAGTCAAAATACATTTCTATTTATTCCTCAGGTACCCTAAAATGTAATTAAACTATAATATTTCTTAAGGAAAAAAGTATGTTCAATAGGAAAGCAAATTTAGCAGAGTCGTACACTCAAACATGGATTTCCAAACTGGTGTCATCATACTAAAACTCATATTTCTTCTTCATTATTCAAGTAACAAGCCTGAAACCTTGAACAAATGCTGTTGACATCTAGTGGAAGCCATAGGAATTGCAATCTGGGAGCTGGAATTGCATATGCCCCTGTGCTTTCCATTGTAAGAGCATAGGCTCTCAAAAAAACTATTCTGTTTGTTTTTTCTTTGGATTATCTCCTACCATATCAATTGTCTTATAGTCTCATACATTATTTTAACATTTCTACAAACTTCAACGTGTTTTCTATCCAATGGTACCAATTGTATGCATATCCTAGCTTCTGGGCCTACGTAACAGGCAGTTGACTGGGCACGTCAGTCAGGCGGATATTGAGAAAAAAGGACCCTAGCCAGAAGAAGGTGCAGGGTAGAGTACCGGGTGGTAGCCGGCTAGTGACAGTGTCTAAGGTTCAGGGCAGATGTCTGCTAGTGATGACTGTTTAGCAGTCTGATGACCTGGATATAGAAGCTGTTTATCAGTCTCCTGACCTGGGCGCGAACCAGGGACGCTCTGCACACTTCAACAGTCACACTCGAAGCATCGTTACCCATCGCTCCACAAAAGCTGCGGCCCCTGCAGAGCAAGGGGAACCACTACTTCAAGGTCTCAGAGCAAGTGACGTCACCGACTGAAACGCCACTAGCGCGCACCACAGCTTACTACACTTACACCACTCTGCATGTTGCATGTTGTTTAACGATGTGTGGCTCAGTTGTGTGTGGCTCAGTTGGTCGTGCATTGTGCTTGTAACACCAGGATTGTGGGATTGATTCCCATGGGGGACCAGTACAAAATGTATACACTCACTACTGCAGGTCACTCTGGATAAGAGTGTATTGTAAATGTCATTACTATGACATCAGCTGCTACATCATGCAGTGGCAGGAGAGTGCAGTTTGTCATGTGATAGCAACGAGGGAAAGTTTGCTCCCTTGGCATCAGCCTATGTTAGAATTCCATGGGAAAGGGTGAGGCGCTGTAGCTGCTCAATAAAGTTCTTCAGAAATGGTATCACACAGGAGGGGTGTATGTTGGATTCAAGTGCAACTGTAGTTTACACCTGTATGGAGACAACCCACTAAGCACAGATGTCAGTTTAACATTTAGTTTTGATTTACGTTTGGTTGCGTTGTTAACTAACGCGAGTGAATTCAACCAATATGTCACCCTGTAATTGGATTTAGGTTAAAAATTGATTGAAAAAAAAAAATCTTATATGACTTTAATGAAATCCAATCCGTTTTCCATGTTGATTCAAAATATTAAAAAATATATTTTGAATCAACATGGAAAACGGATTGGATTTCATTAAAGTCATATAAGAATATTTTTTTTCAATCAATTTTTAACCTAAATCCAATTACAGGGTGACATATTGGTTGAATTCAATCGCGTTAGTTAACAACGCAACCAAACGTAAATCAAAACTAAATGTTAAACTGACATCTGTGCTTAGTGGGTTGTCTCCATACAGGTGTAAACTACAGTTGCACTTGACGGGTTCAAATGACGTGGAAAATAAAAATAAGGTTTTGTCCAGAGGGAACGTCAGAGCCCCGCCCCCATATGTTTATATATATATATATATATATATATATATATATATATATATATATATATATATATATATATATATATTTACAAGTTAACACTAATAGCATTCATGTAATAAAGGGTTGTTATTGCAGCAAGTTCCTTTACAGACACCCCTGCAATATTATACATTTTAATTGCCTATAATAGGAACATGGACATTTGCTGCTGACCACATTGTAAACAAATAACCACAATCCTTGATCCTCTCATAATCTGCAATGTACTGCACTAGGCTAATGTAGCACATCTTTAAGGTTGTGCTACAGAAATCCCCCATGCAGTAAGAAAAAAGACTGCATGATGCCCAGACACAGAGCCAACCCATCCCGCCACATTAGAGGACTTACCATTATATCTTCAAGAATACTGTCTGTCTGAAGTTAGATAGACCGAATGTCGTTTGTTCCAGTTGGGCTGTTATTGATATGGTGCAGTACTTGACTCATAGCCCTCTATCCTGCAGTTAGCCTGCCGTGTCCTGTCGTATTGCTGTTTGATTTTGGCAGTGCAAGGGAACTGCTTACTCTGTGCAGGACTGGGCTAGAGGGGCTGTTCCGCAGTTCACACATTTTCAGCACAATGTGAATCACTATAAGAGCGCACCAGAATGTGTAAATCAGCGAAAGTAACAGGGAACAACTGAACTGCTATATTGTTGCATTTGCTGTTTGTGCATGATGATACGTTGTGCCAGTAGGAAGGCTAAAATGTTTCAGTAGAAGCAGTAACGTTAAACCTCATTAAACTAATAACGTTATCAATGCTTGCTGTCCACGACAGAAAACATTGTGCATGTTGTAATGTAGCTATGCTAAATGTAGTCTAATGTTAATAGCATATTCAACCATACACTAAACACAAGACACACTCATTTCAGAGTGTGGATTTGTGTGCACGTAGTTATTATAGCCTATAATTTACAGCCATACGCATAGGCTACCAAACACTGAATGCTATATATATTTAACCGGAGCTATTTAAGCGCACTGGGGAATTAGCTCAAATGGTAGAGCGCTCGCTTAGCATGCGAGAGGTAGCGGGATCGATGCCCGCATTCTCCAATACTTTTTTTATTGGCCTATATGTTTTAAGAGAGCATTTTGGAAAGGAGGACATAAATTATACTGTTACGATGGTGCTCCTTTTAACTATAAAATCATTTTTTCGAATGAGAACGACATTTCTGGAGTCAGGATCATCCCAAATTACATTATAGGAATGGCTTTTGATTGTCATGTAACATTTTATTTCTGGCAGGTGTCTGTTGGAGACAATAGAGTCCAGTTTAAATAATCTGACCAGCATGGCCTCTGTCCTCTTCACACCTACTAATATTGATACAGACCCAGCAAAGTGTGAATTGCTATGTTGCAGTGTTCAGTCTCTCTCTCTCTCTCTCTCTCTCTACCATCAAGGTAAAGGCAAGTCTCCTGGGGTCTCAGGCTGCACTGCTGAGCAGACATCTGCACATATTCCCAGTAGCTCCTCTGAATAGATGGAGCTGTTGTGATAGGGGCCGGATTTGATTTAGGTCTGTCACACAGAGTGCAAGCAGGCCGTTTGTTTTTCATTGCCATACATCAGCATGTAAAAGCTGCTGAGGGAGAATTCATTGGATTATCCTGTGTGTGTGGGTGTATGTGTGTGTGCGTCACTCAGATAAGAGGCCACTTAGTTACTGAAGAGACAGTGGTGAAGAGTGTGTTTCCAGACCTTTTCTTATAACACATTATCACTGTGTTGAATATTAATGCTGCACACCCTCTCTGTAGCAAGGGAACATCCATCTAATGTAACAGAGAAGGTATCCATTCTTTTTCATTATGCTCTCAAAAAAGGAGTTTGTGTTTTGAGAGAACATGGCTTTTTCTATATGGTTTCATGTTATCATCCACTATGAATGCATACAGTATGTAAATATAATTACATTCATGTTTGGGATAGCCCTCCCCTTCTTTCTCACTCCCTGGTGCTTGAATTTGATCTTGTCCGACTGAAATGAAATGCATCTAAAGATGTCTTGACTGGAGTGAGTTATTTTGGAGGGATTTCTCAGTACCAGTACCTGGCTGCCGCATTCGTTTCTAATGAAAAGTGGAAAAAATGATTTGGTTGTCAACACCTCCGTGTTTGTATAAACTAAAGCAGGGCTCACCAACCCTGTTCATGGACAATTACCCTCCTGTAGGTTTTTGCTCCAACCCCAGTTGTAAAATAACCTGATTTGGCTTATCAACCAGCTAATTGCTGTGCTTGATTAGGGTCCAAGCTCTCCAGGAAGAGTGTTGGGGAGCCCTGAGCTAAAGGCTGTGGGGAAAGTGGATTCGGTGTCTCACTCTGACTCTGCAGTGTAGTTCAATGGAGGGTCCCGGTCTAAGAGAACATGATGTCTTGTGTGATACACTTACTTGCTCCTCTGCATCCCTATGGGACTTGTTACAGAAACTAATACAGAAACAAATTCATAGATTAGAAGTCAATTCTGTACACCTATTTGCATATCTTTATTGGTAACTTTATCAGTATGTAAACTTTAATTGTGTTTCTTCTCGACTAGGGTGTCAGCATCAGGAACCCAGGGCATCCCCTCCATGCCAGGAAGTTTAGTGACGGTCAAGAAGAAGTTGGTGTTACTGGTGCAGCGCATGGCGATGAGTGAGGGGATCACAGCGTACAGCAGGTTGGCTGCCAGGACAGCCAGGAAAGCCTCGTCTGGGATCCGGAATGGGGCCACTGTACGAGGGTGGAGGGATGCCCCAATGTGGGCCCACTGACACTGTGGAGGAGAGAGGAAAGAGTAGGTAACGTTTAGGGTTATTCCAAACAGGAGGGCAACTTGTACAGTATATTCACAGCTGACCAGTAATTCGATTTTCACGTTTTTGGGGTTACCGGTAGTTTTTCTTCCCCCCCCACAAAGACCTTGACTGAATAGTTTTAAACCTAATATGTTGCTTCACTTTGGGCCTCTGCAACAGTCATTAGTATCTACAGCCAGCGATGTGCAGTATAACAACCGACCTCAGAGAGAAGACTCTGGTGCACTGCTCTGAGCAGAAGATGCAGCTAGCCAAGCTCCGTTTCACAGGATTATTTTGATGAGAATAGCTGAATCTCTGAGGCAGGCCTTCCCCTGTGTTGGAAGGGATACTAGGGGCTGCAGACAAGTCTATACAGGACTGGCCTTTGATCACTGTCTCTTGTTTGATGTTTGCCTCCATTAGTCCCGTATGGGAAGGAACTAGATTACAGGAAGCAGGCCTCTGCAGGATGGAGCTGATTGGTTATTATTGTGAACACGGACTCCATGAAGAGGTCTTATTAAGGTTGTCTATAATCAAATATTTCAATGAGAAGTAGTACTGGGAGCTATACTGTCACTAACTCCAAGTGTAATGTTTACATTTTGAACTTTCAGGGCCCCAGTCACTGCAATGTGATTCAACCTCTTCATCTGTTCAAGTTATCACTAGTATGACTAGTAATAGCTGTATGTAGAAGCTCTGTACATAGAGCACATTACATTCTGGGAGCTGTAGTCTATGCTATTAACAAATAATAACAGAAATATATCCCCCCATATCTACCTGGGCGACGCCTCCAGCAACAAATACAGTCCAGTCGGGCATCCAGGTGCAGCCAGGCACTACGAGTCCGTAGATGAAGGCACCCAGCATAGGCAGCATGTAGAACAGGAAGTGCAACATCTAAAAAATGTAGAGGTACAACATCAAAGGATTACATCACAGTGGTGACTTCAGCCGACCCGCCCTAACACACAACGCTGACACTCCAATGGTCAATTAATACAGTACATCTTCATCCTCTCTGGGGCTCTAACACATTACAGCAGTCCAAGTACTCGCACAGAATACAGAGACCGCTGCTGCATGCTGGATGCATAGACAACACACTCTCACGCATGCACGTACACAAACACACACATTTGAAGTGCTTTCACACCGCACACTCAGGTCCAAATTGTATTGTCCAGATACAGAGGTCGTTACATCGACACTCACAAGCACTTGCAGAATATTTGGAGCATGAAAGTCAGGTAGCTGTTAAAGTAATGGCATCAAATTATGTCCTTTGAACAGTGGCTTTTGTTCTGGAGCTGTGGTGCTGATGAATCCTAATGAATTGAGCCCAGAGGCTGAGAACCAATCACACGTTGCCCTTCAGTCCTTGGAGGAGTGTCTTTGTTTTCCTCGCCCCGGTCATCTGTATGCCGTGGTTTATCAACATCAATGATTAAAAAGGTCAGTGTAAGATCAGCGCAACACCCCAACTCCACACACTCAACACACACACCCGTATTGACACACACATGCTTTAACACACACAGGGATTTAAACACACATGCTAGCTTGAGCACGCCAACATGTAAGCACATGCGCACACACACACTCGCACACACACACACGCACACACACACACACACACACACTCGCACACACACACACACGCACACACACACACACACACACGCACACACACACACACACACACACACACACACACACACACACACACACACACACACACACACACACACACACACACACACACACACACACACACACACACACACACACACACACACACACACACACACACACCCCTCCCACCCGGTGTGTTGCTGATGTGGGGGCTCAGGGGAAGGAGGATTATCTTATCAAGTTCTCAGCATGCAGTTCCCTGCCTGATCGATACTTCGCCATTGTGCCTGGACTGGAGCCACAACAAGGTCTTTGGATAACCTATTGACTCGGCTAAGAACCCTAACAAAACCAAATAAACATCCCCCAGCAGACGGAGAAAGCCCAGGCGTTGAGACCGGACCAGACACAACCACGTTCTCTTGCCTAACAAATGAGAGAGAATGAACCAGCCTGGCCTCTCACCCCTCTCATTGTGGCATAATGATGAAAAATGGCTCTGTGATCTCTTCTGTGAGACACACAGCTAGAGAGGAGAGAGGTAGGGCAGGCTTCAAGGCAGCTCCAACTGATTTCTGAATGGAGTTGTTATTTCTGAATGGAGTTGTTATTTCTGAATGGAGTTGTTATTTAAAACAAGAGACTATTAAGGAATGCCACTGGCACTGCAGAGAGGCATGCTCTGTCTCTTAAAGTACCCACCATAACCTTGGGGTAGCCCACCGGGTCCTTCAGATAGGGCTCGTACTGGCGGAGGTAGATGGTACAGGCCTCTAGAGGGGAGTCAAGAGCTACCTGAATGCACACATAGGAGGAAGGTTACAACATGATCATCTTCTTGACAAGAGCACTGTATAAACTACTTGTCTGTAGGATCAGTTATTGTAATTTATAAACTGGGTGGTTCGAGCCCTGAATGCTGATTGGCTGACAGCCGTGTTATATCAGACCGTATACCCCGGGTAATACAAAACATGTATTTTTACTCTTATTTTCATGAATTACCTACTTGTTCCCTTTCACATTCCCCATGGACCAGACATGGTTTATTTAAGCAATAAGGCACAATGAGGTCTGGTATATGGCCAATATACCACGGCTAAGGGCAGTTCTTAGGTACAACGCATCGCGGAGGTACTGGATGAAAATCACAGTAAAAAACTATGCAAGTTAAATAAGTATGTGCATATTTCCACAAATCAGACCATCTTGAATGTTCTATTTGCCAGGGAAGTGTCAGATGAGACCACCAATATCACATATATGGAATCAGCGCAGCAGGTGTTGCACATAATCTATGCATCATAAACAAATCCTTGACTGCTGTACAAAGACAGCTAGCATGAGGGAATCAACTCAATATGCATTGACTCTTTTGGCTGTGCTAGCATTGGTGGGCTGGACCAATCCTAATATAATAAGGTCTTTTTTATTTTATTTTCAATATTTTTGAGTGTTTATTTCTAAGTGTGTATTCAGGCCCTGCTGGCTCACCAAGCCCCTGAAGAGAGTGAAGGCCATGGCCCCCAGTAGCAGCAGCACCAGGAGAAGGTCTGTAGGGCGCCAGATGAGATTAAAACTCTGATCATAGTGGGCCTAAGAGACACCAACACCAGGGGAGGAGAAGCTTCTTTAGACAGTTCAGATGCACTATAACATAGTAATAAATACACACTTCAGCTAGGATCTTGTAGTAATATATCATAACTAAGGTTCTATTTCTGTGTCCTAGTATGTTTGGTCAAGTCACACGGTCAGGGAAAACTCCTGGCCCTACGCATTCCACCAGGCCAATCAGGTGTGCCCTGCTCCATCATACCCTGTATCCACCGAGGGTTGGCCCATTCTTGGGCTGGTTGAACAGCTTGATCGCACCCCATATTGGAAGCATTAAGAAGGGCATGTTGAGCCAGAAGGCGGGACGGATATCTGATCCAAATTTACCTGCCAGAGAGGGAAACAGAGAGCATTTCATCCCCTAGAACTATGAGGGGGAACTGGGTACATCTGATGGAGAGTAGAGCAGTCTACTTTTAACTGTGTTAAAGTTGACACATTTCCATGAGGTGTACATGAAAGATAGGCGAGACCACATTACCATAATGTTCAGCCTCTTTCTATTTATACACACCTTGTAATTAACTCCAATGATTTTCTAAACAAAATCCTCATTAGGACATCATTGAACGAACACACAACTAAAATACAAAATGATGTGAACACAGCCACAGTTTAGTTTGATCCTCTAATACCTCCCTATGCTGTTTGAAACTCAAAGAGCAGATGCTTCGAGCCTAGTTTAGCTTTGTTCTGTAAATTCTAAAGGGAAGCACATGTGTTACGTTGGCAACCTGCACTATGACACTGATTCTACAAGGCTGTACAGATGTATCGTTGATTAACTCTGCCATTGTGGGTTACAGGAGTGGGGGAAGGAGAGACTCACCTACAACAATCCCTGTCACAAAGACACTCATGTTGGCAAACAATGACCCAGCCCAGAAGAGACCCAGGGTGCGGTAAGACTTGCTGAGAGACGGAAAGAAAATGGTCAGTAGATGTTGCTCCCATCACTGAAAAAAAAGTGACACCGTGTCGTACAAAGCTTCAAATGAATGACCCAGCAGTGAGACGATGAGAAGATGTGTGGACGTAAATGTGGTCACACTAGGATCCTGCTTGGGGCCGATTCTGAGGTACGAAGTCTCGGCTCTCCTGGTGAAGGGGACTATAAGGTACAATACAATACAATTATTGTTTCCTTAGTCCAGTTATTGGTCCAGGTATGAATGGAGTGGTTCAGAATCCTAGTGTATGTGTGTAGATCATCATTACAAGACCAAGTTGACACAGTGAACAACACACACCTGTTCCATAAGCGCTGTATCATCATGAGGTACATGATGAAATGCACTATTCCATCCCAGTAGCACATCATGATGGCATAGGCAGTACCCAGATAGGGCTCTCCCTGCAACACACAAATACAACCGTTAACCTAAAACTGTTGAAACAACAGACCGATTCTAAAGTTTCAAAAATATATATTATTAGCCAATCAAATTTTATTGGTCACATACACATGGTTAGCAGATGCTATTGCGAGTGTAGCGAAATGCTTTGTGCTTCTAGATCTGACAGTGCAGCAGTATCTAACAGGTAATATCTAACAATTCCACAACAAAATCTAATAAACACAATCTAGTAAAAGAATGGGATGAGAATATATAAATATAAAATATATGGATGAGCAGTGACAGAGCAGCTAAGATGCAATAGATAGTATAGAATAGATAGTGTAGTATACAGTACACAGTATATACATGTGAGATATGTAAACATTCTTATTGTGGCATTTTTAAAGTGACTAGTGTTCCATTTGACCTAGCATGATGTTAAGTCATGAGATGGAGAATGTAGAGACTAACCGTTTTCTGGTAGAATTCCATGAACCCGGAAATAAAACCATCATGTTCCATAGCACTCACAAGGTCAATGACACAAGTGAAGGAAAACTCAGCAAACACTGTAAAGACAATGCAAACATTCAGTACTGTGGCAGATGGATATTGTGAAAGTGGACAATTGTCAGCAGGAGGCAAATACAGTATTATAGAATACACGTCACAGGGGTTATTTCACGTAAGTGCCCCAATTACACAACAGAAAATGACTTGGATTAATGTGTGGCTGTTGTTCTGTTCAACTCTCTTTGGTGCGATTAGCATACACCGATTGTATTTTTGAGCGTTTTTTCAGCTCTGTAAGAAAGGCCCTCATTCAATTCGTGCAGAATTCAGCTCAGTAGAAACCTGTCGCAGCTAGATTTCAAGCAGCTCTGCTGTAAGAACAATTCTCATTATTCTCATTACGATAAAGAGAGATCTCTTTCCTCCGATCTTTATTACCCAATCTGCTTTGTCTCTTAATAAAACGGTCAGAACCCTATTACTGCCTATAAAGATGCATTGAACAAGACTGGACTTTTCTGTGTTTCAAATATTTCCCTCCAACCAACCAGTTATTGATTTCCTGGGCTATAGAGGGTGATACTGCTATAGCTGTAGGCTGGGTGAGGGGAGATTTATATTGGGAGCTGTGGGTTGAGTTTTCCTCGGGTTCAGAGCAGAGTGGCGCTGAGAGGGCACTTCTCATCTCTCCAAGTCAGAGCCTGGCTGGAACCCCATATGGGTCTGGGAAACACATAATGAGCGGCAGGGGATCAAGGGGACTGGAGATGGGCAAGGACAGAAGCCCAGTTCAAGTGGTTGGTAATGTGAAGCCAATAGACATATTGGTTCTCCACCTCAATATCCACACTCTTTAGGAACTGCCCAGTCAGCCAGTAGTACTACCATTTTTTTACATTTTTTATTTCACATTGAATTCACGTCATATGACAACCAAACGTAAACCAAAAATAGACGTTGAAATGACGAAGCATGTTGGTGGCTGCATCATGGTATGAGTATTTTGTTTAACATTTATTTCATCAGGAAGTCATACTGACACCAAGGTCTCTTTTCCAAATAAGCCCTGATTTACAGAAATGACAGAAAATACACACATCAAAATAAAAATATGAAAACCACGGTCACAAAAAACAAACACATTCATCAGTAATAATGTCCTCAAGGTATGCTTGCCATCAGGAAAGACTGGGGAGCTTTTCCAGGACAAAAAGAAAGAGGATAGAGCTAAGCTCAGGCAAAATCCTAAAGGAAAACCTGCTTCAGTCGGCTTTACACCAGACACTGGGAGAGGAATTCACCTTTCAGCAGGACAATAACCTTCAACGCAATGCCAAATCTACAGTGGAGTTGCTTTTTGAAAGGAATAATGGACAAATACTGCACTTAGAGACTTACCCAGAAAGACTCACAGCTGTAATCGCTGCCAAAGGTGATTCTAACATGTATTGACTCAGGGAGATTAATACTTATCTAATCAAAGTATATTAGGGTTTTATTTTTCATTAATCTTGACATTAAAAAATCGAACATTTTAAAAAATCAGAAGAAATCCAAGGTGGTAAATATTTGATACCCAGTGTGTATAGAGTTCTGTGAACTCATGTTTCCTTGAAATGGAATAGGGTGCCCAATCCATGTATTAGCTTTAATACAAGGCTTGGCTGTCCCGTACATCATCCAATGTCCTTGTAACGGCACCTGTGTGTAACGGCTCAGGCAGCCGTCCTGCATCCCTCACTATCTCCCTGACGTTGCTGCTGCTGTCTCCTGATAAACACACCGATAGAGACACACACTCTGTCTCTCTCCAGGTACCTGTGGCCTTCTAATCCTCTGAAGGGTCTGGTTTATCTAAGCTGTCTAACAGGTAAGATAGGAGGATTATCCTTCTCTATCGCAGCAGGAAACCATTCTCAGCTCTGGGCTGTTTCTCCTTCCTCAGAATCACCTGATGAGGCGCAACGTCATGGCATGGCCACAGGGCATCTGGGAGATAGGCTCATTCCTAACCACCTGTGTGTAAGCCTATGGCAGGATATAGGGGACTATTAACTATCAAAAATAAAGAGAGTCGCAGACTCCATATATATTGTCTCCCAGTCATTTATTGGGTATTTACCAATGTTTCGGTATCACTGTGCCTTCTGCAGGGTAATGTCATGAACACTTGAACCAGATTACGTAGACAAACAGTGCAATTAGTGCAACCAATGACAATAGTGAGGTGTGTGTCATGATGATTAAGTTCATTAGAATGAATTTGTTTAAATGTTTAAAAAAATAATAATAATTAAAAAGAACAATAGTGTATGGCATATTGAACATATTAGGCTATTGTTATCATATGGAAACATAATTGAATATTGTACATAATATTAGCATCAACATATATTATTGTTTAATTGAATTTCACATATTTAATTCTTTTGTATTTAATTTCATATTTGTTAGATGTAATCTTTTGGTTCAACCATAATGCATAGTAAGCATCATCAACAGGGGGAACATATTAGGTGTACACTAATAAGCTGTAGAAAGAATATATACATTTATAAGACTTGTTCATAAAACAAAGGATTGTTCATAAGAAGGGCCTGAGATCAAAGTCAATATTCAGACCACTAGGAGTCAACGTTCTTAGAAGGATATTGAGTAAGCCTCCCTTTGTAGAAGCAGGATCTCCATGTTACCTCCTCTCCTTGGTAGAGCAACATGCTCAATGCCTGTGTATTTTAGGGAGGAGATTGAATGGTTAGCTTCAACAAAGTAAGCTGCTACTGGATAGTTAATGTTCTTACACCTGATTGAGCTGCGGTGTTCAGCTATGCTTTGTTTTAATTGTCTTTTGTTTGTCCTACGTAGGCTTTTCCACATGAACAGGTGGTGAGATAGATTACTCCCTTGGTCTTGCATGAGATGATACCCCTAACAGGGATTTTTCGATCTGTATGTGGTTGTCTGAAGAAGGATGTTTTTATAGTGCTATTGCACTGTGCGCATGAGCCACATTTGTAGTTTCCATTTGGTATAGGTGTCAGGAGTGTCTGAGTGGGCTCAGGGGGCAGGTCAGATCTCACCAAGCTATCTCCAATATTGCGACCACACTTATAGACCACCAGTGGGGGTTCCTTGAAGAGGTGTGCAATTTTTTTGTCTGACTGCAGAATATGCCAGTGCATTTTCAGGATTGCTTTCATTTTCTCTCCGAACCCTTGGTGTACTTAGTGCAAAAGATGGTTGCGTTGTTTTTCTTCTTTGGTTGAGTTTTTAGTAATTCCTCTCTTGGTTTTTTGAGATATTTTCATCATTGCAGCATCAAGAGATTTGTCCTTGTAGCCTCTCATTTTGAATTGATCTGTCATTCTTTTAGCATTGCTGTCAAAATCTGTCTGGTGGCCACAGATTCGTTTAACCCTGCTTAGCTGGCTATATGGCAGACCATTCTTGTGGGATAGCAAGGTATTGCGATCTGTGGGCGGCTTGTGTATACGTCTGTGTGTAATGCATCATTCTATTTGATGATCCATAAGTCCAGGTAGTTTATTCTTCTCTCATCAGTCTGCATGGTGAATTTGAGGTATTCAGAGCTCTCGTTTATCAGAGTTTGGAATTAATTTAGTTCCAAATGACTTCCTTCCCAGAGCACAAAGACATCATCTATGTATGTCTTCCATAGGAGGATTTTAGAACGTAAGGGGTGTGTCTCTGTTTTGTAAAGGAGTGCTTCCTCAAATTGTCCCACATACAGGTTTGCATAGTTGGGGGGAAAGGGGGAGTCTGTGGCTACACCCCCCGAATTTGAAGGAAAAAGTCTGACTCAAAGACGAAATAGTTATTGGATAATACCAGTTCAGTAAGTTGTAAGATGCAATCATTGGATGGAGCAAGGGTAGAGTCTCTCTGCTGAAGGAAGAGTTGTAGCGCCTGCATGCCTCCAGTGTGTGGGATGTTAGTGTACAAGCTCTCCACATCAAACATGGCCAGCAGGGTGCCCTCTGGTAACAGGTGGTTAGGAATGAACCTATTGCAGGATATAGGTGACTGACATGACATCCCTTATGATGCCAGCCTGGAAGCCAATGTATCAATCGCAAGTCAAATCAAATTTGATTTGTCACATGCGCCGAATACAACAGGTGTAGACCTTACAGTGAAATGCTTACTTGCAAGCCCTTAACCAATGATGCAGTTAAGAAAATCCCCCCAAAATTAAGAAGTTAAAAAAGTAAGAGATAAGAAAAACAAACAATTGAAGAGCAGGAGTAAATAACAATAGCAGGGCTTTATACAGGAGGTACCGGTACAGAGTCAATGTGTGGGGGCACCGGTGTCGAGGTATTGAGACAATTGTGTACACGCAGGTAGGGTTGTCAAAGTGGCTATGCATAGATAATAACAGAGAGTTGCAGCAGTACAAATAGTAGAAGCTGTTTAGAAGCCTTTTGGACCTAGACATGGCGCTCCGGTACCTCTTGCCGTGCGGTAGCAAAGAAAACAGTCTATGACTAGAGTGGCTGGAATCTTTGATGATTTTTAGGGCCTTCCTCTGACACCGCCTGGTATAGAGGTCCTGGATGGCAGGAAGCTTGGCCCAGTGATGTACTGGACCGTACGCACTACCCTCTGTAGTGCCTTGCGGTCAGAGGCCGAGCAGTTGCCATACCAGGCAGTGATGCAACCCGTCAGGATGCTCTGAGGGGGAATAGGTTTTGTCGTGCCCTCTTTATGACTGTCTTTGTGTGCTTGGGCCATGTTAGGTTGTTGTTGATATGGATGCCAAGGAACTTGAAGCTCTCAACCTGCTCCACTACAGCCCTGTCAATGAGAATGGGGGCGTGCTCGGTCCTCTTTTTCCTGTAGTCCACAATCATCTCCTTTGTCTTGATCACGTTGAGGGAGAGGTTGTTGTCCTTGCACCACATGGTCAGGTCTCTGACCTCCTCCCTACCACTGTGGTGTCATCAGCAAACTTAAAGAGGGTGTTGGAGTCGTGCCTGGCCGTGCAGTCATGAGTGAACAGGGAGTTCAGGAGGGGACTGAGCATGCACCCCTGAGGGGCCCCCTGTGTTGAGGATCAGCCTTACCACCTGGGAGCGGCCCGTCAGGAAGTCTAGGATCCAGTTGCAGAGGGAACTGTATAGTCCCAGGGTCCTTAGCTTTGTGATGAGCTTTGAGGGCTCTATGGTGTTGAACGCTGCGCTGTTGTCAATTAATAACATTCTCACATAGGTGTTCCTTTTGTCCAGGTGGGAAAGGGCAGTGAGGTGTGCAATAGAGACTGCATCATCTGTGGATCTGTTGGTGCAGAATGCAAATTGGAGTGGGTCTAGGGCAGTGGTCACCCACCGATCGGTCGCAATCGACTTGTCGATCTCCAAGGCATTTCTAGTTGATCACCAAACATTTCTGTAAAAAAACACAACGATAATACCTTGTGTTTCTATTTTTTTTATTAGTCTGGGGCTGTTGGTGGTCGGTGCAGCCAATTCAGCTGCCCAGGCAATCTGTTGCCATTTCATGTGTCTGAAGGTAAAAACTCTGCCTTCCCGGTGGGCCTGGAGAGGAAATCAAGTGCACTATGCTACTGCTGGCCAATCAGATTGCTCAGATTACGGAGTCTGCAGTAATGTAGCAGGCATGAAAGAAAGCTGCAGCAAAATGTATATTGAGATTTCAAAACGTTTAAAACCATGAGTAGAGAGAGACTGTCAACAAATATAGCAAAGAGCTGCTGTTTTTGTGAGTGAGTTCATGTTTAAGTTCTTACTCAGCACTGTCAACACTTTTATAAGCCATAAAATGCGCGTTCTTCCCATTTCCACTCAGCGCTACAACAAGCAGCGCAGCAGTAATGAATGAATGGAAAATGCATCTATAGGCTTGCGTTGTTGTTATTGTTAGCGGCTCGGGTCATTTTTAATATCAAGGAATATTTCACATTCTCTGTTCATAGGAGTAACATGAATTTGTGCATGAGGCAGACATAAATGCGGTGCGACTCGAGTTTCGCCATCAGCTGGAAAATGGTGTCCCTTTTTGGTCAGAGTCAGTGGAGGAATGTTGAGAGACGGACCCTCAGTCTGCCGCTCTCCCTCCGCTGAGACTGACCATCAGATGCAGGCACCATCAGCCAAGTAAAATAAATAGCTAATGATTTAAATGTAGTCTCACTCATCTGTGATCATACAGTGTGTTGTGAAATCTGTGAATGTATTGTAATGTTTTCAAATGGTATGAACGGCCTTAATTTTGCCAGACCCCAGGAAGTTAATGGGGAACCATAATAAATACAAATATAATATACCTCAAAATGGTCTGAACAACAATGCAGGTAAATTCACGCAAAGCCAGTATGCGGTGATAATGTATTGGTCCTATAGCTTACTACACAAACTTCATTGCTACAGTACTGTTTTTAATTGGTTAATGTTGCATGACATTTTTAAAGTCATGTTAATAAAAGACAATCAGAGTGGTAGATCTCGGCATACATTTTGACTCAGAAAGTGATCTTGACTCAGAAAAGGTTGTTGACCACTGGTCTAGGGTTTCTTGGATAATGGTGTTAACGTGAGCCATGACCAGCCTTTCGTGGCTACAGACGTGAGTGCTACAGGTCGGTAGTTATTTAGGCAGGTTACCTTAGTGTTATTGGGTACAGAGACTATGGTGGTCTACTTGAAACATGTTGGTATTACAGACTCCGACAGGGAGAGGTTGAAAATGTCAGTGAAGGCCCTTGCCAGTTGGTCAGCGCATGCTCAGAGTACACGTCCTGGTAATCCGTCAGGCCCAGCGGCCTTGTGAATGTTGACCTGTTTAAAGGTCTTACTTACATCGTCTGCAGAGAGCATAATCACACAGTCATCCGGAACAGTTGGTGCTCTCATGCATGTTTCAGTGTGACTTGCCTCGAAGCGAGCATAGAAGTGATTTAGCTCGTCTGGTAGGCTCGTGTCACTGGGCAGCTCTCGGCTGTGCTTCCCTTTGTAGTCTGGAATAGCTTACAAGCCCTGCCACATCCGACGAGCGTCTGTGCCGGTGTAGTACGATTTGATCTTAGTCCTGTATTGACGATTTGCCTGTTTGATGGTTTGTCGGAGGGCATAGCAGGATTTCTTATAAGCTTATGGGTTAGAGTCCCGCACCTTGAAAGCGGCAGCTCTACTCTTAAGCTCAGTGCGAATGTTGGCTGTAATCCATGGCTTCTGGTTGGGGTATGTACGTACAGTCACTAAGGGGACAATGTCCTCGATGCACTTATTGATAAAGCCAGTGACTGATGTGGTTTATTCCTCAATGTCATCGGAGGAATCCCAGAACATATTCCAGTCTGTGCTAGCAAAACAGTCCTGTAGTTTAGCATCTGCTTCAACTGACCACTTTTTATAGAGACCGAGTCACTGGTGTTTTCTGCTATGTATGTATTTTATTTTACCTTTATTTAACTAGGCAAGTCAGTTAAGAACAAATTCTTATTTTCAATGACGGCCTAATGTTAACCCTAATGTTAACTGCCTGTTCAGGGGCAGAATGACAGATTTGTATCTTGTCAGCTCGGGGGTTTGAACTTGAAACCTTCCGGTTACTAGTCCAAAGGCTACCGTGTGTGTGTGTGTGTGTGTGTGTTGTTTTTTTGTCTTCTTATTTGGTAATGATGCTTCAACATTACTGCCCTGCGTCCCACATGGGACAGTCATCCACGATCAGTCAGTTCGGTAAGTAGTAAGTTATATACTGTGTGTGTGCACGGCATGTGACTTCACATGCCCTTAGGCTCATGTTCCAGGTCTTTCCAGCTCTCCTACTACTGTGGTGTTGTAAGAACAAGCCTAACAAGTCTGTCAGTCTGGGTTTCAGCATTACACTGATCCTGATCAGTATAAGCAGCTTTGTGTATAAATGAATGAAACAATGAAAACAATTCATGACGATAAGAAGGTTCTGGAAGTCTGTTCACTGGGGTTGGCCTTATGTATGTAGTGGTCATTCATGCTCTTTCTTAACTATGTAACACAGAGGGGATCTGTTTAAAAGTATTGGTTCTTTGTTAAGGAAATAAAATCATCAATGTTAAACTAGTTTTCACCCAAATAAAACAGCTAATTTCTCTTTGATCTGCCATCATCATCATCTTGAAAGAATGATTAATACCATACCATAGAAAAGGGTGTCTTTGGGCGGGTTGCGTCGGGTGATAAGGAAGTAGAAGAACCACACCACCACCAACACTGCAATACCAATCTGCAGTATCACAACAGGCCTGCAGGTAAGAGATAACAACACACTGTTAGCTAGCGGACAAATCATGATATTTTTCAAATTCATAGTGCAAAGTCTTAACTTACCTGCACTATACTTTTTAAAGAGCAATCTCCCTCCGCTGTTCTGCCTCATTCTCTTCTCTAATTAGTTGGTGAGTCTGCTCTGCAGTGCTAAATTAGTGAGCAGTGATGAATGGGCAGACAGAGGGAGCGATAATTATGCCAACACCCAGAGCACCAGGAGAAATGATGCAGAGATGGGAGACCACATGATAGATAGAGGATACAGACAGACAGACATATGGGGATCACGGGGGGAAGGTGGGCTAGGCAGACGGGACTGCTGCTGCTCCTGCGGGGGCCTGGAGACTGGGGGAATTGCTGCACGCTCTGTTTGGGTTCTAATCACGCTAAAGCCTTGGAGATAGGAGAACAGCAGGAGGATCGCTGCCTGTGAGAATTAGAGAATATGTGCTAATGTCAACGGCTACATGGGGCCGCATTGGACTGATAGTGTCAAAGTTTGCAGCATTCAGTGAGGACAAACGGCTGGCTTGCTGGTTTGATCTCCATCCATTAGTAGCCCACATCACCAGGTCTATTTCTACTGTTGTGTTGACCCAAGCTGTGAGGTCAACTGCTAAAGCCTGCTTTGATGCTTCAGCCTCTGGGTCTTGTTTCAACAGAGCTACTTTGACTTGCTGATCCATAACGCCATGGGATGGCAGATCACTAGTACAAGAAGCATGTTTCATGTAGATCTCCAATGGTTTCCCGGCAACAACAGAGGTCATCACCACAATGACTCAATCAATCATGGTCTTTAGCTGTAGGCGGCCAAAACGATGGGGCATGTGAGATCACCACTCATCACCATGATTGGCAGTCAGAGTTAACAGGTACTGTGTTCAGAAAAGATTCATGTGCTACGGGGCATCTCCATGTAAACAAAATGACTTCCATCTCAAATGTACAATGTGTACACAGAAGCCAAACAAATGCTGTGAAGCCAAAGGGAAGCTTCCTGGCTGCATCTGAATGCACCAGCCCCGGAAGATTTATGCACACAATACTGTTTGTTTGCAAAGTGGAAGAACACATGTCAGCAGCAATTTATCAAACTCCTCTCGCGGCATGTAGGCCTATTGATTGCCAAAGTCCACATTGAACGAGTTCTAGGGATATCCGCAACGGAGGAGTATGGCAGTCTGCTTGAAATGAGAAATGTCCGCTGAGGAATGGAAGAATTGCTCGGGAGGAGTGGTGCAGACAGTCACCCCTATCCTACTGGAACTTTAATGTAATTAGGCCTGCTGTGGCAGCCTGCTTAACTAAACACTGGAGAGAGCATATCTTAACCCAATTGTCTGACAACACAGGTAGACTGGGGATTGACAAAATGTAGAAAATAGAAAAATAGATGTTTTATCATCCAGAGAGGTTAGAGACAGTCATTGTTTCAGATGTCAAAGACATGTTCTATCTGAATTCACAAGCCCTTTTTGACTTCCCCTTTAACTAATTATTTTTCACCCATCACCATATAATGTGAATGTGAATGTGACTAATGATTTGTCAAGGATTTATGGGTCAGAAATCTATGCGTAAAACTCAACAATGTCAGTGGGGCCTATTCATATGAGTTGCTAGTGCCCTCAAGCGGTAACAAAGAGTATTGAGCATACTTGCACCACTCAACTGGATCTTTGAATATGTAGCCTAAATTCGAATGCATTGCTTCTCAATCATCTAAAGACTCTACTGGCCTAGACGGCAAAATATTCTGTCATAGTTCCACATACACTACAACTTGCAAAATATTATTGACTTAATATAACATTTTTATTTTAGGTTCCAGAACACATTTGGCAAGACTGACCTTTGATTCAAATCTCATTTGTTCATAAATGAACCAAAACAATGTTTAAAGCTATTGATTAATTGAAGTCTAACAGCCTAACAAAACAAATATTTGTATAACTGTATGAACACATTTAAAGGAACCCAATTCTATAGTTAGACAAAAGGACATGACATCATTGACTTACTCTTGGAACTCTGGAGTGGTGTTCATGCAGTGAAGGACAACAAGGGCAGTCAGAGAAAACAAGAAAACTAATCTCTCCATCTCTTCAACTGCAGATGAAACAGCCAAAGGGTCCCTGGGGAATCACTAGCACCGACCACTGTAAAGAAAAACAAAAGTGGAATACAACTACCATTTGACCAATTATCTGCTATGATCTAATAACTACCTGTGTCTTGAGAACAATCACATGAATAATTAAACCATTTGCCAAAAACATATCCACGCAATACTTTTAAACGTTTTCACAAAATAGACAAAATCTCAATACAAATGTTATCAATCAATTCTTACCGTCTGGCCACTGTTTTGGCCTGTGGATTGTTGAAATTATGGTTGGCCTCGGGCAGACACAGCATATTTACAGGGAAATAATGAACTAGGAGCTTTTGGGGCAAGTTATGCAATTCGGGTTCGTCAGAGATTTATATAAATCGCATTAGATGGGGTAATTCACGTGCCTCTTAACTCACATTCATGTGTGTTAAGCAATGAGTGGTTAAGTCACATTCGTGTGTGTTAAGCAAATGTGTGGGTTTATGGGTTGTACATTGTACTAGGTCTACTACATTAGGCCTACTCTCTATTTAGTTTGAACTCATTTGAGATGAACACATTCAAATCCCTTCCTGCAGTCGAATGACCAAATCGCCATCTATTTTTCATAAATAATCCCCCCCCCCCAAAAAAAAAATGTACTCAGAAAAGCAGGTTTCTATGTAATAATATGTCAAACTGTTTTGTTATATTTCAGTCTTCTGTGGTGTATATAAAGTTTCATGTTGAGATCCAAACTCAAAATGTTATACATTTCAACTCGATTTCTGACATGGTACAGTTTTGTTTTATTAAGACCATAACCATGTGTGTGAAGGTGTATACTTTTGTTTCAAAGTAAATTTGTTTATGACTACCAAGAAACACTCTGTGTGACCCTGATTTAGCCACTGCAGTAAAGAATTAAACCACATCCAAATGATGTGTTTTTTTGTAACAAGAATGTGCATATGTTAAATAAATGATTGACTGTGCCATTGCCAATTGCTTGCCTAACATACCTAACTGGGCATTGTATGTCATTTTGCTTTTCTTCCAGCAGAGGGCGCCAAATTCAGAATTATAGTATATATACATCAAGCTGGAATTTTCAGAGAAGTTTATGGGCAATGCTAAAATAACGCAAGGCAGGTAATGTGTGGGCACGACGAAAAACAAGCTAATCCAATATGGTAATAACGAAATCACAGCAGCAAGGGAACTTTGGCAGCTGTGAAGAAGAAGAGGCAAATAAACACATACAATAAATTTACACGGAAATGAGGAGAGCTCATAGAGATAGATAAGGGACTCATCTTTGTATCTTTGCCATAATAGCATCTGTGACGACATGGACAGAGCCATTGAGGCAATCTCCATTTTGAAGTATTTCATTTTTTTATTCACAATTGTGGAGGAATCAGGAGGGATCAGCCAATAAAATTGGAAGTCCCAACCAGTTGACTACGTTAAAATGGTGGAAGCCCTCAATGGTGCTGCACATGCTAATAAGGCCTTTTGGCCAGTAGAGGCCTCTATAATTCTCTATGGCAGAGCAGTCAAAAGCATAACAATGAAATTTGGATTGTGATCTTCAGGAAATATCATTGAACGTGGAAAAAGGTTTCTATAACTACTCAATAACTATTCACTCTTGAGATGGAGACATGCATTGCTAATCTCTAAAAACACTATTCCAACACCATTCCCAGAAGTGAGACAGATCAAATTTGATTCACAAAATGCAACTGTTCCATTCTGTTGTTATCAGTTCGGGATGATAATTTGTTTTGTTTGTAAAATACTTACTGGCACCTCCTTTATGTCCCACTCCAGGGCCACATTATTAGAATTGCTGAATTGCTGAGGCAAATACAAACCTAAGAGGTGATGCACTTCTGTGCAGACAAAGCAAAGCACCACCTTGTCTTTCCCTTTTTGTCCGAATGAACCTCACCCTGTGCTTCATAATGCCCTGTTTGTTGGAAAAGGGGACTGTTGTACCAGGAAGTCAGTGGCTGTGTTTACTGGAAACAATTTAACCTCTTCTAGTTGCATCATTTAATAACTCAGCTGCGAAGGATGGATGCCAAAATGACAGCAATCAAGAAACTATACACACCGAAATAAGCTTATGAGATGACCTCAATGGTTATTATTACTGTGGGATAATTATGGTTTCCAATTCTGTATTCATGATGCATTAAAGGTCCAATGCAACTGTTTTTACCTCAATAACAAATCATTTCTGGGTAGCAATTAAGTACCTTACTTTGATCATTTTCAATGAAAATGGTCAAAAATAAACAAGAATAGCTTCTTAGCAAAGAGCAATTTCATAAGCAAGGATTTTGCTCGGACTCTCTGGGATCTGGGGAGGGGAAAAATGAAAATGATCTGTTATTGGCAAGGAGGTTTGGAACTTTTCTTAGTACTCAATTCCAACACTTTCCTACTTCATATTCATTATATCCAGCACCATACCAGTGTCTACATATGTGAAAATAGAGCTATCTACAAAAACGTATGTAGCGTCTGAATGGTTTGAGCTACAAACTAGCTAACTGGAGCCTCTGAAGGTAAACTGGTACCAGTTTTTAAAAATTAATGGAAGTATGGATGTAGTTTTATACAGTACCCGACAAAAGTTTGGACACACCTACTCATTCAAGGGTTTTTCTTTATTTTGACTATCTTCTACATTTTTTACATTGTTAAAAAATAGTGAAGACATCAAAATTATGAAATAACACAAAAGGAATCATATAGTAACCAAAAAAGTGTTAAACAAATATTTAAACATTATATTTGAGTAGCTAGCCTTTGCATTGATGACAGCTTTGCACACTCATGGCATTCTCTCAACCAACTTCCCCTGGAATGCTTTTCCAACAGTATTGTTCCCACAAATGTAATAATGCCGCCGGAGAAGAAGGCAGATGCTTTACGTGTCCCCAAAACAGATTGTTTTTTTGTTAGTTTATTTGCGTTTTTTGTAACTTATTTTCTTATTTTGTACATAATGTTGCCGCTACCGTCTCTTATGACCGAAAATAACTTTTGGACATCAGGACTGCGATTACTCCCCACGGACTGGCAGAATCTTTTTTTCCCTTTAACTAGTCGGACGAGCCCGACGAGAATGATATACTGCTTTCTCTGGAACAGTCCCAGGTGAGGAGGCGGAGAAAAAGGGGCCAAAGGGCGGGCTGCCTTCTGAGAATTCATAGGCGATCGAATAAACCTCCACTTCCTTCCATTCTGCTAGCAAATGTGCAATCTTTGGAGAATAAAATAGATGACCTATGCACAAGATTAAACTACCAACATAACATTCAAAACTGTAATATCTTATGCTTCACGGAGTGGTGGCTAAACGACGACACTATCAACATAGAGCTGGCTGGTTATACGCTGTACTTGTAGTATAGAACAGTGGCGTCTGGTAAGACAAGGGATGGCGGGCTATGTATTTTTGTAAATAACACAAATCTCTCCCTCGCCCTCCATTCGGCAATTCTGACCATAATTCTATCCTCCTGATTCCTGCTTACAAGCAAAAATTAAAGCAGGAAGCACCATTGACTAGATCAATCAAAAAGTGGTCAGATGAAGCAGAGGCTAAGCTACAGGATTGTTATGCTAGCACAGACTGGAATATGTTCCAGGATTCCTCTGATGGCATTGAGGAGTACCCCACATCACTCTAAACACACCTCTTTATTGCATTAGCATCGAATAGACCCCGCAATATGCAACTTTTCAGGGAAGTTAGGAACCAATATACACAGGCAGTTTGGAAAGCAAAGGCTAGCTTTTTCAAACAGAAATTTGTATCCTGTAGCACAAACTCCAAAAGTTTTTGGACACTGTAAAGTCCATGGAGAATAATAGCACCTCCTCCCAGCTGTCCACTGCACTGAGGCTAGGAAACACTGTCACCACAGATAAATCTACGCTAATCAAGAATTTCAATAAGCATTTTTCTACGACTGGCCATCCTTTCCAACTGGCTACCCCTACCCCGATCAACAATTCTGCACCCCCCACAGCAACTTGCCCAATCCTCACCCATTTCTCCTTCACCCAAATACAGATAGCTGATATTCTGAAAGAGCAAAATCTGGACCCCTACAAATCATGCTGCCAAACATACTCTCGTAAAACTGACTATCCTACCGATACTTGACTTCGGCGATATCATTTACAAAATAGCCTCCAACACTCTACACAGCAAATTGGATGCAGTCTACCACAGTGCCATCCGTTTTGTCACCAAAGCCCCATAAACTACCCATCACTGTGACCTGTATGCTCTCATTGGCTGGCCCTCACTTCATATTCGTTGCCAAATCCACTGGCTCCAGGTCATCTATAAGTCTTTGCTACGTAAAGCCCCGCCTTATCTCAGCTCACTGGTCACCATAGCAGCACCCACCTGTAGCACGCGCTCCAGCAGGTATATTTCATGGGTCACCCCCAAAGCCAACTCCTCTTTTGTCCCCCTTTCCTTCCAGTTCTCTGCTGCCAATAACTAACAAAAATTGCAAAATTCACTGAAGCTGGAGTCTTATATCTCCCTCACTAACTTTAAGCATCAGCTGTCAGAACAGCTTACCGATCATTGCACCTGTACACAACCCATCTGTAAATAGCCCACCCAACTACCTCATCCCCATATTGTTATTTATTTTTTTGCTACTTTATACCCCAGTATCTCTACTTGCACATTCATCATCTGCACATCTATTACTCCCGTGTTTAATTGCTAAATTGTCATTATTTCACCTCTATGGCCTATTTATTGCCTAACCTCCCTAATCTTACTACAATTGCACACACTGTATACAGATTTTTCTATTGTGTTATTGATTGAATGTTTGTTTATCCCACATGTAACTCAATGTTGTAGTTTTTGTTGCACTGCTTTGCTTTATCTTGGCCAGGTTGCAGTTGTAAATGAGAACTTGTTCTCAAATAAAGGTGAAAAAAAATATATATACATCTTTTTTAAGTCATTGGCTTCATCAATAAGATAATCGAGGACGTCTTCCCCACAGGGAACGTATGTACATACCACAACCAGAAGCCATGGATTACAGGCAACATCCCCACTGAGCTAAAGGCTAGAGCTGCCGCTTTCAAGGAGCGGGACTCTAACCCAGAAGCTTATAAGAAATCCCGCTATGCCCTCCGACGAACCATCAAACAGGCACAGCGTCAACACAGGACTAAGATTGAATTGTACTACACCTGCTCTGATGCTTGTCGGATGTGGCATGGCTTGCAAACCATTACAGATTACAAAGGGAAGCACAGCCGAGAGCTGCCCAGTGACCCGAGCCTACCAGACGAGCTAAACTACTTCTATGCTCGCTTCGAGGCAAATGGCACTGAAACATGCATTAGAGCACCAGCTGTTCCAGAAGACTGTGTGATCACGGTCTCTGCAGCTGATGTGAGTAAGACCATTAAACAGGTCACAAGGCCGCAGGGCCAGATGGATTACCACATGTTTTATTATTATTATTTAAAAAAATAGTTTTTTACCCCTTTTTCTCCCCAATTATCGTGGTAGCCTAGGCCAATTGTGCGTCGCCCCACGGACCCCCCGGTCGCGGCCAGTTACGACAGAGCCTGGGCGCAAACCCAGAGTCTCTGGTGGCACAGCTAACGCTGCAGTACAGCACCCTTAACCACTGAGCCACCCGAGAGGCCCTATACCAACATGTTTTAAGCAGACCACCATAGTGCCTGTGCCCAAGAACACTAAGTTAACCTGCCTAAATGACTACAGACCTGTAGCGCTCACCTCTGTAGCCATGAAATGGTTTGAAAGGCTGGTCATGGCTCACATCAACATAATTATCCCAGAAACCCTAGACCCACTCCAACATGCATACCGCCCCAACAACTCCACAGATGATGCAATCTCTATTGCACTCCACACTGCCCTGTCTCACCTGGACTAAAGGGACACCTATGTGAGAATGCTATTCATTGACTACAGCTCAGCGTTCAACACCATAGAGCCCTCAAAGCTCATCACTAAGCTGAGGACCCTTGGACTAAACACCTCCCTTTGGAACTGGATCCTGGACTTCCTGATGGGCCACCCCCAGGTGGTAAGGATAGGTGACAACACATTCGCCACACTGATCCTCAACACAGGGACCCCATCAGGGGTGCATGCTCAGTCCCCTCCTGTACTCCCTGTTCACTCATGACTGCACGGCCAGGCTCAACTCCAACACCATCATTAATTTTGCCGATGACACAACAGTGGTAGGCCTGATCACCGACAACAACGAGACAGCCTATAGGGAGGAGGTCAGAGACCTGGCCGTGTAGTGCAAGGACAACAACCTCTCCCTCAGTGTGATCAAGACAAAGGAGATGAGTTACCTTGGTGTCCACATCACCAACAAACATGGTTCAAGCACACCAAGACTGTCGTGAAGAGAGCACAACAAAACCTATTCCCCCTCAGGAGACTGAAAAGATTTGGCATGGGTCCTCAGATCCTCAAATGGTTCTACAGCTGCACCATCAAGTGCATCCTGACTGGTTGTATCACTGCCTGGTATATCAACTGCTCGGCCTCCGACCGCAAGGCACTACAGAGGGTAGTGCGATTGGCCAAGCTTCCTGCCATCCAGGACCTCTATACCAGGCGGTGTCAGAGGAAGGCCCTAAATTTTTTTAAAGAATCTAGCCACCCTAGTCATAGATTGTTCTCTCTGCTACCGCAAGGCAAGCGGTACCGGAGTGCCAAGTCTTGGTCCAAGAGGCTTCAAAAAAGCTTCTACCCCCAAGCCATAAGACCACTGAACTGAAATGGCTACCCGGACTATTTGCATTGCCCCCCTTCCTTCTTTTACACCACTGCTACTCTCTTTTGTTATCATCAATGAACAGTCACTTTAATAACTCTACCCACATGTACATATTACCTCAACTAACTCGCTATTGTTATTTTACTGCTGCTACTTGTTACTTGTATTTCTTATTCTTATCAGTTTTTTATTTGTATTTCTTTATGTATATCTCTCTAAACATTTTTTTCGCATTGTTGGTTAGGGGCTCGTAAGTAAGCATTTCACTGTTGAATTCGGCGCATGATCCTTATAAAATTTGATTTGATTAAAAGTAATAAACTGTTATTTTCAAAACCTGCAACGAGTTTCTAACCAGAGGGAGGGTATTTTCTTACTCTCCACATCACCGCGAATCTAATAGGGTGTGTATGAAGATGATTTTCGAATTGCTCAATATAACCAGCAGCAGGCGTTGTAAACACTGTTGTTGGTGATCTTTGATTTTAGGGCCTTTTCAAAACAGCTGAGAATAGGCAATGTATGCAATAGACTGTAGTGTTTGAATTGGCTAAATTGTGTTACGAATATTTATTGTAGTGTTTTCTGAACTTAATTATTTTTCTTTTCCTTTTTAATTGTCAAAGTTACTTCGGCAGATAAAGTATGCTGTTTTGTTATCCACGAACCTCAAGCCACAATCAGAGTAGCCTACAGTGTGACGACAGCAGCGGAACTATCTGCTTTCAATTCAAAATGGCAGCGTCTATCAGGAAGTGAAGAAACAACTGAAAATAATAAGTTGGATCAAATTCCTTGTTTCGGTTAATTTAACTCAGGAATTCGATTGAAAACATACGTGCGATCTGAGCTGGGATTTAGAATAAGTAACCCATTCGTGGTAAGTTTAATTTAAGCGTTTCATTAAGATAAAACACGGTGCGAGCGACACATCGGCAGCTAATGTTAGCTAGCTAGCTACTGTTAGCTATCAATTCCAAACTCCAGCGGCTCGAGCCTTCTTGTCAAGCAGCTTGATTTTAGTTAACTTGGTAGTCAGGCTAGTTTAAGTCGTCGCACTTTGATAGCACCAATTTGTTTAGTTAATTAACATTGGTGCATGTATACGTTAAATTGTTTCATGGTTAACGCTGCTGAAATGTCAAATGTCCATATTTTTGTTTGTTCAGGTTGAGGTTCTCAAAGTTCTACATTTTCGTTTTGCTATCGTTATCTCTTACCCAGCGAGTTTTGCTATAGCTTTGTGGTACTAACTAGCTCAGCTAACACCTTGGCCTGGCTAGTGGTAGCTAGCAAGCTATCTCTGCATTTGCACTTCTTAGTTAGCTAACCTAGAGAGTGGAGTAGGTGGAATAGCTGGAGGGGATATGTGTCACTAGCTTGCCTGGATTGTAGATCACGGACAGCTGTGAGGAGGCATTGACCCCCTAAGAGTTAGTCTTACTTATCTGAGTATGTGTAAAACTAGTGGAACTTTATAGCCCTAGCCGTAGAAATGTTAGCTATTGAGTCTGCCTGCCATTGATACCACTTCTTTACATTTTTTTTAATATATCAAATTGTATCTGTCGGCTTGTGTAGCGTGAAATGCTCGCTTGCTTATGAGACCTTCGCAACAATGCAGAGTTTAAAAATAGCAACACGAGGAATAAAATACATAAGAATGGAACTAGTTAACAGTTATACAGGGAGTGCCAGTACCAGATCAGTGTTAAGAGGTATTTGAGGTAGATATTGTATCTTCTTGTAGGAAGGGTAAAGTGACTAGGCATCAGGATAGATAGTAATAAGAGTAAAATAAAGAACAGTATATCAGCAGCAAATTGTGTGGTCTGTTGGCCTGTGTGATGTTTGTTGTCGGTATGTGTGTGCGAGTTTTATTTAACCTTTATTTAACTGGGCAAGTCGGTTAAGAACAAATTTTGACCAAACCCTATCCCCGAAGATTCCAATTGTGCGCCGCCCTATGGGACTCCCAATCACTGCCGGTTATGATACAGCCTGGAAGCGAACCAGTGTCTGTAGTGAAGCTTCAAGCACCGAGATGCTGCACCACTCGGGAGGCCCCCCCCCCCTAAAAAAAATGTTGGGTTCTCCGTAGATCACCAATGAATTTTAAAAGTACATACATTTTTATCATGTGTTCCATCGCATACTGTCATAAACATAAAGCTCCCAGCTACTATCCAATCAAAGCTACATTGACATTATCCTACTCCTGGTTAGCCACTATTGGCTTAAAAAGCCAAAAGTAACACAATTTGCCAGTTAATTTCTAGCAATATTGCCTGTGTATGTTTGGTGCGCACAGTTGTTTCACTCCCGAGTGTAGCCAGTTAGCGATGCTAATGATTAACTGTCTTGTGGTAAGACAGAAAGACTTTACCCCAAAACATTCTCAATTAAATGTTAAGTGCAAAGTAGGCTTAAAGACAAAGATATCATGATTATTTGTATCGATTGGGTGGCCATTGTTTTCCAAATTCTGCAATGATGTGCTGCAGCAGTAGGCCCGACAGCAGAAACTGACTGAGACATTAATCTCTTGCTTAATGCGCAATTAAAAGAGAATTACAATTGGTCTTCTGATGTGATTTAAGCATTGACATGTGCCAAGAAGGTCCATTTTCATTGTTTCTCTACTGAGAGTAGGCTTGTCAAGATAACATTTTCTAGCGTGTCCTGCGTTGCATATAATCGATGCGGTGCGTATCGTTGCTCCAATGTGTACCTAACCATAAACATCAATGCCTTTCTTAAAATCAATACACAGAAGTATATATTTTTAAGCCTGCATATTTAGCTAAAATAAATCCAGGTTAGCAGGTGAAATTGTCACTTCTCTTCAATGTATATGCAACCGTTTGGGCCGCCTAATTTGCCAGAATGTTACGTAATTATGACATAACATTGAAGGTTGTGCAATGTAACAGGAATATTTAGACTTATGGATGCCACCCGTTAGATAAAATACGTAACGGTTCCGTATTTCACTGAAAGAATAAACGTCTTGTTTCCGAGATGATAGTTTACGGATTCGACCATATTAATGACGAGCCATCCCGGATCCGGGATCGTGAATACAGCCTCAAGCTCATTACCATAACGCAACGTTAACTATTCATGAAAATCGCAAATGAAATGAAATCAATATGCTACCTCTCAAGCTTAGATTTTTGTTAACACTCATCTCAGATTTTCAAAATATGCTTCTCAACCATTGCAAAACAAGCAATTGTGTAACACTATGGATAGCTAGTGTAGCATTTAGCGTAGCATTTAGCGTTAGCATTCAGCAGGCGACATTTTCACAAAAACCATAAACATTCAAATAAAATAATTTACCTTTGAAGAACAGATGTTTTCAATGAGGAGACTCAGTTAGATAGCAAATGTTCAGTTTTTACAAAAATATTATTTGTTTAGGACAAATCGCTCCGTTTTCTGCGTCACGTTTAGCTACGAAAGAAACATGTATCTAGGATTGTGTAAATCTATCCGCAAGCTCATTAGCATGAAATAAATCTATTTGCTCTCAAGCTTAGCCTTTTGTTAACAACACTGTCATCTCAGATTTTCAAAAATATGCTTCTCAACCATTGCAAAACAAGCATTTGTGTAACACTATTGATAGCCTAGCATAGTATTATGCCTGACATGCCTGACATTCAGCAAGCAACATTTTCACAAAAACCAGAAAAACATTCAAATAAAATCATTTACCTTTGAAGAACTTCAGATGTTTTCAATGAGGAGATTGCAAATGTTCAGTTTTTACAAAAATATTATTTGTGTTGACAAATCGCTCCGTTTTCTCCATCACGTTTGGGTAAGAAAAAAAAGAAAAAATTAAGTCATTAAAATGAACTTTTTTCCAAATTAACTCCATAATATCGATAGAAACATGGCAAACCGATGTTTAGAATCAACCCTCAAGGTGTTTTTCACACATCTATCGACGATAAATCCATCGTGGCAGTTGTGTGTTCCATTTCTTCAGAAGAGAAAGTCATGGGCCTAGAGATTACGCAATAATTTCGACACAGGACACCGGGCGGACCCCTGGTAAATGTAGTCTCTTATGGTCAATCTTCCAATGATATGCCTACAAATACGTCACAATGCTGCAGACATCTTGGATGAACGGCAGAGAGCATAAGCTCGTTCACGGCACATTCACAGCCATATAAGGAGACGATAGAAGAACAGAGCTTCAAAAATTCTGCTCATTTTCTGTTTGAGTTTCCTCTTGGTTTCGCCTGTAGCATGAGTTCCATGGCACTCACAGATAATATCTTTGCAGTTTTGAAAACGTCAGTGTTTTCTTTCCAAAGCTGCCAATTATATGCATAGTCAAGCATCTTTTCGTGACAAAATATTGCGCTTAAAACGGGCACGTTTTTTTATCCAATAATGACATAGCGCCCCCATAGGTTGAAGAGGTTAATGGCCTAAGGCTCGTATTTCTGTGTGTTATGTTGTTATGTTATAACTAAGTTTTGATAGAGCAGTCTGACTAAGCGATGGTAGGCAGCAGCAGGCTTGTAAGCATTCATTCAAACAGCACTTTCATGCGTTTGCCAAGCAGCTGTTTAAGACTTCAAGCCTATCAACTCTCAAGATTAGGCACGTGTAACCGATGTGAAATGGCTAGCTAGTTAGTGGGGTGTGCGCTAATAGCGCTTCAAATGTCACTCGCTCTGAGACTTGGAGTGGTTGTTCCCCTTGTGTTCCTGGTTCGACCCCAGGCAGGAGCAAGGAGAGGGACGGAAGCTATATACTGTTACACTGGCAATAAAGTGTCTATAAGAACATCCAATAGTCAAAGGTTAATGAAATACACATGTTATAGAGAGAAATAGTCCTATAATAACTACAACTTAACTTCTTACCTGGGAATATTGAGACTCATGTTAAAAGGAACCACCAGCTTTCATATGTTCTGAGCAGGGAACTTTTACTTTCTTCTCCAACACTTTGTTTTTGCATTATTTCAATCAAGTTGAACATGTTTCATTATTTATTTAAGGGCAAAATTGATTTTTATTGATGTATAATTTTAAGTTAAAATAAGTGTTAATTCAGTATTGTTGTAATTGTCATTATTACAAATAAATAAATAAAAATCGTTCTATCAGTATCGCGGTTGAAAAATCCTAATCGGTCGACCTCTAATCGAGATACCACAGTGGGTAAAAAGATGTGGCCTAGCATCCTGTTTGCCCTGTCCCCCAGGTGCTTGTTCACATTTTCTAAATGTTCTACAAAAACCTGTCACTGAAATTCACACTTAAATTCAATATGTTGTATTGAGTAGAACTTCACACTTTACAGTGTATAATAGAATAATGCATAGAATGGCTGGTTTGCTAAGTCCTACCTGTGATTTGGCTGGAGGAATGGGAGGAAGGAATATACACCAGCGCTCCAGCTATTACCACGAGTCTGTCCTCCCTAGTTAAGGTGCCACCAACCTCATGTGATATTCAGTACCAGTCAAAAGTTTGGACACCTACTCATTCAAGGGTTTCTTTATTTGGACTATTTTCTACATTGTAGAATAATAGTGAAGACATTAAAACTATGAAATGGCACATGGAATCATGTAGTAACCAAAAAAAGATTAAACAAATCAAAATGTATTTTATATTTGAGATTCTTCAAAGTAACCACCATTTTCCTTGACAGTTTTGCACTCAACGAATAGGTCTGTCTGAACTTTTTAGTATTTTTAAAATATATTATTTCACCCTCTTTTCTCCCCAATTTTGTGGTATCCAATTGGTAGTCCACGCTGGAACTTTCGTGTGGACTCGAGAGGCGAAGGTCGAGAGTTGGGTGTCCTCCGAAACACAACACAACCCAGCCAAGCCGCACTGCTTCTTGACACACAGCCCGCTTAACCCGGAAGCCAGCCGCACCAATGTGTCGGCGGAAACACTGTACATCTGGCGACTGTCAGTGTGCATTGCGCTAGTGCCCAATGGGGCAAGAACATCCCTGCCGGCCTAACCCTCCCCTAACCAGGACGACGCTGGGCCAATTGTGCACAGCCTCATTGGTCTCCCGGTCATACCAGGATCTCTAGTGGCACAGCTTAGACCACTGTACCACTCAGGAGGCCCTATGTGTCCAAACTTTTGACTGGTACTGTACATACAAAAGCATCTGCATGTCGTGTCAAAGGAAAAACACTGCATGAAACCTTAATTACTCTTCAGTTAACACATTCTCTCCATCCCTTCACACACACTCTGTCTCCCTCACTCTCATCAACATGCGCACACCTCTCTCCACCACAAACACACACTGCTCCCAACTTTTAAAATGTTAGTCACCAAACAGAATTTAAGAAGCACCAGATATGGTGCTTTAAAAAACATATAGTTTCGGCTTACATTAGGCCTATATGAATCCTACTGTATACTGTGCAACACTAATTGAGTAAAAAAAAAACTAAAACAGGGAGAACAGAATTCTGGAAAATACAAAAAATATTTTGGTTATTTAACTAGGGATGCATGATATATCGGTAACATATCGGAATCGGCAGATATTAGCTAAAAATGCCAACCTCGCCATCGGCCGACGTTAAAAACCGATGTCAACGCTACCGTGCATATCTATATAACGTAGGTACATGGCGTAATGACGCCACGTAAAATGTTGCGCTGCACGTGCAACACAGCATTCCTAACCTAGCTCACTATTTTTCAGATGTTGCCCTACCAGAGTTTCACGACATGCATACTATGGAATGTTTAGGTCTTTGTGTGTCAAAAAGATACAGTAGCACTGTCAAATCTGTACAAAAAAAGTCTGCAAACAAGCAAACCCTGGACACAAACAATGTGTTTACGATAATGCATTGGTAATAAAGCATAATTTGTTTGACTGCAACTTCTGGGGGTAGCTAGCTCTAGTTTGCTACCTAGCTTGCACCAATACAACCAGCCTGAACAATAACCAGTAGAAACTGCAGTCATTTTCACTATTCTTAGCAATGATTTAGGAATCCTTGTAAGTATTAGCAAGGTTGCCACTTGTTGTTCGCCTATTGAACTTCAGTTCATGAAAATAAATAGCAAGCCTGCAGCTTAATTAACCCTGTTGCCCAAAGCTAATGTTGTAAGCAGCCAGCTAGCTTCATCTGACCAGTGAGGCTCGACTGGACCGGGATATGTGTTGTGAAGCTAGCCACAATAAGGGCTAGGCACAATAGTGGCATTTGCCTTTAAAATACAAGTGTAATTTTATTTTATTTCACCTTTATTTAACCAGGTAGGCTAGTTGAGAACAAGTTCTCATTTGCAACTGCGACCTGGCCAAGATAAAGCATAGCAGTGTGAACAGACAACAGAGTTACACATGGAGTAAACAATTAACAAGTCAATAACACAGTAGAAAAAAGGGGTAGTCTATATACAATGTGTGCAAAAGGCATGAGGTAGGCGAATAATTACAATTTTGCAGATTAGCACTGAGTGATAAATGATCAGATGGTCATGTACAGGTAGAGATATTGGTGTGCAGAAAAGTAAATAAATAAAAACACTATAAAAACAGTATGGGAATGAGGTAGGTGAAAATGGATGGGCTATTTACCAATAGACTATGTACAGCAGCAGTGATCGGTTAGCTGCTCAGATAGCTGATGTTTGAAGTTGGTGAGAGAGATAAGTCTCCAACTTCAGCGATTTTTGCAATTCGTTCCAGTCACAGGCAGCAGAGTACTGGCAATTGACAGTGATGCAAATGAATACAAATAATATAATTATGCTGTACTTTTATTTTGAAGGCTAACCGTGAAGTCCACTTGTGGCTAATCCTTTTTTTTTTTAATTGACACTCAAAGGCCCCAACGCCGTTCCATAGAAATCCAGTTTGAGAATGAAATGACTCAACAACGAAACGGCACAGCAAGTAAGTGAAAGATATAGGTTTTGATTGTTTTACTGGTATTGGGGACATACGTAAATGCCAACAAAATAACTTGTTTGTGTGTGTGTAACCTTTATTTAACTAGGCAAGTCAGTTAATAAAGAACAAAATCTTATTTACAATGATGGCGCTGGGCCAATTGTGCGCCACCCTATGGGTCTCCCAATCACGGCCGGATGTGATACAGCCTGGGTTCGAACCAGGGACTGTTGGTACGCCTCTTGCACTGAGATGCAGTGCCTTAGACCGCGTGTGTGTTAACTATTTAACTGTCTAGAATGCTTAAAAGGCAGCTAAAATTAAATATCTGTTATCGTGTTTTTTGGCATCGGACAAAAATGTAATATTGGTGCATCACTATTATTAACCATTAGTTTGCCGGGAATATTGACAAATGCGTCTGTTGAATACCTAAATCCAGGTTAGCTAAACTTGAAGTATAAATATTAGCTGGCTACTCACTAGCACGTGGGCTTGTGATTGAGAGATCTATAATGCCTCCTACATTATTAGTGAATGTGCATTATGCATTGTTCTGTTTACATTTGTAACAAAAAAGGCGTTTTTATAGACAGCGCTGAAAGCCATATCAGTGATTATTGCAACAACAAAAAAAGCAAGTACAGAACAAATTTTTATTAAAATAATTACATTATTAGTGACTCATAGTTGTGGAAGGCATATATTCATTCTAGGTATAATTCCACAAGCTCTGTATTCATATGTATTGCCGACTGTTTTAAATGCAGTGTATTTGACCTTTAATTGTACAACAAAGCTTATTTGGAGTGACCATTAATAAATCAAGATATGTATCGTAAATCACCCAGAAGTTTGAAAAAAAATGGACATGAGTTTTATGACATATAGCCCAGCCCTAATGTGTGCCATGCTAAGTCCTTATTGATGTGGACTCAAGGAACTTGAAGCTCTCGATCCACTCTGTGGATAGGGGCGTGCTCTCCCCTCTTTCTCTTATAGTCCACGATCAGCTCCTTGGTCTTACGGACATTGGTCTTACTAACATTGAGGGAGAAATTGTTGTCCTGGCACCACACTGCTAAGTCTCTGACCTCCTCCCAGTAGGCTGACACATCGCCGTCGGTGATCAGGCGTACAACTGTTGTCGTCAGATGGTGTTGGAGTTGTTCGTGGCCACCCAGGTGTTGATGTGTGTCATGACCAGCGTTTCAAAGCACTTCATACTTACAAATGTGAGTACTACAGGGCGATAGTCATTTTGGCAGGGTACCTTGGAGTTCTTGGGAACAGTGATAATGGTGGCCAGTTTGAAACATGTTGGGATTACAGACGGGGACAAGGAGAGATTGAAAAGGTCTGTGAAGTCACTTGCCAGCTGGTTTGTTAATGCTTTGAGAACGCACCCTAGTATTCCCGCTGGCACGGAGACCTTGTTGATTGTTAACCTGTTTAAATGTTTTGCTTACATTGGCCATGGAGAGTGAGATCATCCAGTCCAAAACAGGGTCTTTCACGCAAGCCACACTGTTATATTCCTTGAGACAAGCATAAAGGGCTTTTAGCTTGTTTGGTAGTTCTGGCTGGCAGTTGAGATAGGGTAAGAGGGTCTTTCTCTGGATTCCTTGGAGGTACAAGTAAGGGTAATTGCCCATGAAGTACTCAAATGACCATTCTCTCACAAATCTGTAGCCACTTAACACAGTTTTATTCCCCCAGCAGAGTACAATTGCCACAGTTACTTTTCTGCTTGCAGGATAGTCAGGGAAAATGCTAACCTTGACACAGGTTGCCATGGCTACTTTTCCAATTAATTTGTTTCCCCTTGTGAGGGATGCTATTTACTGATTGTGAAGTGAATGATATGCTGTGTTGCTGAACTTCCTGACTATCCAGTGACATGGTCACTGGCTTTGCTGTTGTGAATGTCTAGCCACCTCGCTCTCTTTCCCCACGGCCACTGGATCTTAATGGCAGCAGACAAGCTGTTTAACTATTGGAGTGTAATGCAGGAATAGGCCTACTGAGTGAAAACCACAAGCTTCCGCCCTCTCTTCTCTAGGGCGGCAGTGTACCCCAGAGCTCGATCAATAGGCACCGGTTCTCTTCATGATGGCGCATTGACATGTCATTTAAAAAAAATTATACTCCATTGTTCCTCTTTTGGCATGTCCTGTGAAACAGCGGTGTTGATGAAATGGATCATGCATGAAGAATAAATGCAAAATGTTGACTTTGTATTGAAGATGCAAACAAACTAACATTTAGGCTGTCTTCCAGAGGATGTTTATAAATGTGCTATAACCGAAATCTTAATGGTTGTTGATGCCTTGTTGCTAGGCTGAGTGAGTTGAGCCACAGTCTTGCTCCCGGTCACTGCCCCAGAGTGCGCTCCGAAGGGCACAAGGCTCTGTTGTTGTCGAGCGCAGGCAGGAGTAGCAGAAGGGAAGGAGAGCAGGGTGAGCTTTGCTGTGATTTAATGCACCCAAACAGCCCGACATGGACTTTTTGTGCTTCTCCACTCCAGCCGGAGCTAGTGATCAATTTCATTTATGACCTCTGGGCTGATTCGAGCAAGAGGGAAAAATGTAGAGTTGAGGAGGGAGGAGTCGGGGTTGTGTAATGGGTTTGACTGTTCCAGCCGTTCCTGGAATCTGGCCTTCATTAGGTAATGGTCCATGTATTAAACATGAACTTGATCTGGCAAAGCCATGGCTTTTGGAGCTAAAAGGGGTATACTGTTCCTACTACAGAGTCAAGACACCAAGCCTTTTCTGGTTGGCTATGTCCTATGTGTGTGTCGGCCACATGAGCCATTCTGAAGATGATTAAAATGCTGGAGAGCGTGCTCAATGTGGTGCCTTGCAGTAGGTTGTGGAAAGCTGAGGAGTATGTCAACATCCTTCTCTGAAAAGCAAACATTATAATTTCACCACGGGACTGATTCAGGAAGGAAATATGAGGGAAGTATTAACCACATTGATGGATGAAGATGAATAACATATGTGTCATTGTCCAAGCTAGCCTAGATTGTGGGCAGTGACATTTTAAGATGTCTATTTTAACACATACCCAACAACAAATAAGGTATTTATGAAGTACCTGGAAATGTAGCCATAGCATGAGGAGTATTTGCATTCATAAATAACAAAACATGCCTTGTAGTTTTGCATCTACGCAGGGCATTCCCATGAGTGCCTACAGAAATAGATGATTGCAAATTAGCTGCCATTTCTCATTCTCTCTCATCAATGATGTGTGTAAAAACTGCAGAGCGAAGGGGCTGTTTTCATTAGTAGTTAATTTATGGAGAACGATTAGTGTAGTACTGCTGGTGCAGAGGATTGTAATTATTGTGTGGATGGTTTGTCAACTCGCTCAGATCTGCATATGTACTTTAGCATACTTGTCTGCGTGATGACAGACACTGGGGGAATTGTCTTAATCACATACAGATCTGAAACCAGGCTAATGTAATGCTACTGTATGTGACATAAGCACTCTTCTGTGACCTGGTGAAAAAGGAGCTTAACTCTTTTACTCCTCTCCCAGGCGATGGATTCCTTGTGGCAGTGGTGGAAAAAGTACTTAATTGTCATACTTGAGTAAAAGTAAAGATGCCTTAATAGAAAATGACTTAAGTAAAAGTCACCCAGTAAAATACTACTAAAGTAAAAGTATTTGGTTTTAAGTATATTTAAATATCAAAAGTAAATGGAATTGCTAAAATGTACTTAAGTATCAAAAGTAGAAGTATAAATCATTTAACTTCCGTATATTAAGCAACTCAGACGGCACACTCCCAATACTCAGACATAATTTACAACCAAAGCATTTATGTTTAGTGTTTTGTCAAAAATATAAATATTAAAGTACAGATGTAAAGTACAAATATTTAACTTTACACCACTGCCTGGAGTGAACATTCTCAGGAGATTCTTGTTTGACTTGAAGATTATCTCCAACTCACTTTTAACCACACCTCGGGTTTAGCTCACCTATGTAGGAGAAAATGTAATACACTACATGACCAAAAGTATGCTCGTCGGACATCTCATTCCAAAATCATGAGCATTAATATGGAGTTGGTCCACCTTTGCTGCTTTATCAGCCACCACTCTTCTGGGAGGCTTTCCACTAGTTGTTGGAACATTGCTGCAGGGACCTTCTTCCATTCAGTCACAACAGCATTCGTGAGGTCAGGCCCTGATGTTGGCGGGTTAGACCTGGCTCGGAGTCGGTGTTCCAATTAATCCCAAAGGTGTTCGATGGGGTTGAGGTCAGGGCTCTGTGCAGGCAAGTCAAGTTCTTCCTCACCGATCTTGACAAACAATTTCTGTATGGACCTCACTTTGCACGGGGGTATTGTCCTGCTGAAATAGGAAAGGGCCTTCCCCAAACTGTTGCCACATAGTTGGAAGCACATAATCGTCTAGAATATCATTGTATGCTGTAGAGTAAATTTTTCCCTTCACTTGAACTAAGGGGCTGAGCCTGAACCATGAAAAACAGCCCCAAACAGCTGTTATTCCTCCACCAAACTTTACAGTTGCACTATGCATTTGGGCAGGTAGCGTTTACCGCCAAACCTACATTCGTCTGTCGGACTGCCAGATGGTGAAGCGCGATTCATAACTCCAGAGAACGTGTTTCCGCTGCTCCAGAATCCTATGGCGTCGAGCTTTACACCACTCCACCCGATGCTTTGCATTGCGAATTGTGAACTTGTGTGTGGCTGCTCAGCCATAGAAACCCATTTCATGATGCACCCGGCGAACAGTATTTGTGCTGACTTTGCTTCCAGAGGCAGTTTGGAACTCTGTAGTGAGTGTTGCAACCAAGGACAGACCATTTTTACGTGCTTCAGCACTCTGTGGTCCCGTTCTGTGAGCTTGTGTGGCCTACCACTTTGCTTCTGAGCCGTTGTTGCTCCTCTGTGTCTCCACTTCACAATAACAGCACTTACAGTGGGCTGGGGCAACTCTAACAGGGCAGAAATTTGAGTAACTAACTTGTTGGAAAGGTGGTGTTCTACTGCCTAAGTTTGTCAATGTAGATTGCATGGCTGTTTGCTTGATTTTATACACCTGTCAGCAACGTGTGTGGCTGAAATAGCAGAATCCACTCCATTAGAAGGGGTGTCCACATTCTTTTGTATAGTGTATTTAGTTTTGTGGTGACCGCTTCAACAATCCCTTTTAAGAGGATGAATTCCATTAGCAGAGGAAAACATTTTAGGGTGGACCTCTTGGAAGATAATACAGCAAGAAATCTTGAAATGCTGTCATGTCTGTAGATGCTTTTCTGTGTGTCCGGAAGGGATTGCTCTGTGCAATGTTGTCATAGATCAAGCTCTGGCTGAGGCTTCATTCAACAGGAGCGGAACAGAAACCAGATGAGTCCCCTTAACACCTGTCCACTGTAGGAAGCGGCTATCTTGAAAGCAAAAATACCCAGTCAGACTGGCACCGGATGTGCTGAGCTTAACATTGTGATAGTTGTGTGTTTTGGAATTGGGTGTAGAATGTGATGGATAGAGACTTGTAGGTGTTGCTGCTTGCAAAATCCACACATGCTAGCTAGTCTAAACCAAACAAAATAATTTACAATGGAGTACAGATACAGAATGCAGGGAGTGGTCTGGGGGCTTGAAGATTGGCCTTGCAGCCAGGATGAATAACATATTGTGTAGCTTTTAGTCCACCCCCAGCTTTCCCATCTCTTTCAGTAGTTAGTCGTTCCAGCCACTCTTCCTCAGCCTCTGTCTACAGCCAAGCCATGTCCCCAGAGCACTCCAAATGTCATAGGTGGTGACCAATTCTCTTGCCTTGCCCTGTCAAGCGTCAATACAAAGCAGTAGCTGTATTAGATATTTGCCTTTCACATAAATATTTGTATCTGTCTTTATTCCACAGATAAGGCACAAATATTAGAATGAACTGATCCGTCATTTGCAGTCATCTATTTATATTTTTCAATGGTTGCCTGAAGAGGGCGGTCTACAAGCTGCTCATCATTGTCTAAAGTCAAGACTTGAGAGAGAGAGAGTAGGCATCATGGCCTAAAATTAACACCCGTCAAATGCGACCTTATTCTAAAATGGATTAAGTAACCCCAAAAAATCCTCAGCTATCTACACACAATAGCCCATAATGACAAAGCGGCCAACTCTAGGAAGAGTCTTGGTAGTTCTAAACTTCTTCATTTTAAGAATGATGGAGGCCACTGTGTTCTTGGGAACCCCCAATGCTGCAGAAATGTTTTGCTACCCTTCCCCAGATCTGTGCCTGGACACAATCCTGTCTCAGAGCTCCATGCACTTTCAACTGTGGGACGTTATATACAGTTGAAGCCAGAAGGTTACATACCGTAGCCATTTACATTTAAATTCCTGACATTTAATCCTAGTAAAAATTCCCTGTTTTAGGTCTGTTAGGATCACCACTGCATTTTAAGAATGTGAAATGTCAATAGTATTACAGAGTGATTTATTTCAGCTTTTATTTCTTTCATCACATTCCCAGTGGGTCTGAAGTTTACATACACACAAGTAGTATTATCATTTGGTAGCATTGCCTTTAAATTGTTTAACTTAGGTAAAATGTTTCAGGTAGCCTTCCACAAGCTTCCCACAATAAGTTGGGTGAATTTTTGCCCATTCCTCCTGACAGAGCTGGTGTAATTGAGTCAGGTTTGTAGGCCTCTTTGCTCGCACACGGTTTTTCAGTTCTGCCCACAAATTTTCGATAGGATTCAGGTCATGGCCACTCCAATACCTTGACTTTGTTGTCCTTAAGCCATTTTGCCACAACTTTGGAAATATGCTTGGGTCATTGTCCATTTGGAAGACCCATTTCCTTCCTGACTGATGTTGCTTCAATATATCCACATAATTTTCCTTACTCATGATGCCATCTATTTTGTGAAATGCACCACTCCCTCTTGCAGCAAAACACCCCCACAACATGATGCTGCCACCCCCGTGCTTCACAGTTGGGATGGTGTTCTTTGGCTTGCAAGCATCCCCCTTTTTCCTCCAAACATAACGATGGTCATTATGGCCAAACAGTTCTATTTTTGTTTCGTCAGACCAGAGGACATTTCTCCAAAAAGTATGGTCTTTGTCCCCATGTACAGTTGCAAACCGTAGTCTAGTTTTTTTATGGTGGTTTTGGAGCAGTGGCTTCTTCCTTGCCGAGTGGCCTTTCAGGTTATGACGATATAGGACTCATTTTACTGTGGATATAGATGCCTGTGTATCTGTTTCCTCCAGTCCTTTGCTGTTGTTCTAGGATTGATTGCACTTTTCGCACCAAAGTACGTTCATCTCTAGGAGACAGAACACGTCTCCTTCCTGAGCAGTATGACGGCTGCGTAGTCGAATGGTGTTTATACTTGCATACTATTGTTTGTACAGATGAACGTGGTATCTTCAGACATTTGGAAATTGCTCCCAAGGATGAACCAGACTTGTGGAGGTCTACCCATTTTTTTTTTATCTGAAGTCTTGGCTGATTTATTTAGATTTCCCATGATGTCAAGCAGAGGCACTGGGTTTGAAGGTATGCTATGAAATACATCCACAGGTACACCTCCAATTGACTCAAATTATGTCAATTAGGAAATCAGAAGCTTCTAAAGCCATGACACCATTTTCTGGAATTTTCCAAGCTGTTTAAAGGCACAATCAACTTAGTGTATGTAAACTTCTGACCCACTGGAATTGTGATACAGTGAAATAATCTGTCTGTAAACAATTGTTGGAAAAATCACTTGTGTCATGCACAAAGTAGATGTGCTAACAAACTTGCCAAAACTATAGTTTGTTAACAAGACATTTGTGGAGTGGTTGAAAAACGAGTTTTAAATGACACCAGTCTATGTGTATGTAAACTTCCGCCTTCAACTGTAGAAAGGTGTGCCTTTCCAAATCATATCCAATCAATTTAATTTACCTCAGGTGGACTCGAAGTTGTAGAATCATTAACGAGGATCAATGGAAACAGGATGCACCTTATGCTCAATTTAAGGTATCAGAGCAAGAGGTCTGAATACTTATGTAAATAGGGTATTTCTGTTAAGGTTTTTATACATTTGGAAAATATTTCTATAAACCTGATCACTTTGTCCTTATGGGGTATTGTGAGTAGATTGAGGATTAAAAAAAAGTATTATATTTTATAATAAGGCTGTAATAACAATGTGGATAATCTCAAGGTGTCTGAATACTTTCTGATTGCACTGTATTTGTTCTCTTGTTTTGACAGTGTCAAATGTATTTTCTCCCAATTAGATTAGACACCAACTTTTTATATGGAAAAAATAAACCTCACAAAGTGAGAAAAATCTTAGTGTGTGATGGCAGTCATGTTGGACTTCACAACTTTGAACCTATTCTTAAAGATTTGTTTGATACTTTAAGGACCGAAACAGCTTTTCGTTTACAATGCCAAAATCTTATTTTCAATACATTTGGTGGCTTAAGTTTCCTTTAGCGGGGCCCTTATGACGCTGAAAAACGTACTGTTAAGATGGTGATTTCCACAAACAAATGCTTAGTTTTTGGCTCCTTCTATACAAACATAATTGGTATAGTTGCAGTTGAAACATATAGCCAATCCATTTTGTATTGAATAACAGTGTAATTTACATGATTGTTTCAGTAAGAAAACATTGTCGTAATGAACAGCTAGCGCGTGCTTGTTATAACAAGCTCTCATTGGTGGGTGTAAAGTGTTTGTTTACATGGCCTTTGACTGTTGTAATTAGAGGTTGATTATGATTTTTCAACGCCGATAACAAGAACGATTTTTATTGGAGGGCCAAAAAAAAGCAGATACCAATTAATCTGCCGATTTTAAATAAAATAAAATTTAATGTGTTTTTGTAATGAAAATTACAACAATACTGAATGAACACTTATTTTAACTTAATATAATACATCAATTTAGTCTCAAATAAATAATAAAACATGTTCAATTTGATTGAAATAATGCAAAAACAAAGTGTTGGAGAAGAAAGTAAAAGTGCAATATGTGCCATGTAAGAAAGCTAACGTTTAAGTTCCTTGCTCAGAACATGAGAACATATGAAAGCTGGTGGTTCCTTTTAACATGAGTCTTCAATATTCCCAGGAAAGAAGTTTTAGGTTGTAGTTATTATAGGACTATTTCTCTCTATATGATTTGTATTTCCTATACCTTTGACTATTGGATGTTCTTATAGGCACTTCAGTATTGCCAGTGTAACAGCATAGCTTCCATCCCTCTCCTCGCTCCTACTTGGGCTCAAACCAGGAACACATCGACAACAGCCACCCTCAAAGCAGCGTTACCCATGCAGAGTAAGGGGAACAACCACTCCAAGTCCCAGAGCGAGTGATGTTTGAAACGCTATTAACTAGCTAGCAATTTCACATCAGTTACACCAGCCTAATCTCGGAAGTTGATAGGCTTGAAATCATAAACTGCGCAATGCTTGAAGCCCAGGGAAGAGCTGCTGGCTAAACACACTAAAGTGCTGTTTGAATGAATGCTTACGAGCCTGCTGGTGCCTACCATCGCTCAATCAGACTGCTCTATGAAATCATAGACTTAATTATAACATAATAAAACACAGAAATACGAGCCTTGGGTCATTAATATGGTCGAATCCGGAAACTATCATCTCGGAACCGTTACGTATTTTATCTAACGGGTGGCATCAATAAGTCTAAATATTCCTGTTATATTGCACAACCTTCAATGTTATGTCATAATTACGTAAAATTCTGGCAAATTAGTTCGCAAAGAGCCAGACTGCCCAAACTGTTGCATATACTCTACGTGCAATGAACACAAGTGACATAATTTCACCTGGTTAATATTGCCTGCTAACCTGGATTTCTTTTTAGCTAAATATGCAGGTTTAAAAATGTATACTTCTGTGTATTGATTTTAAGAAAGGCATTAATGATTGTTTATAGTTAGGTACACGTTGGAGCAACTCCGGTCCTTTTTCGCGAATGCGCACCGCATCGATTGTATGCAACGCAGGATACACTAGATGAACTAGTAATCTCATCAACCATGTGTAGTTATAACTAGTGATTGTTTTTTCTAAGATGAGGTTAATGCTAGCTAGCAACTTACCTTGGCTTCTATCTGCATTCGCGTAACAGGTAGGCTCCTTGTGATGCAGGTGGTTAGAGCGTTGGACTAGTTAACTGTAAGGTTGCAAGATTGAATCCCTGAGCTGACCAGGTAAAAATCTGTCGTTCTGCCCCTGAACCCACCGTTCCTAGGCAGTCATTGAAAATAAGAATGTGTTCTTAACTTCTCTAGGGTAGTCGACAGCATTTGGAATTTGGATGAAAACTCAGGCCCAGAAGATAGGATGTGCATATAATTAGCAGATTTGGATAGAAATAAATGAATATATGAATATAAACATCGTTTGACATGATTCTATGAACTTTACGGATACAATTTGGATTTTTCATCTGCCTGTTGTGACTGCGTTTGAGCCTGTGGATTACTGAAGAAAATGCGCAAACAAAACAGGTTTTTGGATATAAAGAGATACTTTATCGAACAAAAGGAACATTCATTGAATAAATGTCTTAGTGCAACCATATGAAGATCATCAAAGGTGTTAGTGATTCATTTTATCTCCATTTCTGACTTGTGTGACTCTTCCACTTGGCTGTTAACTGTTTAATGATTTATCTGCTGGGCGATGTTCTCAAATAATTGTAAGGTATGCTTTCACCGTAAAGCATTTTTGAAATCTAATGTGATTGTGAGAGAACTGTTATATGATGATCGTTAATGAAAAACACCAGTTATAATCCGAGGTAGGGGGTGTGGAGGGAGGAGTTGTAGCCTGGAAGGAGGCTGGATTCTCTGGGTTAGCTGAGAGACAATGCTTTCCTTTTCTAATGAGGTGGTGTTCCAGCCCTGGGAGATGGGCTCTGTAGAGTCCACAAGCCTGTTTACCCAGCCATTACACACACTCCCTCTGCAGTCTTAACGAGTGCTGTTAACCTCTTAGGTCGACCCGACATGCAGGCGTCCCATCTAGACATCTGGAAATGCAAATGCGCTACGCTAAATGCTAATAGCACTCGTTAAAACTCAAACGTTCATTAAAACACACATGCAGGGTACTGAATTAAAGCTACACTCGTTGTGAATCCAGCCAACAAGTCAGATTTATAAAATGCTTTTCGGCGAAAGCATGAGAAGCTATTATCTGATAGCATGCAACACCCCTAAAGACCCGCAGGGGACGTAAACAAAATAATTAGCAAGGTCGGCGCTAAACAAAATGCAGAAATAAAATATAAAACATTCATTACCTTTGACGATCTTCTTTGTTGGCACTCCTAGATGTCCCATAAACATCACTAGTGGGTCTTTTTTTCCGATTAAATCGGTCCATATATAGCCTAGATATCGATCTATGAAGACTGTGTGATCAAGAAAAAAAACAGCGTTTTATAACGCAACGTCATTTTTTTAAATGAAAAAAGTCGACGATAAACTTTTACCAAAACACTTCGAAATACTTTTGTAATGCAACTTTAGGTATTAGTAAACGTTAATAATCGATCAAATTGATCACGAGGCGATGTATATTCTATAGCTCTAAGTCTTGAAATAATGTCCGGATAAATACTCAACCAAAATATCCGGTCGGAGACCGGAAGAAATGGGCTGTCTCTTCTTCGTTTGACCAAGAAACAAAGCCTAGGCAATTGACAAGACTGGTGACATCGTGTGGAAGCTGTAGGAATTGCAATCTCGGGCTCCAGGTAATGTGGTTTCCATTCAACAATACATTCAAGTGGCGCATTAATATATTTTCCAATTTTCAGTGATAAGATTTTCCTGCGCTGTTTGATGAAATGCACGTTCTGTTATAGTCACAGCCGTGATTTAACCAGTTTTAGAAACGTCTGAGTGTTTTCTATCCACACACGAATCATATGCATGTACTATATTCCTGGCATGAGTAGCAGGGCGCTGAAATGTTGCGCGATTTTTAACAGAATGTTCGAAAAAGTAGGAGGTAGGATCAACAGGTTAAGGTGACTGTATTACCACCACACGGGCAGTCAAGAGGCATGACCACAGTCAAATTCCGTGTGAGTGCTGAGTCACGGAAACTAGACTTCTCCTAAACTGTGCTCTGATGCCGCTGGTGGTCATAAGTAGCCTACCAAACTTTAACTCATGGCTAGCTGCTAATGGCGGGGTACTCAAAGCTCTATTGTCCCTCTAATCCAAGGCTCTCCAACCCTGTTCCCGAAGAGCTACCATCCTTCAGGTTTTTCACTCAAACCATAATCCAGTGCACCAGACTTTAATAATTAGTTGGTTGATAAGTTGAATCCGTTTAGTTACAACTGGGGTTGGAGTGAACCTACAGGAGGGTAGCTCTCCAGGAACAGGGTTGGAGAGCCCTGCTCTAATCAGTCTGACATCAATGCATGTGCAACTTTAAAAAAACTAAGTATAGCCTATAGACCTGGAACAGGGTTGGAGAGCCCATAGCGTACAGTTCTTAAAGCTCAGACACACCGGTAGCACTTTTAAAGTTTGCCTGCCGACAGTACTTTGAATGCTGACACTGTTCAGAGGTGCTATCTTGTTTGTGTTCAAAAAGCTTGGAAGTCGTCAGCCACCCAGCCTTGTTAAAATACTCCAAACCAGAAGGTGGCAGTAGTGTTTGGCAATGCATAGCCGTGAGTGTTGCGTATGATCTGGATTTCTATCTGCGTTAATATGGCTTTTTTTCTAGAAAGCCCTTGTTGATAGTAGCAAGATGGCCACAACTTGATGACTACCTAGCAAGATGACGAAAAACAATTAAACTTACTCCATCGTCCTGTATTGCCAGCCCATTGCCCAATATTTAGCGAGCTAGCTAACATTAGCACATAGTGCCATGTCCTTAGCTAGCTAACTCAGGCAGCTGTTTCATGGAAACTAGATAATACAAATATATGTCAATAGTAGCTACAGTGGTTAGCTAGCTTGGAGGAAGTATTTAGTGTTGTGTGCATTGTCTGTGGACTTAGCTAACTACCATCCCATAGCCTACCATCCCATAGCCTACATTGCATATAAAATGTGACTGGTTCCCTGCTTAAAATCTTGAATAAAAATGTGGCTCTCCATGGGGGGGGTCGTGCTCTGACTGGCTCAAAGTAAGCCTGTTGGCCACTGAAGAGCTCAAATTCTAGACTCTAGACGAAATGATAAAAACATAATGTACCCATCCTATCTTGAGTCAGGGTAATTGTAATGGTGTTTCTAATTATGTTAAATTCTACAGGAATGATGGAACATCTGACTGTGTAGCATGATTAATATTTGAATGGCTGCAGAAACTCTTAACAATACAGGCTCATAAAACACCATTTGTTTCTATATCCCTCCGCTTTGATAGCGCTGCAGATTTGGTTACTCAGTCAGTTGATTAATTTTTCTTTGTCTTTTTCTCCCGTACCGAGCCACCCGCAGATCCTCTCTGTGCGTCCGTGCCGCTCCATGGAAATGGCGTGAGTTGAAAAGAGCCTGATAAATAATTCACACTGTTTTGAATGACTGCTGAGTTTCCCAGGGAAGTAACTTGTTCCTTTTATGAATTTTTCATCACTTGGATAATTAATCCAGCATAGCAAGCCAGGCCATCATAACCACCAACATACATACTTGTTTAATATAATGTAGCGTTGCTTTGTAATTAGATTAAAATGGGAGGACATTTAATGGGCAGAAATTTGCAGTGAGTGACTTTGATGTAGGTTGGAAGAAGTTTCATCAATGGCGAGGTCTGAGATGGTAACTCGGCGCAACAGGAACTGATGTAAAAGGTTTGGTCTGTTCAGTCTTGCAAGTGTGTGTGTGTGTGTGTGTGTGTGTGTGTGTGTCACCGTGTCTGTCATGATTCCCTGATGTTTAGAGCGTTGTTAATGAAGATGAAGCGGGCCGTTCATTAAAGGATTTACTCGGTGTGCCTTAAGCAGGATTAATGCCAGGCCTGTGAGCGAGGGAAGACTAAACAAGTGTTTTTAAAGATTGAGGGATCACATGGGAGGGGTGGAGGCCTGTCAACAGGCTGGCAGAGATGGCAGGCTTATACTGAGGCATGTTCACATGTTTAGCTTCTATCCGGGGTCCTTGGGATGTCCCTCCCCTAAACCCTAACCTTAATCCTTAACCGTTATCTAACTGCTTTCAATTTAAACGTTAACCTCTTAAAGCTAGAGGGCAGAATTTTCACTTTTGGATAAATAGCGTGCCCGATTTCAACTTCCTGCTACTCATGCCAAGAATATAAGATATGCATATTATTCATAGATTTGGATAGAAAACACTGAAGTTTCTAAAACTGTTTGAATCATGTCTGTGAGTATAACAGAACTTATGTAGCAGGCAAAACCCCGAGGACTAACTGTTCAGATTTTTTATATTTTTTCCCCATCTCTGTTCACTACATTGTCTTTGCCATTGGATATTTAATAGGAACCAATTTTCAGTTCCTACCACTTCCACACAATGTCGCCAGTCTTTGGAATATGGTTGAGGTTATTCCTTTGTGCATTGAAGAAGTAGGCCAACTCGGAACTGGGGACACGTTTGTGAGTTGCGCAAGACATGAAAAGCAGAGCTGGTTTCTTTTCATTCATGTATTGAATACAGATTGCCCAGTCTACAATTTGATTGATTAACGTTTAAAAATACCTCGCGTTGTATTACAAAAGTAGTTTGAAATATTTTGGCAAAGTTTATAGGCAACTTTTGAAATATTTTGTAGTGACGTTGTGTTTTTGTAAGCTGTTTTTTTCTGGATCAAACGCACTTTAGAAATTGACATTTTCGATATATATGGACGGAATTAATCGAACAAAAGAACCAATTGTGATGTTTATGGGACATATTGGAAGAAAAAAGAAGCTCGTCAAAGGTAATGCATATTTTATATTTTATTTCAGCGTTTCGTGTAGCGCCTGCTACGCTAGCTCCTTTGTTTACTGCTGCTGCAGATGGGTGCAGGCTATCAGATAATAGCTTTTTATGCTTTCACCGAAAGCATTAAAAAAATCTGACATGTTGGCTGGATTCACAACAAGTGTAGCCTTAATTGAGTATTTTACATGTGTGAATTAATGAAAATTTGAATTTTATAGCATTTTATTTGAATCTGGTGCTCTGCATTTCCCCTGGCAACTGGCCAGTTGAGATGCTAGTGTCTCCCCTATCCATAAGAGGTTTTAATGGGGTGATGTCAGAGTTGGGACGTCCCAAGGACCGTTTTTTTCCCATTGTTCCCTTACCACAGATGGAATAGGGAGCCAAGCGCTAAAATGGTGGCGAAAGAAATGGCAGCAGTTTTATGGACGCCTAACCAATTGTGCTATTATGTGGGGTTTTTCCCCACTTCATTTGTGACTTATTTTGTACGTAATGTTTCTGCCACTATCTTACGGCAACAAAAGAGCTTCTGGATATCAGGACAGTGATCACTCACCTCAGATTTTTTCTTCAACAAGCAGGAAGCACAGGACATACTGCGAACACTCGACAAGGCCGACATACCCATTTATTAGCAAGAGAAAGAGAAGCAGGTACAGAGGACACAGAGCTGGGTGCCTCATAAGAATCCGGAGAAGGCAAGTGGGAAAACTGCCGTTATGTCAATATTACTCGCCAACGTATAATCATTGGACAATAAATTGGACGTGGTATGATCAAGAATATCCTACCAACGGGACCAAAAACCGTAACATCTTATGTTTCACGGAATCGTGTCCGAATGATGACATGGATATTCAGCTGGCAGGACCGGCTAGATAGAACCACAAACTCCGTTAAGATTTGGGGGGGTCTGCATGTTTGTAAACAACTGCTGGTGCACGAAATCTAAGGAAGTCTAGATTTTGCTCTCCTGAAGTAGAGCATCTTATGAGAAATTGCAGACCACACTATTTGCCAATAGTTTATCTATACTTATCGTGGCTGTTTATTTACCACCACAGTGACTACGTACATAGATTACAGGCAACATTCGCACTGAGCTAAAGGGTAGAGCTGCCGCTTTCAATGAGTGGTACTCTAACCCGGAGGCTTGTAAAAAAATCCTGCTATGCCCTCCGAACCATCAAACAGGCAACGCGTCAACACAGGGCTAAATTCGAATCGTACTACACCGGCTCCGACGCTCGTCTTATGTGGCAGGGCTCGCAAACTATTACAGACAACAAAGGGAAGCACAGCCTCGAGCTTGCCCAGTGACACGAGCCTACCAGATGCGCTAAATCACTTCCGCGCTCGCTTTCGAGGCAAGCAACACTGAGGCATGCATGAGAGCTGTCCCGGATGTCTGTGTGATCACGCTCTCCGTAGCCGATGTGAGTAAGATCTTTAAACGGGTCAATGTTCACAAGGCCGCGGGGCCAGACGGATTACCAGGATGTGTACTCCGGGCATGTGCTGACCAACTGAAAAGTGTCTTCTCTGACATCTTCAACATGTCCCTGATTAAGTCTGTAATACCAACATGTTTCAAGCAGATCACCATAGTCCCTGTGCCCAAGAACACGAAGGAAACCTGCCTAAATGACTACAGACCCGTAGTACTCACGTCCGTAGCCATGAAGTGTTTTGAAAGGTTGGTAATGGCTCACAGCACCATTATCCCAGAAACCCTAGACCCACTCCAGTTTGCATGCCGCCCTAACAGTTCCACAGATGATGCTGCAATCTCTATTGCTCTCCACACTGCCCTTTCCCACCTGGACAAAAGGAACACCAGTCTTTCTCTTCTGGTTAGAGCCAGTTTGCGCTGTTCTGTGACTGGAGTAGTACACAGCGTTGTACGAGATCTTCAGTTTATTGGCAATTTCTCGCATGGAATAGCCTTCATTTCTCAGAACAAGAATCGCCTGACGAGTTTCAGAAGAAAGTTCTTTGTTTCTGGAATCGAACCCACAAATACTGATGCTCCAGATTCTCAACTAGTGTAAAGGCGGACAGTTTTATTGCTTCTTTAATCAGTACAACAGTTTTCAGCTATGCTAACATAATTGCAAAAGGGTTTTCTAATGATCAATTAGTCTTTAAAATTATACTTTTGGATTTGCTAACACAACGTGCCATTGGAACACAGGAGTGATGGTTGCTGTTATTTGTCACATACACATGGTTAGCAGATGTTAATGCGAGTGTAGCGAAATGCAGTAATAACCAACGAGTAATCTAACCTAACAATTCCACAACTACTACCTTATACACACAAGGGATAAATAATATGTACATAAAGATATATGAATGAGTGATGGTACAGAACGGCATAGGCAAGATACAGTAGATGGTATAGAGTACAGTATATACATATGATATGAGTAATGTAGGGTATGTAATCAAAGTGGCATAGTTTAAAGTGGCTAGTGATACATGTATTACATTAAGATGCAGTAGATGATAGAGTACAGTATATACATATGAGATGAGTAATGTAGGGTATGTAAACATAAGTGGCATTGTTTAAAGTGGCTAGTGATTAATTTGACATTTATTTCCATCAATTTCCATTATTAAAGTGGCTGGAGTTGAGTCAGTGTGTTGGCAGCAGTCACTCAATGTTAGTGGTGGCTGTTTAACAGTCTGATTGCCTTGAGATAGACGCTGTTTTTCAGTCTCTCGGCCCCTGCTTTGATGCACCTGTACTGACCTCGCCTTCTGGATGATAGCAGAGGGAAAAGCATGTGACTCGGGTGGTTGTTGTCCTTGATGATCTTTATGGGCTTCCTACGACCAAAAAAAAGCTTTTCTTTCAAAAACAAGGACATTTTTAAGTGACCCCAAACCTTTGAACGGTAGTCTGTGTTTATATTATACTTTTACCCCATTTTTATGTTTCATGGATATTTTAAAAAAAGCCTTTAACACTAAAATAGGCCTATACTTTGGTTTTTGTCTGAAATGTATACTCACACAAGTATTCAAATACTAATGTCGCTTTTGAATATTTGAATAAATGTGCACATCCCTAACCCATTTGAGATGGGAAAAGGCCCAGATGGTAACCCTCTATACCCATCCTAGACCTGGCTGTGGACTCAGCCCTGCCCTGACCTAGGCTTGGGGGTAGCACCCCCACAGAGGGAAGAGGCTCTTGTTCCCCTTCTGTCTAGAAGGATGGTGGTCCTCATGAGCCCTTAGCTGTGATTTAGCAGATTAAGGGAGTCACACTTTCCTGGATGACTTCCATGTCCTGCAGCTGGCAGGCCCTGAGTGACTTGTCAGAATGAGAGACGGCCTGGCCTTAACCCCTGCCTGCCTGGCTGGCTGGCGCTCACAGCAGCATGGGGAAACTGGGATGTTAACAGGTTGTTCATATTCACTATTTGAAATATGACGTAATATAGGCCTAACTTGTAATTCCTCTTGATAGCTCCGGTCCTCTTAAAGGGCTTGTGAGGTCTTTTCATCGAGGCTTGATTTTTAAGATGATGGGACATTAAATAATCCGCACCTCACCTCCTTGTTTTATAACATGCCAGGCCACCCAAGAGAAAGGCTGAGGGGGGAGGGACGCTGGCCCAACCAGTCACCAACCTCTGAAGCAATTAAGAGATTACTCACTCCTGTGACTGTGTTTTGAAATATACCCCCCCCCCTTTCTCTACCAAAAAACAACTCTACACTAGGCTTTAAATCACTTAATACAAAGGTTAGCATTACTGTGTAACTGATAATAGGGCTGGCACAATTACCGTATAACAGACAGTTATGGATGAAGACCGTCATTTGTTGTGTGTGGAAGAAAAAGCAGACTGAAGATGGGACAGCCGGTCATTCGTGTGGTTGAGTCCGATTCTGCTGTAACATGCCTTGTTTCCACAGTGCGCTTAGGATCATATTGATTAGATCACTATCACTACCTGATCAAAATTTGTTGTCTCCACATGATTTCCTGGTCCAATATGAACACATTTTTTTTAAAGGTCCAATCCACCTTTTTTATTATTATTTTTTCTCTATATCAAAGCAATTCTGGGTAACATTAAGTACCTTACTGTTATTTGTTTTCAAATAAAATGGCCAAAAATACATTTTACAAGCAAGAATTTTCACTAGGACTGTCTGCAAGGGGTTTGAGTGGGGAGGGGAAAACTTACATTTTTCTGTTATTGGCAGAGTGGTTTGGAACTTTCTTATTGGCCTATTAACTAATTCACTGCATGGTGATGTCACTATGGAAGGCCCAAACGTCCTTCCACCAAAACAGGCTGAAATTTCAGGCGGTGTATTCACAGCCAACCAGAATTTGTTTTTCCCCACAAAAGGGATTTTATTACAGAAATACTCATCAGTTTCATCAGCTGTCTGTGTGGCTGGTCTCAGATGATTGTGCAGGTGAAGAAGCCGGATGTGGAGGTCCTGTGTTGGCGTGGTTGTGAGGTTGGACATACTGCCAAATTCTCTAAAAATGACTTTGGAGGCGGCTTATGGTAAAGAAATTAAGATTAATTTATCTGGCAACAGCTCTGGTGAACATTCTTTCAGTCAGCATGCCAATTGCATGCACCCTCAACTGGAGACATCTGTGACATTGTGTTGTGTGATACAACTGCACATTTTAGTGGCCTTTTATTGTCCCCAGCACAAGGCGTACCTGTGTTTTGATCATGCTGTTTAATCAGCTTCTTGATATGCCACACCTGTCAGGTGGATGAATTATCTTGCAAAAGGAGAAATGCTCACCAACAGGATGTTATCAATTTTGTGAACAAAAGTTTTGTGCAACAATTTGCGTGTTGCGTTTATATTTTTGTTCAGTGTAGAACGCTTGTGGATTTATATTAAGAAGCAAAGTGGAAATCGTTGTCACGAACATCGTATTACATCTGACCATACAGAAGAAGTGAATGGCACAACAAATGCTTGTGACTCTGCGGTCAAGCAACAACGACTGCTCTCCTTGAGTGACGTGGCAAGACTCTCTCTCTCCCTCAGTGGCAGGGAGTTTTTTCCCCCCCTTTTTTGCAGTAATGACAATGGGGCTTGCAGGAAAAGGATCACTATCTACTGTCCTGGAACACAGTGGGCTGCTAAAGATGGAAACCTTTCGGTTGCTAGGAGACATGAACTGCCATCATTGGCATGGTGATATGGTTGGATCCACTGGAGAAAATGCGGGAGGAGCGAAAAGGGCCCAGGGATGTTGGGATTGGTTCCCAGTGCTTCAGAGATGGGGAGTGTGAGAATAAAGGAGGGAGCTGAAGAGAGTGATTGGCTGAGTTTTAATAATGAAGTACTTTTTGTTGTTTCTTACACTGATGAAGTTAGCGCCTGCCTGTGTTTTGGGCTAATTTTCATTCTCCTTCACACCACTCTCATACAAACGCATGCATGTTCCTCTTAGGTTTGTGTGACTATACACCTACACCAAATATGATTTCCAAAGGGTTTTGATTGGAAATAAGACGGTGAGTAGGCGTCGCAGTCACTGGGCATTCCAGGTTGCCTATTACAACGCTGCATCACTTACACAGAACCCAAACCGGCTGCGGTCGTGCTCCATCGTGCAGAAATGTATTTTGTCCCCCTACACCAAACTCGATACGCAGGTTAAAATATCAAAACAAACTGAACCAATGACATTAATTTGGGGACAGGTCAAAAAGCATTAAACATGTATGGCAATTTGGCTAGTTAACGTGCACTTGCTGGCTAATATGTCATATTTAGCTAGCTTGCTGTTGCTAGCTAATTTGTCCTGGGATATACTTTCATAATATTACCAGGACAACCGGCAAAACAGTTAGTCTTTCAATCACCCACGTGGGTATAACCAATGAGGGGATGGCACGTGGGTACCTGCTTCTATAAATCAATGAGATGGGAGAGGCAGGACTTGCAGCGCGATCTGCGTCAGAAATAGGAATGACTTCTCTTTTAGCCCTTGGCAACGCAGACGCCCGTTGGCGCACGTGAGCAGTGTGGGTGCAATAATTTAATAACATGGATGGATTTCTACATTTATTTTTGCAACACTCGCACGCGATGTGTCCTGTCTGGTCAGCATGTTAGGCCGTGGCTACAGATAGAGATTCCGCCAACGACCAGCATCCACCTCCGGAAACCTCTCCTTCTCAAAGTTAAGGATACAGATCACGCTCTGCACCTGTGTTATTTTACACACACATTCATTGTAACGTAGCTGCTGTTCACACTCACCATCCATTCATGTTTCGTTCTTTACTCACCCTCTTCTGAATCATGACGTAGCCTGTCTATACCTCGTATTTCTGAACAGCTGAAATAAACATTGCGGCTGTTTGAACGAACATTCCAAAACATAAATATTATGAAGGCTACAACCCTCTGTCTGTTGTATCGGATATTGCAGTTGCACAAGCTGGACGCAGTCCCTACACAAGACAATCAGCGTTTTGTGTGGTGATGTAGGTTAATATTCATAGTTGCTGCCATATTGTAGTTCCTGAAAAATGAACAGACTGCGTGTTTGTCTTGCTGTGTTCCACCCCTGGGCAGCTGAAAGCTATAGGCAGCCATGCGTGTATCTGGACCGATTAAAAAGTCTGACAATGGGAGAGTTCATCCACACTTCTCTGCCAATAACATTAAATTGTGCTTATGCTCAGTTTTAGAACTGAGTTTTTGCTCAGTTTTAGAAACTTCAGAGTGTTTTCTACTAATAATATGCATATCTTATCTTCTGGGGATGAGTAGCAGGCAGTTGAATTTGGGCATGCATTTCATCCAGACGTGAAAATACTGCCCCCCGTCACCAAGAAAATAGAGCCATGGCTACATAGAATACTCTGCCACCCCAGGTAACTCAAGCCAACAATAAAAACAGATTAAAATAAAATAACACTATGGCACAACTGGGACTGTGAAGAGGCAGCCATTATTTCTATATATTTTTGTATTGTAATTTGCGCTGTATTGTGCTATGTAAGTGGGTGGCCATTCACACGCATTGGAACTGCTCATATTGCAGGAGCCATTACCTATTTCTGAAGCGTGAGGCAGGATATTATGTAGTTTTATTTATTTTATTTGTTTTGTTACCAGTTTAGACCCCAGGAAGAGTGGTCACTGCCTTGGCAACAGCTAATTGGGGATCCCAATAAAATACTAAATAATACTATCTAAATTTGTCATGGTCGAATTACCGACTGGTGGGTCCCCATGGATTTTCGATAGTCTGTCAGATATCGTATTAAAAACTTAAACATTTATCTCCGTCCCATTCCAAATGTGTGGTATTGCAGGAAAATACAAACTAGAGCTTGGAATTTCACTTAGGGCCCCCAAAAGTCTAGAGCCAGTCTCTTACTGCATGTGTGGGTATGCATGTGGGTACGCAGGCCCTCGAGCCACTGTGACACCTGTGATGAGTTCAGATCTTTTGTGGCCTCCACCCTTTCAAAGTTGCAAAAACCTGGTGTATGCTGTTGATTCAAAACTGCAAGAGAGGTTTTAGGCAATTATACAGTTTCTGACCATACTACTGTGAGAAAAACACATGGACATGCTTCTGTGTAAAAACTGCCATTAGAATATGACTAATTTGACTTGAACCCCATGTCTCTCCAGGTGATGGAATGTGCTGGGCATTAGTAGGAGCGCTGTAGGACACAGCCAGCATACGTAAGTGAAGGTCAGGGGTCATGTGTCAGCCTGCAGCCTGATGCCCACACTCCCGTCACCCTCACTGGCCATGGACGGGGAGAACTACCTGCACCCAGAGGGGCCGCAGCTGGACAGCAGCATGTTCGAAGTGGCCTCTTCCAATATGGAGGTACGTCATGTGCACGCACCCACACACACACACAACACGTATACACATCCACCTATTTGGTAATCTCAAAAGTTCCAGGAAAATGTGGCAACATAATATGCTAATAATAAATGGCTGCACAGTGTGCCAATATTATTCCAGCAAATGTGGCCCCATAATATAGGCTTAATATAGGAGGGCTTAATATACAATATCAGAGGGCTTAATATACAATGTATTCAGACCTCACCCCCTTTTCCACATTTTGTTATGTTACAGCTTTATTCTAACATTGATTAAAATAAAATAAAAACACACAATAATACCCCACGATGACAAAGTGAAAACAGATTTTCAGATTTTTTCCCCCCAATTTATATTAAAGAAACAAACACATTTACTTAAGTATTCAGACCCTTTGCTATGAGACTCGGAATTGGGCTCAGGTGCATCCTGTTTCCATTGATCATCCTTGATGTTTCTACAACTTGATTGGAGTCCACCTGTGGTAAATTCAATTGATTTGGATATGATTTGGAAAGGCATACATCTGTCTATAAAAGGTCACACAGTTGACAGAGCAAAAACCAAGCCATGGAATTGTCTGTAGAGCTCCGAGACAGGGCTGTATCGAGTCACCGGTCTGGGGAATGGTACAATATTAATTCTGCAGCATTGAAGGTCCCCATGACCACAGTGGCCTCCATCTTTCTTAAATTGAAGAAGTTTAGAACCACCAAGACTTATCCTAGAGCTGGCCAAACTGAGCAATCGGGTGAGAAGGTCTTTGGTCAGTGAGGTGACCAAGAACCCGATGGTCACTCTGACAGCTACAGAGTTCCACTGTGGAAATGGGACAACCTTCCAGAAGGACAACCATCTGTGCAGCACTCCACCAATCAGGCCTTTTATGGTAGAGTGCCTAGAGGGTAGCCACTTTTCAGCGGCAGGGACTGGGAGACTAGTCAGGATCGAGGGGAAAGATGAATGGAGTAGAGATCCTTGGTGAAAACCTGCTCCGGACCTCAGACTGGGGCAAAGGTTCACCTTCCAACAGGACAATGACCCTAAGCACATAGCCAAGAAAATGCAGGAGTGACTTCGGGACAAGTCTCAATGTCCTTGAGTGGCCCAGCCAGAGCCCGGACGTTCTAAAAACCTGTTTTTGCTTTGTCATTATGGGGTATTGTGTGTAGGTTTAATCCATTTCAAAATAAGGCTGAAACGTAACAAAATGTTTAAATAGTCTAGTGATCTGAATACTTTCAAAATGCACTGTAAATACTATGCACGTCAGTCTCTCTTGGCTACGAGTTGGAGAGACTTGACTGCATCACTTATTTTTTACAAGTAACATTAATGTGTTAAATTCCAATTTGTTTGCATAGTCAACTTACACACAGCTCTGACACACACCAGACATGCCACCAGGGGACTTTTCACAGTCCCCAAATCCAGAACAAATTCAAGAAAGGCTACAGAACTCCCATCTGATATTGCTCAAATGAACAAAAACCTGGTTTCAAGAAACCGATAAAGCAGCACCTCACAATGCTCCTCCCCTATTTGGCCTAGATATTGATATGTAGGTTATTTGTGCTGTTTTTACAATTCTGTTCCGTCCTTGTGCTTTTCTTGTCAATGAATGTATTATGTAATGTTTCATGTTTTGTGGGGACCCCAGGACGAGTAGCTGCTGCTTTCGCAACAGCTAATGGGGATACTAACAAAATACAAAATATTGTCATGGTGGTTTAGGACACGTTAAAAACCAGAACCTGGAACACAAGAAAGGCTGTCATGTGTTAGACCGTTAGCCATTTTGGTTGGTACAGTGCCGTCTTTGTGGTGACAGTTATCTCGACTGATGCAGGGCCTGATACAGGTTCAGGTATTAACTAGTGCAAGGCATCATCTGTCCCTCTTCAGGAGATGCTGGCATGATCTATTTTCTCAGACCCAGAGGAACAAAGACATGGTAAATGGTTTGCCCAATAGCACTCTGGTTGTTTTCCCGATGGCACTCTGTGAAATGCACTGGTGAAAATAAAAGCGCTATATTCAGTAATGTAATTTGTGGGAAAATGGTACACCATGTCACAGAGGTTTAAACTTAATGAATGCAGAGGACTTTCATATGATTCCTGACAAAGTAATTTGACAATATATATGCAAAGCGTTTATGACCCTATGATATCTAGTCACATATAGTGTTTGAGTCTTCTTAGGCATAGTTAACTAATGAACCTTTCATCTTCTCTGTTTCAGAGTTCTATGTATCCTTCTGCTTCCTGGGGATCATTCTCACAGCAGTCTGGAGGCTACAGCGCACACTGCCCTATGCAATCTGAAAACCAGTAAGTAACCAATCACCTCTCGTACCTTACCCTCCCCTCTGCTGTTTTACATGTGATGTGTGTAACCCTTTCTCTCACACTCTGACACATGTGAGATCACATGAGTGTCTCAATGCATGTAATCTCTTAGCAAAGGTTAATAATACCTCTACTTGGCCATGACTGTGTCTGACGTAGAACTCCATATGTGCACTTTGTTTTTGTAGTAGTAAGGGATGTCGTTTACACTGTTACACAGGATTTATTAAACCCAAATTAACAAGGCAGCTGTCAAATACATTTTTCAAAAGTGTCCCTAACAATAAAGTCCCAGTCAAAGTACCTATTGTACTGTAGCGTATTGAGTGTAATATTTAGCAGCTTGTCCTGTTTTGCATTTGACTGTCTTAAAATCTGGGGGTGGCCTTTAGTTCCTTTTATTAAATCTCCTTAATTTCCTGTGGAGGGCTGGCTGGCGTCGCCCTCGCTGCGGAGGATGGAGGTTCTCTACATCTGGCAGCGGGCCCTTCCAAGGCCTCACACTGCTACCTAACCCCCACCTCTCAGACAAACACACACACGAGCACCTAACCCCAAACCTCCATTGTTTGCACACTGGCAATTGTGTCCCCTAAAAGGCCTTGGCTTGACCAGTTCTGTACACAGAGATGATTCCCCTGGTTAAACAGGGTAAGGTTAATGAGTTCAGTGCTTCTACAGCATTTTCTCCATTCAGTTTGCCCCCATTGCACATGGCGAAGAGACTCTAGTCTGTATGTAATCAATTGCTTTCACTCCCACTTGCTCTTTGGGTGATTTTTTTTCCTTGAAAGCATTCCACAAATGATGTTTGCAGTTTAGTCAGCATTCAGTTCACTGGTAGTGTTCTCAAGCTTCTTCAATCTAATCTTTGCCGCATTTTTCCCCCACAGGTTCTTTATTCAAGTAAGCTACTATAGGGCTGGGTGATATATTGAAATAATTGGATTAATTAGAATGTATGTTTTAGAGCAAAATTCCACATGCCTCTATCTCGTCGACTTCGCTGCTTCTGTGCTGTTTTCACCTTCCCAATCATATACTAAGCCCCTGCCACTCACAACAAAGATGAAAGATCACTTCTTCCTCTGACAACAAGCAGTTTCAACTCGTTATTTGCATTTGAGGGGTGGTCCAACAGAAAGGTCATATGGACACAAACACATTGAGACATTATTTCTCAGATATGAATCACTGTGCTGCCTCGACTTCTTGGCACTGACAGAAACATGGATCACCACAGATAACACTGCTACTCCTACTGCTCTCTCTTCGTCCGCCCACGTGTTCTCGCACACCCCGAGAGCTTCTGGTCAGCGGGGTGGTGGCATAGGGATCCTTATCTCTCCCATGTGGTCATTCTCTCTTTCTCCCCTTACCCATCTGTCTATCGCCTCCTTTGAATTTCATGCTGTCACAGTTACCAGCCCTTTCAAGCTTAACATCCTTATCATTTATCGCCCTCCAGGTCCCCTCGGAGAGTTCATCAATGAGCTTGATGCCTTGATAAGCTCCTTTCCTGAGGACGGCTCACCTCTCACAGTTCTGGGCGACTTTAACCTCCCCACGTCTACCTTTGACTCATTCCTCTCTGCCTCCTTCTTTCCACTCCTCTCCTCTTTTGACCTCACCCTCTCACCTTCCCCCCTACTCACAAGGCAGGCAATACGCTCGACCTCATCTTTACTAGATGCTGTTCTTCCACTAACCTCATTGCAACTCCCCTCCAAGTCTCCGACCACTACCTTGTATCCTTTTCCCTCTCGCTCTCATCCAACACTTCCCACACTGCCCCTACTCGGATGGTATCGCGCCGTCCCAACCTTCGCTCTCTCTCCCCCGCTACTCTCTCCTCTTCCATCCTATCATCTCTTCCCTCTGCTCAAACCTTCTCCAACCTATCTCCTGATTCTGCCTCCTCAACCCTCCTCTCCTCCCTTTCTGCATCCTTTGACTCTCTATGTCCCCTATCTTCCAGGCCGGCTCGGTCCTCCCCTCCCGCTCAGTGGCTTGACGACTCAATGCGAGCTCACAGAACAGGGCTCCGGAAGGCCGAGCGGAAATGGAGGAAAACTCGCCTCCTGCGGACCTGGCATCCTTTCACTCCCTCCTCTCTACATTTTCCTCCTCTGTCTCTGCTGCTAAAGCCACTTTCTACCACTCTAAATTCCAAGCATCTGCCTCTAACCCTAGGAAGCTCTTTGCCACATTCTCCTCCCTCCTGAATCCTCCTCCCCCTCCCCCCCTCCTCCCTCTCTGCAGATGACTTTGTCAACCATTTTGAAAAGAAGATCGACGACATCCGATCCTCGTTTGCTAAGTCAAACAACACCGCTGGTTCTGCTCACACTGCCCTACCCTGTGCTCTGACCTCTTTCTCCCCTCTCTCTCCAGATGAAATCTCGCGTCTTGTGACGGCCGGCCGCCCAACAACCTGCCTGCTCGACCCTATCCCCTCCTCTCTTCTCCAGACCATTTCCGGAGACCTTCTCCCTTACCTCACCTCGCTCATCAACTTATCCCTGACCGCTGGCTACGTCCTTCCGTCTTCAAGAGAGCGAGAGTTGCACCCCTTCTGAAAAAACCTACACTCGATCCCTCCGATGTCAACAACTACAGACCAGTATCCCTTCTTTCTTTTCTCTCCAAAACTCTTGAACGTGCCGTCCTTGGTCAGCTCTCCCGCTATCTCTCTCAGAATGACCTTCTTGATCCAAATCAGTCAGGTTTCAAGACTAGTCATTCAACTGAGACTGCTCTTCTCTGTATCACGGAGGCGCTCCGCACCGCTAAAGCTAACTCTCTCTCCTCTGCTCTCATCCTTCTAGACCTATCGGCTGCCTTCGATACTGTGAACCATCAGATCCTCCTCTCCACCCTCTCCGAGTTGGGCATCTCCGGCGCGGCCCACGCTTGGATTGCGTCCTACCTGACAGGTCGCTCCTACCAGGTGGCGTGGCGAGAATCTGTCTCCTCACCACGCGCTCTCACCACTGGTGTCCCCCAGGGCTCTGTTCTAGGCCCTCTCCTATTCTCACTATACACCAAGTCACTTGGCTCTGTCATAACCTCACATGGTCTCTCCTATCATTGCTATGCAGACGACACACAATTAATCTTCTCCTTTCCCCCTTCTGATGACCAGGTGGCGAATCGCATCTCTGCATGTCTGGCAGACATATCAGTGTGGATGACGGATCACCACCTCAAGCTGAACTTCGGCAAGACGGAGCTGCTCTTCCTCCCGGGGAAGGACTGCCCGTTCCATGATCTCGCCATCACGGTTGACAACTCCATTGTGTCCTCCTCCCAGAGCGCTAAGAACCTTGGCGTGATCCTGGACAACAAAACTGTCGTTCTCAACTAACATCAAGGCGGTGGCCCGTTCCTGTAGGTTCATGCTCTACAACATCCGCAGAGTACGACCCTGCCTCACACAGGAAGCGGCGCAGGTCCTAATCCAGGCACTTGTCATCTCCCGTCTGGATTACTGCAACTCGCTGTTGGCTGGGCTCCCTGCCTGTGCCATTAAACCCCTACAACTCATCCAGAACGCCGCAGCCCGTCTAGTGTTCAACCTTCCCAAGTTCTCTCACGTCACCCCGCTCCTCCGCTCTCTCCACTGGCTTCCAGTTGAAGCTCGCATCCGCTACAAGACCATGGTGCTTGCCTACGGAGCTGTGAGGGGAACGGCACCTCAGTACCTCCAGGCTCTGATCAGGCCCTACACCCAAATAAGGGCACTGCGTTCATCCACCTCTGGCCTGCTCGCCTCCCTACCACTGAGGAAGTACAGTTCCCGCTCAGCTCAGTCAAAACTGTTCGCTGCTCTGGCTCCCCAATGGTGGAACAAACTCCCTCACGACGCCAGGACAGCGGAGTCAATCACCACCTTCCGGAGACACCTGAAACCCCACCTCTTTAAGGAATACCTAGGATAGGATAAAGTAATCCTTCTCACCCCCCCCCCCCTTAAAATATTTAGATGCACTATTGTAAAGTGGTTGTTCCACTGGATGTCATAAGGTGAATGCACCAATTTGTAAGTCGCTCTGGATAAGAGCGTCTGCTAAATGACTTAAATGTAAATGTAAATATTTATAGACCTATGTTTTAAGCAATTGAATGTATAATTTAAGCCAAGTGTAGCTGCTGAAACGGTGCTATGTTAAGGTCTACAATCAGGCTGGTACAAATTAAGAATATAATTTGAAGTAAAAAACATTATTAGCAGAGAGTTTGCCGGTGATTCTAACATTTTTGCCAGCAAGATAGTTCAGAAATTGGGTGCTAATTAACATTTGTGAGGGTAAGGAGGGTGAGGACATATGCGCCACCTTCCAGATCTTAGGATAGCACCAGAAGCAATCGTTTAATAAAGCATGTGGATCAAAGGTTCTACAATGATGCGGGCAGAAAGCTGCAGTAGAAAGGCTCCTGTTTTTTTACAAGGCAATTAATACCTAATTTACATACATTTGTTCAAATTAAAAAAATAAGAATTGAGTGCCTGGTATCTCTGCTATCTGTTTAGAGGTGAATCAAGAACTCTAGTGGAACTTTATGTATTTTCAGAAATCATTGTCTGTTAAGGAACCGGAGGCTGTCAAACCTGCTGGGGCAGTGAAGTGGCTGCGTTTTTTTTCTTCTTCTAAAGAATTTACAATTTTCTGAAATTTGTCTGGATAGCTACCACTCTCAGATACACAATTCAATAAGTATTTGGACTTTGCTTTTCTATCCAGGGTAAGACATATTTCTCAAATGTCTGAAGGACTGCCAGCCAGAGGTAGAAAGACCATTCATATGCGAACCATGGGCTAGATCTTTCCTTAAGCCTTAATCTCTTTATATGGGGCATTCTTATCTGCAACAGTGTGAAAGAGAGGTAAAATATATTTAAAGGTCTAATCTGAATCATCGTTAGAAAGGTTTCTCATTGAAAGTTCTAAAATGTATCATAGTAATAATGCGTGGACACAATTTAGGTGGCTTATTATCTCTAATATAGGCAATGAGATAATGGTCACTGAGCTCGTTAGCAAAGATTCCATATGCTTTATACTTATGGGGGGCGTTTGTCAGGATATCCAAAAGAGTAGGTTTTTAATGGTGTTTTAACTTGGGGTGGGTTGGTTTGAGTTAAATTTGGATCAGACAAATATATTTGTACTATCTGATACGGGCATCAACCAATCCAAGATAAGATCACCCAATATTAATAATTCAGATTTTGCATATTTAGACAGCAAGTCAGACAATTTGTTAAGAGCAATTGGGAGGGCTGAGGGACGGTGATAAACTCCCACTAACGTCAATTTTGCATTGGGGACAGAGGTGGTAATACACACAGCAACATTCAAGTTGTTCTTTATGAATATGGCAACACCCTCACCTTTGTCAGACCTATAAACATTATATCCATTCAGAGACACATCAGTCTAGCACATTTAACCAAGTCTCAGTAATGATCTAAATGTCCATGTTAGTTTGAGAAGCCTGACTTAAAGTAAGATCCATTTTCAAAAAATCTAGCTTCTGACATTTACATGAATAAGTCCAAGGTCCGCGGGATTTCAGATCAAAGGGAGTCTCTAACACAAATGTGCTATGATCAGTAGGTAACCCTCTATGTGAAATAGCCGCGGGGTTTGCTTGAAATGGTATACATACAAAATTGCTAAGAACTGTGCCATTTGGTCTATGTCTCGAAGGAGGATGTTCATTAGTACATGACTCAAGACCTGTTTCGGGGCAAGGACTGATATCCCATTACTTTTTTAACTACCGTTTCAATGTTAGCACTCAGTTTTAGCTGCCAGCTGAAGGTGGGCTAGATGAGTGGACATGAGTAAAGGGACTGTTGTTTAATGTTGGATATCACTTGCATGGCATCGGGGTCTCTAGGACCAGAGCGGATTCCTGGGGGCGGACAGTCAACTTCTAGCAGTGCAAAGTTGTTTGCCAGGCAGAGTGGATCCTCCAAGGCAGTAATGAACTGCCCGGTTGCAGCACCTTTGGGCCCTTTCACCTAACCACCTCTGCCCAGTCTCTAGTTGAACAAGCCACCTGCTTCAAGAAGTGAGGGAGAGCGACATCGCACAACTCTCTACCACTCTGGGCGAGAGATGTTCAGCTTCTAAATATCTTTAGCTTGGGCTTTAGCTACATTGATGAACTCATTGAGGCTCTGCTTCAGCTCACTGGCGAACGTCCTGCAGCCGCCCGATATCTTAAATCAGCCAGTCAGACCAAAGGCACTTTTTACAGACATAACACTGTTCTGACTTCTACTCTGTCCCTCTGCTGATTAGTGAACATTTCAGTGGTAGCATTGGACAGTCAATGGTTGCTGTTGATATCCATTGGATAGCCGACGGTTGGCGTATTGCCAAAAACAAAGCAGGCTAGCCACAGATAGCAGCGCTAGCTTAACGTTTAAAAACTCAAATCAAATCAAATCAAATTTTATTTGTCACATACACATGGTTAGCAGATGTTAATGCGAGTGTAGCGAAATGCTTGTGCTTCTAGTTCCGACAATGCAGTGATAACCAACAAGTAATCTAACTAACAATTCCAAAACTACTGTCTTATACACAGTGTAAGGGGATAAGGAACATGTACATAAGGATATATGAATGAGTGATGGTACAGAGCAGCATACAGTAGATGGTATCGAGTACAGTATATACATATGAGATGAGTGTGTAGACAAAGTAAACAAAGTGGCATAGTTAAAGTGGCTAGTGATACATGTGTTACATAAGGATGCAGTCGATGTTGTAGAGTACAGTATATACATATGCATATGAGATGAATAATGTAGGGTAAGTAACATTATATAAGGTAGCATTGTTTAAAGTGGCTAGTGATATATTTACATCATTTCCATCAATTCCCATTATTAAAATGGCTGGAGTTGGGTCAGTGTCAATGACAGTGTGTTGGCAGCAGCCACTCAATGTTAGTGGTGGCTATTTAACAGTCTGATGGCCTTGAGATAGAAGCTGTAACTCCAGTAAGGCGGTGTGTTCTGTGAAGAGCTAAAAAAAAAGTGTAAAAAAGTATACAAAAAGATGAGTGCATCAGTCCGGACCTGTACAGGCCAGCGGTCAATACACTCAAATAAAATATATAATAGTCTATAATAGAGAATAGACTCGAGCTATACTAACTACTCGCTCCACTGTTCACTCCAAACACAATTTGCTATACATCATCCCAGATTGCTCTGCGGCCAAGATGTGGATGGGGGCGTGCTCAGCCCAGTTTCCTGTAGTCCACGATCAGATCCTTTGTCTTGCTGACGTTGAGGGAGAGGTGGTTGTCCGGGCACCTCCCTGCCAGGTCACTGACCTTCTCCCTATAGTCACAGTCGTGGATGAACCGGGAGTACAGGGGGGGGGGACTAAGCAAGTCCAGGATCGTTCAGTGCCAGGGTCCTGAACTTAGTACCATCCAAGCTCATCACTATGGTGTTGAAAGCTGAGCTGTAGTCGATGAATAGCGTTCTCACATAGGCGTTCCTCTTGTCCAGGTGGGAGAGTACAGCGTGGAGTGCAATAGAGATTGCGTCATCTATGAAATAAAATGTACTTATGATGACCTTTTTACATCAGCAGATGTCACAAAGTGGTTATACACAGCCTAAAAGCTCAAACAGCAAGCAATGCAGATGTAGAAGCACGGTGGCTAGGAAAAACTCCTAGAAAGGCAGGAACCTAGGACGGAACCCGGCTCTTGAGGGGGTGGCCAGTCCTCTTCTGGCTGTGCCAGGTGGAGATTATGAGTACATGGCCTTAATGGCAAGATTGTGGATCTGTTGGGGCAGTATGTGACAGTGTGCCTGGGATGATGGTGTTTATGTGAGCCATGGCCAGCCTTTCTCTATGGGGCGACAGGTTAGACGGGTTACCTTTGCGTTCCTGTGCACAGGTATTATGGTGGTCTGTTTGAAACATGTAGGCTTTACAGACTGTCAGGTAGAGGTTGAAAATGTCAGTAAAGTTTTAGAATGATCAGCGACAGGCAACTATAATTTTCCTAAACAGAAAACCCATTTAGTGCGACACGTTCGGCAGAAAATGGCTTCATTTTCATCAGATGACAACAGAAGTACAACACTATTTGGCTGGCAGCCACACATGAAAAACCAAGGTCTTTTTTGCAAAAACTATGCATGGCCATCATATTTATGTTTAATATAGAATGTAGCCAGCTACATTTCCTAATGTTTTTCTTAAGGTTAATCTGGCATTTATTGGAGAAAAGTAGGCTGGCTACACCAAGAAAAGTACAGAAGAAAAGTAGCTACACTCGTTGTCAAAACGCTTTCTGATAGAATGCCCACCTGTGAATTCTCATCTGAGTGATGTGCAACTGAAGCACAAAATGAGTCTGATGCCGAGAAGAAAATACAGTAAGAAGCATTTTAGATCTACTTTTACGAGAAGCATCAAGATGTTTCTTATGCGTTTTTCCTGCGTGAAAAATTAAGAATTGTGCGTTAAAGGGTAGGGATAGGCAGTTGTAAATCATGCAGTACCTTGTGTAACGATCGCAGATTTTAGAGAAACAACAAATGTCGGTACATATAAGTGTCTTATATTGGCTGAAAGCTTAAATTCTTAATGTAACTGCACTGTCCAATTTACAGTAGCTATTACTTCAAAAAAATGCCATGCTATTGTTTGAGGAGAGCTAACAACAAAACATTTTTTTCACCGTGACAGGTTTGGTAAATTCACCTCTGAAGGGGAAATGTGTACTTAAATCAGAGCAGGATTTCAGAATGTATCATCCAAAAGGGTCCCAGAGATGACATGAAGTGTCTTTTTGTTAGATAAAATCCTTTTTCATATCCTAAAAAATGTACATATAGCATGCACAATACATTTTTCGTTCAATTTGCAAAGAAAGGAATCCATGAAAATCTTACCCTAAACGTTGTTTCAACCAGTCAAATCACATTTGTATTTAATCCTCAGAGATCTTAGAACGTAACCATACTTCACTATATCATTAGGGGTGTAGAATATCCTATAGGACACCAAATGTGGTCTTCACTTGATCGAACGTAACTTTGTCAAATAAGCACCAATCGGGGTCAAACAAAGCTAGCTAGATGGTCAATGAGCTGGGCTTTACGGGAGTATATGTAAATCGGGGCTTTACGGGAAACCCTGTATCTGTCGCAAAATGCACCTGCTAACATTGTGCGACAAGTATTTTTCTTTTGGACAAAAATTATACAAATATGGGGAGTTATGAAGTTATGAAAACTGTTTTTTTTTGTGCAAATGTTGAACTTTACAATATGGCCACTAATACTGGAAAAGCGAAATCAAAGTCCAAGTATACAGGTTTGACGGTATTTTTGCAGAAAAATGTAATGTGAAACTCTTTCACGATTTACCCAAATGTACCTGGGTGACTTCACACAATGTCATGTAGTTTGCTGAAACTTTGCACATACACTGCTGCCATCTTGTGGACACCATCGGAATTTCAACCAGAGTGATGTGGGACCTTTCTGTTGCATTTCAAAGATGGTGGTAGAAAAGGAGCCCCCCCCTTGTATTTTCTTCTACCAGATCTATTGTGTTATTCTCCTACATTCAATTCACATTTCCACATACTTCAAAGTGTTTCCTTTTCAAGTGGTACCAATAATATGGAGATCCTTGCTTCAGGGCTTGAGCTACAGCAGGTAGATTTGGGTATGTCATTTCAGGCGAAAATTGAAAAGAGGGCTATCCCTAAGAAGTTTTAAAGGGGGACATTTTTTAAATATTTTTTTTATAGGAATCAATTGTTTGGTCACCACATGGATAAAAAAAAGGTGTGCATGTGGCGAGTTAACAGAATGCTAAGACCGACTCATTCACATACGTGAATTGCTCTGAACAGAAATGTGAGGGAGAGGCTGAGGCTAATTCAACCAAGACTCTCCCGCTGTCCCAAAGGACACAAATAAACTGTGTGGAAGCAACTCCATTTTAGTTACTGTAAACAAAAAAGATCTAACCATATGTCAATCAGATCAACTCTTTGGACTCCCCAAGGCACTCCCCTCTGGCAACGTACGTACCCCTACTAGCTAAAAATGCCAACATCGGCCCGAAGTCTAGCTTAACGTCAATGTGCAAAACCGATGTCAAAGCTGACGTGTATACCTAAATAACGTAGGTAGATGACACCACAAAAAATAGTGCTACACGTGCAACACAGCATTCCTAACCTAGCCCACAATGTATTCTGTGTGGATCTAGCAGTCAAGGAGTCGAGCAGTCATTTGAAAGAGTAAGAAAATTTCAGCGAGACAACACAAAGGGGAAATCCATTAACACCAAGATAATGGAATTCATTGCCTTTGACAATCAACCGTGCTCTGTTGTGGATGATGTTGGCTTTCGCAGACTGGTCGAGCGCCGATACACACTACCAAGTAGGCGCTATTTTTCAGATGTTGCCCTTCAGAGTGACACTACTGTTGAAACGGACATCCCTGAGCTACTTGCTATGGGCGTCACCGCTATTAGCTTCACGGCTGACATTTGAACCAGCCATGTCAGCCCCATGAGCATTATGAGTCTGACAGCACAATGGGTCGACGAGGATTTCGTACTGAGGAAGGCTGTATTGCATGCTCAAGAATGTGCTGGTTCTCATACCGCTGGCATTTGAGAATACATTTGAAAGAAACGGGAACACACCCCTAGCTCCATTCGAATAACTGACTCGAGAAATAAGTTCATCAACTGTGTCTGCAGCAGACGTGATACCCTCTGTCATGGTATTGAAATGCCTGCTCAACAAAAATGCCAACAGACCGTCCGTCGGGTTAACTTGGAAAAGTACTCTACTATAGGCTGTGAACAAGCGATGCGGTGACAGCGAAATAGTAATGTTTCTAGCTCCAACAGCACACTAACAATGCAAAATAGGGTTGAGCAGCATCAATTTTCATACTGTCCTCCTCTCAGCCAATAATACCGTAAATCCCAGGATAAGTACACAAGTGGGTGCCAAAAAAAACACAAAAAAGCCCATTGTGTCTATTACCAGAGTGCTAACAAAATTATTACAAGTAATAGCGAATTTCCATAGAGGTTGCTAGCTAAATATACTATAAGTAGGGCAATGGGCCTGCCTGCTTTAACAATCCTAAATTTGACCCCTAAACCTAACCCCTAAGCCTAAAATAATATTTCCTTGTGGTGACCAGTGAAATGTCCCACTTGTCCTAATTATCATTGTTTTGCTATCCTTGTGAGGACTAATGGTTCCCACATGGGTTGTAGAACCAAAAACTCAGACTCAGTAGTCTTGGATGGAGGAAATTCTTTGTGAATATTTATGGACGTTATTGAGATGCTGAGTGGATAGATTTAGATTGTCACGGCCTGGTAATCTGACATAGCCACACAGTGTCCTGATCCTATCTGGTAGTTTGGTGGTAAATGAAGGGCAGGTTTGTCTGGATGTCTAAATTAAAGGTCCTGATGTAGCATAAAACACACAAACACACACACACACGTGTTTTATAGTGCCTAGTGTTGCAAAGGGTCGGAAACTTTCCGGTGAATTTTGCTTAAATTCATTTAAAAAAGTTACCTTATAACAGTGAACCTTTTTTGTGGGATACACTAGGCGTTTTGGTTAAACTATCCCCAATTCAATGGAATTGCAACCCTCTGCATGCACAGTGCATTCTTCCATCACATGTACAGCTGATTCTCAAGATCTTGCACACAAATGAGATGCTTTTGAGCCCACACTACTACACTGTCTGAGCCAAGGACTACATGCTTTCTGGTAACTTTTGATTACAATACTGGGTGGGGTGAATGTATTTTATATGACACATGATTTTTTGTTAACTAGTAAATAGTAGCCTACAGCAAAGTGTGTTTAAATAATTTCTAACTTATTAACAATTTCTGCTAGTTAGTTTTTGCTACCATGTGAGGTTAGCTTGCTTGAGCCTGCTGAGTGTTGATTCACCTGTTTCCAGACCTGTTTCATTTTAAAACATGTGTCTTACAAAGGAGTTGTTTTTAATCTAACTGCTTAACTATTTATCTGTACATGGAATCATATTTTTTTTAAACTAATTTTAGTTTGAATCTTTACAGGAAAATGCCACTGGCACTATCTGATGTGTGGAGACATTTCACTGCAGCTACTGTAGAAGGAAAAGCTGTGTACCTTTGCAAATACTGTGCCAAATCATATGTGAAGAATGCAACAAAGATGCAGAATCATCTGGCCAAGTGCATAAAGTTTCCTTAGCGCCAACACCAAGCAACCTCTGATAAAAGTCCCTCTACTTCTATTCGAGGTGAAAATTATGAATCGGACACCTTATCGATAGCAACAGCTCACGGCCCTCCTGGAATCAGTTTTATTTTATTCAATGGAGGAATGTTGTCAGAGACATGCTGATGAATGTCTTGCTCGAGGTGTGTATGCAACTTGTTCACGTCTGATGCTCACAGGCAATGTGTATTGGAAGAGATTTCTGAATGTTCTTCGCCCAACATACACCCCTCCAACCAGACATGCTTTATCTACTAATTTGCTGGATGCAGAGTTCAACATTCAAGTGAAGGTCAAGCAAATCATAGAGAAAGCAGGCTGTATTGCAATCATCTCTGATGGGTGGTTGAATGTTTGTGGGCATGGAATAATTAAATACATCACTTAACCAGTATTCTTCAAGAGCACAAACGCACCGTTCTCTACATTGCAGATGAGCTGAAGGCCGTCATCAATGACCTTGAACCACAGAAGGTATTTGCACTGGTGACAGACAATGCTGCGAACATGAAGACTGCGTGGTCTAAAGTGGAGGAGTCCTACCCTCACAACACACCCATTGGCTGTGCTGCTCATGCATTGAATCTGCTCCTCAAGGACATCATGGCACTGAAAACAATGGATATACTCTACAAAAGAGCCAAGGAAATTGTTAAGTATGTGAAGGGTCATCAAGTTATAGCCACAATCTACCTCACCAAACAAAGATAGAAGCATAAGAGCACCACATTGAAGCTGCCCAGAAACACCTGTTGGGGTGGTGTTGTCATGTTTGACAGTCTCCCGGAGGAGATGGAGTCTCTCCATGAAATGGCATATCACAGTCTGCCGATATAGATAGCCCCATCGAAAGGATCCTCCTGGATGATGTATTTTGGGAGTGGTAATCAACCTGAAACTCCTGAAACCAATAGCAGTAGCCATTGCACGGATTGAGGGAGACAATGCCATCCTGTCTAATGTTCAGACTCTGCTTGCAGATGTAAGGGAAGAAATACATACTGCCCTGACCACATCACTGTTGCTCCAAGCAGTTCCACCTTGGCCTGAATGACGGAAAGGTTCTTGGCAGTCTGGGAAAGTACACTTCCAAGCAAGCAAGGGCTTTGGGATGGACATGCAATATGGCTGTCGTTCCAAACATATCTCATCAGCCACCTGGTGGAAGGGACTTTGTGGATCCAAGGCTTTTTCCCCTGTTGCCTCCGTCATCCTCCAACTCCCACCAACATCAGCCGCCTCAGAGCGCAACCGATCCTTGTTTGGGAACACACACCAAAGCACTCAACAGGCTGGCCAATACAAGAGGTGAAAAATTGGTGGCCATCCAGGCAAATTTGAGGCTTTTTGAGCCTGATAACGAGCCATCCTCAAGGTTAGAAAGTGACAGCGAAGATAAGGTCTCACACTGATGTTCAAGAGGTGGACATTGAGGAGGTCTAGGGAGAAGAATGGACGCCTGAGAGGAGACAACCAAAGCTTTAGTTTCTAGACTATCACTTTACAGATGTATGTTGAAAACATTTTTTGGGAGATGCGATAGTAATATAATAATATATAATAATATATTATAATAATAATATATGCCATTTAGCAGACGCTTTTATCCAAAGCGACTTACAGTCATGTGTGCATACATTCTACGTATGGGTGGTCCCGGGGATCGAACCCACTACCCTGGCGTTACAAGCGCAATGCTCTACCAACTGAGCTACAGAAGGACCAATAGAGCATTCAATTTTCCCTTTTGTTGGTCAGTGAAATCATCCCATGTGAAGAGTCAACTAATTTAATGTTCAATTCGTAACTAAATTGTTTTTTGTATTGGAAGGATTTAATCATTTCAATTGTCTGCTTATAAGGTTTCTGTTTGTCTCCATATATGGTAAATATATCAATGCAAAAATATCTACATTTAAATTGTATTAATATTAATTTGCATATTTTCCCATTAATTCCCACAGAATTCCCACCTCTGAATATTCCCCCAAATGTGCAACCCTAATAGTGCCCTTCCTTTGTGCTTGTATTCTTTATAAGTTCTTGGGAATGCGAATTTGCCTAGAGCTGATTTCCCTGCTGTTTGATGATCAAACACACGCTCCATCCGGTTCTTTTTATTCAATAGTTGTCTGAACTAGCCTGTTATTCTAGACTAGCAATACAGGTTTGATCTCTCTCTGAATGTTATTGCATTACACTTTAGTTTATCATGTCCTACTGTCCTGACCAAAGTTATAAGCTCGGTGGTCACCTTAACTGGCTTTATCTCCCCAGACTGCAATAACAGTTATGCATTAAGTGAGAGGTGATTAGTGACAGGTTACTTTCTGTTTGGCCTGCCTGACCTACATACACTAGATTGTGTAACACCAGCTTTAACCAGTCCAATAGATTTAATAAAATAGCCTTTTAGTTACAGAAATATAAGAGATTAGAAATGGATTTTTGATGCTGCATAACTTGGTTGCAAATATTCCGGGAAAGGCTTGCAGTCAGTGAGGCACTGTTGCACGGGGCCGACTGGCTTTGTGTTATTGGAATGCTGCTAGTACTGACACATTCTGCCAAGGCAGCAATATCACTGTCATATCAGGAGAGGCTACAGGGTTAGGCTCAGGATTTCCACTTTTTATTTGAAGCTTTAGGATGCTGCACTGTTACCCTTGCTAGGTGGCTGGTGGTGACCCTTCAAAATAGATAAACACGTTAATAAACACTTTCTGTACAGTTGTTTTTTTTATCCACACTGATCGGGAAACCCTTCATTCTGATCCTAGGAAATCTGCAATACTTTTTAGGGATTTACCACACTGACTATTTATTGTGTGCAGATCAAATCCCCGAATCTCCTTGTTAAAACACCCTCACACCAAACTTTTCTCAAGCTATACAAAACCACCAGCAGCTCTCCCCCCGTGGCTTATCTCCGTTCCTATGTGAGCCTGTTCTTTAAATAACAACCTCAATTATCCTCCAGCTGATCTGTGTCCTGTGTTGGAGGACAGTTTCATCCCTCATGTAGAGATCAGCTCTCATAGGATTTGAGCCTGGGAGCTGTGCGGTCAATACTTTTACTTTCTTTCTGTGCATTTGTACACCGTCTTGCCCTGCCTGCTGTGACTCAGTGAGAAAGTGAAAATATCGCAGGCAGCAGAGGTTCCTGAGAAAGCAGTCAGTGGGTGTTTTTCCACTGAACTAGGTTGTGATTCCCGGAAGAGCAAGTGAAAGAGTGGAGTGCCTCTCCGTTCCCTGAAGTGCAGAGGGGAGTCACATGAAGCCCTGAGCTCAGAGAGCTGTGACTCGACACAGCTGTGTCTGTTGTGTGTGTGTGTGTTGCAAGTCGACGCGGTACAGCTCCAGTGTGTTTGTGTTGATGCCTGTGGGTTTCTGTGCGAGTCTTACTCTGGAGGAAGGCAGTATGGTCAGTGTACAGTCAGCGTGGCCTCCGTGGATCATGGAACCCGATGACTGGTAGGTTCTTTCTCTCTATCCCTCTCGCACTCCCCTCTGATTTTTTTTACCTTCATAGTTGGTTGTTATTAGGGTCTTGATGATACCACTATTGTGATACTTGTTTGTATTGTGGCAAGGAAACTAATTGATTTATCTTCTTTAGGAAAACAGCCCTAATGTTGAAGCAAACATGTTGTCATTCAGAGTTGCATTTAGTTATTTTCCAAGCTATATCGCAAAATATTTTACATACTGCAGGTTTTTAAAGGACCAAAGAGTTTAGCCTGCTTTTTGTTTTAATTTTTGCCATGGAAAAAATATTGCGATACTGGTATTGTCACAGTCCTTGTTGTGCTCTGTGGCAGCGTCAGGCGGGACTCACTCTCCGTTCAAGTGGTTCAGCTGTGAGGCAGGCCAAAGGCTTTAGTGTTCACTTGAAGTAATACAATTTAGGTGTTATGGTGTGTAAACTGCTGATAGAACATCACAAGATCAGTTATTAATGCGTATTAAGATGATTATCTCTTGTGTTATGACTCCACAGTTTGCGGGGTTCATGTGTTCTTTGTTGACTTTAGTTCCTTATTCTCCAACCATCATTGCTCTTAGTTATGTCTTTGTTGGGCTAGTTTGAGACCATTGTTTTCCAACCACCCTGTGTCCTCGTTTCCTTTGTATAAATAAAAACCAAACCCCTTTGGCCATACAGAGAAAAGCACAAGTTCCCACCCATTTGGAGATGCGATAGATAGAGCATTCAATTTTCCCTTTTGTTGGTCAGTGAAATCATCCCATGTGAAGAGTCAACTAATTTAATGTTCAATTCGCAACTAAATTGTTTTTTTTGTATTGGAAGGATTTAATCATTTGCAATTGTCTGCTTATAAGGTTTCTGTTTGTCTCCATATATGGTAAATATATCAATGCAAAAATATCTACATTTAAATTGTATTACTATTCATTTGCATATTTTCCCATTAATTCCCACAGAATTCCAACCTCTGAATATTCCCCCAAATGTGCAACCCTAATAGTGCCCTTCCTTTGTGCTTGTATTCTTTAGTTAGTTCCCTCTGCTCTCCCCTTCCCAGTACATCTGATTAAGCTGCCTTACCTCTGACCCTTTTCAGGCAATACCACTTGAATGACACCATGCCGGATATGCACATCGACATGTTCAGCCATTCTGGGTTCCATGACGATTTCCCCTGCCTCAACCTCCCCAGAAACGGAGGCTTCCCTCAGGTAAGACCTCTCTATATCACACTCTCTCTGTCTATCCTTCTCTCTATCTTGTTTGAGCAGTCTTATCTTTCACCTCTGTGTCTCTCTCTCTCTCTCTCTCTCTTGCTGCCTCGCTGTCACTCTCTGAAAGGGAGGAGCTGCGGCTTCCACTTACTCCTTTCATCCTACCTTAAATGTTGCACGGTCGGTTATTCCTGCCTGCAGAAACTGTGATTAAACATTGCGTCTGACACTGTCTAGACAGTGTTAAGACGCTACCTGCTCCTTTTCCTGTGAAGGCTTGTTATTAATACGCTTCTGTAATTTAACAGGGCGTTGGTAGTTGGCCATCGGGTTCTATTCTGTCACTCTGAGGAATATGGCTGTTCTCATTGCACTTTTGAGGAACACTTAAAAGCGTGGTGTTTTTCGGTAGAGTTTTTGCATGGAGGAATTTAATCTCTTGCTTTCCTCATATTTTCTTGCGGAGGTTATGCACCATCAATCACCCCGGAGACATTCGGGACAGGCTTATTCTGACTTGGAAATGTGTAAATGACAGAGCAAGAGATTCCCCCCCTCCGTTTTATATTTAGCATCCTTACTAGGCTGTAACCTCTTCATTTGCATTTTCCAATTATGCACACTTTGTCAGGCCAGGCAGTTTTTAATTCCCATACGGAAAAGTAATCTCTCCCATCCGTTGACTGAGAAGCCGTAACAACACAGGCGAGTGACTTCACGTCTCATCTTGGCTTATTTGTATGGGGTTGAATGTTGGGGAATCTCCTCGTAGACCGCCAGTAGCTGTGTGGTATAGGAGAGCAGTGATGTGTTAAAGAGCCAGTCACTATGCTGCTTACGTCTGTCCTGTCCTGTATCAGAGTAATGACGGTTTAACAGAGGCTGGGCTGGGCCTATGTACTTAATCAAGAGCCTCTGACCCCAGTGTGCCACCTGCCAAGAGCTCACAATGGCCTCGGAGTGAAGGCCATGCAGCTCCCTGGTACTGCCCAGCTGTGTGGAGTAGACTGTTGCTGCACACGCTGTACCAAACTCCTTACTCCTATACCCTTCAGAAAGTATTCATATCCTTTGACTTATTACACATTTGGTTACAGCCTGAATTCAAAATGTATTTTATAGATTTTTTTTCTCACCCATATACGCACAATACCCCATAATGACAAACACAAAACACGTTAGCAAATGTATTGAAAATTAAGTACAGAAATATCTGATATACTTAAGTATTCACACTCCTGTGTCTATACTTTGTAGACGCCTTTCTGGGTAAGTTAAAAGCTTTCTGAAATGTGCCTATTCTTTTCAAAATTCTTCAAGCTCTGTCAAATTGGTTGTTGATCATTGCTATACAACCATTTTCAGGTCTTGCCATAGCTTTAAGTCAAAACTGGAATGTTCACTGTTCACTATTCTTGGTAAGCAACTCCAGTGTAGATTTGGCCTTTTGTTTTAGATTATTGTCCTGCTACAAGACAAATTAATCTCCCAGTGTCTGGTGGAAAGCAGACTGAACCAGGTTTTCCTCTAGTATTTTGCCTGTGCTTACCTCCATGCCATTTCTTTTTTATCTTTTTTATCATCAATCACCCCGAAGACATTCGGGACAGGCTTATTCTGACTTGGAAATGTGTAAATGACAGAGCAAGAGATTCCCCCCCCCCTCCGTTTTGACCAACTCCCCAGTCCGATTACAAGCACTATGCTTGAAAATATGGAGAATGATACTTGTGATGTATTGGATTTGCCCCAAACGTAACACTTTGTATTCAGGGGAAAAAGTTAATTGCTTTGCCAATTTTTTAGGAGTGTTACTTTAGTGCCTTGTTGCGAACAGGATGCATGTTTTGGAATATTTTTATTCTGTAAAGGTGTCCTTTTCACTCTCAATTAGGTTAGTATCGTTGAGAAACTACAACGTTCTTGATCCATCCTCAGTTTTATCCTATCACAGCCATTAAACTGTTTTTTTAAAGTCTCCATTGACCTCGTGGTGAAATCCCTGAGCGGTGTTCTTCCTTTCTGGCAATTGAGTTAGGAAGGCGTCTGTATTGTTGTAGTAACTGGGTGCATTGATAGGGCATCCGAAGTGTAATTGATAATTTCACCGTGCTCAAAGGGATATTCAATGTCTGCTTTTATTTATTTTTTACCAATCTGCCAAAAGGTACCCTTCTTTGCAATGCAATAGAAAAGGGTACTATTTAATGAGGGTACTATTTAATGAAGCTGCCAGTTGAGGATTTTAATTTAATGAAGCTGCCATTTCTCAAACTAGACACTAATGTAATTGTCCTCTTGCTTACTTGTGCTCCAGGCCCTCTCACTTCTCTTTCTATTCTGGTTAGAGCCAGTTCGCGCTCTTCTGTGAAGGGAGTAGTACACCGCCTTGTAAGAGATCTTCAGGTTCTTGGCAATATCTCACATGGAGTAGCCTAATGAGTTCCAGAAGTAAGTGCCTTGTTTCTGGCCATTTTGAGCCTGTAATCGAACCCACAAATGTTGATGCTCCAGAACCTCAACTAGTTTAAAGATGGCCAGATTTATTGCTTCTTTAATCAGTAAAACAGTTTTCAACTCTGCTAACATAATTGCAAAAGGGTTTTCTAATGATCAATTAGCCCTTTTTTAAATAATACATTTGGATTAGCTAACACAATGTGCTATTGGAACACAGGGGTGATGGTTGCTGATAATGGTCCTCTGTACGCCTATGTAGATATTCCATTATAAATCAGCTGTTTCCAGCTACAATAGTCATTTGCAACATTAACAACGTCTACACTGTAATTCTGATCAATTTGATGTTACTTTAATGGACAAAAAAATAGCTTTTCGTTCCAAAACAAGGACATTTCTATGTGACTCCAAAATTGTGAACAGTAGTGTACGTAGATGCATGCATGCATACAGTTGAAGTCGGATGTTTACATCTTATCCAAATACATTTAAACTCAGTTTTTCACAATTCCTGACATTTAATCCTAGCAAATATTTCCTGTTTTAGGGCAGTTAGGATCACCATTTTATTTTAAGAATGTGAAATGTCAGAATAATATTAGTGATTTTATTTCTTTCATAACATTCCCGTGGGTCAGAAGTTTACAAACACTCAATTCGTATTTGGTAGCATTGCCTTAAAATTGTTTAACTTGGCTTTGTGATGGCCACTCCAATACTTTGACTTTGTCCTTAAACTATTTTGCCACAACTTTGGAAGTATGCTTTGGGTCATTGTCCAATTGGAAGACCCGTTTGCGACCAAGCTTTAACTTCCTGACTGATGTCTTGAAATGTTGCTTCAATATATCCACATAATTTTTCTGCCTCATGATGCAATCTATTTTGGGAAGTGCACCAGTCCCTCCTGCAGCAAAACACCCCCACAAGATGATGCTGCCACCCCGTGCTTCACGGTTGGGATGGTGTTCTTCGGCTTGCAAGCTTCCCCCTTTATCCTCCAAACATACAACGGTCATTATGGCCAAACAGTTCTGTTTTTGTTTCATCAGAACAGAGGACATTTCTCCAAAAAATACCATCTTTGTCCCCTTCTCAACAGTTTTTACCCCCAAGCCACAAGACTCTTGAACAGGTAACCTAATGGTTACCCAGACTATTTGCATTGTGTGCCCCCCAATCCCTCTTTTATGCTGCTGCTACTCTGTTCATCATATATGCATAGTCACTTTAACGATACCTACATGTACATACTACCTCAATAAGCCTGACTAACTGGTATCTGTATATAGCCTTGCTATTCTTTTTTTTCTCAAATGTTTTTTACTGTTTTATTTCTTACCTACACACACACACACACTTTCTCGCACTATTGGTTAGAGCCTGTAAGTAAGCATTTCACTGTAAGGTGAATGTACCTGTTGTATTCGGTGCACGTGACAAATGCACTTTCATTTGATGTGCAGTTGTAAACCATAGTCAGGCTTTTTTATGGCGGTTTTTGAGCAGTGGCTTCTTCCTTGCTGAGTGGCGTTTCAGGTTATGTCGATATAGGACTCACTTTACTGTGGATATACCCGTTTTTGTACCCGTTAACTCCAGCATCTTCAAGGTCCTTTGCTGCTGTTCTGGGATTGATTTGCACTTTTCGCACCAAAGTACGTTCATCTCTGAGACAGAACGCGTCTCCTTCCTGAGCGGTATGACGGCTGCGTGGTCCCATGGTGTTTATACTTGCGTATTATTATTTGTACAGATGAACGTGGTACCTTCAGGCATTTGGAAATTGCTCCCAAGGATGAACCAGACTTGTGGGGGTCTACAATTGTATTTTCTAAGGTCTTGGCTGATTTCTTTTGATTTTCCCATGATATCAAGCATTGAGGCACTGAGTTTGAAGGTAGGCCTTGAAATACATCCACAGGTACATCTGTGTTGTTGGAAAAATGACTTGTGTCATGCACAAAGTAGATGTTCTAACCGACTTGCCAAAACTATTGTTTGTTAACAAGAAATTAGTGGAGTGGTTGAAAAACGAGTTTAATTACTCTAACCTAAGTGTATGTAAACTTCCGACTTCAACTGTACATGCATAAACAAACAAACGTATGTGGATACCCCTTCAAATTAGTGGTTTCAGCTATTTCAGCCACACCTGTTGCTGACCGGTGTATAAAATTGAGCACACAGCCATGCAATCTCCATAGAAACGTTGGCAGTAGAATGGCCTTACTGAAGAGCTCAGTGACTTTCAACGTGCACCTTCACAAGATGCCACCATTCCCACACGTCAGTTTGTCTTTTTTTGCCCCTGCTAGAACTGCCCCGGGCAGCTGTAAGTGCTATTATTGTGAAGTGGGAACGTCTAAGATCAGCAACGGCTTAGCCGCGAAGTGTTAGGCCACACAAGCTCACGCAACGGGACAGTCGAGTGCTGAAACGTGTAGCACATAAACATAGTCTTTGCTCGGTTGCCCTGCCTCTGGAAGCAATGTCGGCACACAAACTGTTAGTTCGGAGCTTTATGAAATGGGTTTCCAGGGCCAAGCAGCCTCACACAAGCCTAAGAGTGCAATTCCAAAAGTCGACTGGATCTGTGTAAAGCTCTCCGCCATTGGACTTTGGAGCCGTGGAAATGCCGCCTTTGGAGTGATGAATCACTCTTCACCAGCTGGCAGTCTGACAAACAATTCTGGGTTTGGCAGATGCCAGTAGAATGCTACATGCCTGTATGCATAGTGCCAACTAACATTTGGTGGAAGAGGAATAATGGTCTGGGGCTGTTTCTTCATGGTTCGGGCTAGGCCCCTTAGTTCCAGTGAAGGGATATCTTAACGTTACAATGTCAACCTCACACTAATGCTATTGTTTTGCTGAATTAAGCCTGGGCTATATCAAATTCATTCAAATGTATGTTTTTACACTATATTCCAAATAATGCCCTTATCGCAGAATCAAGTTATTTTATGTTTTTAATCGCATTTTATTTCAGCTTGTTCTTATGTCTTTTTGGTGTCTTCTCGTAACATCCTTTTTTGCTGTGCACCTTCCCATTTACACCAGATGTGGCTCACCATCTGGATTTGGTCTTATGTAGAAAAAAATGGAATGTTTTTTTATTTTTATACATTGGATAAAAGTAGAGCCTCAGCTACAAAATGGTATCACACTGCATTTTTGAGGAACAATGGGAAAGTAATTCTGCTTTAAAAGTTATTAAACTTGTAAACCCACTTTTGAGAAAATAGCAGTGTAATGTTTTGGTTTCTAGTGAAGAGCTTTTTGTCTACACCCATTCAGCATCGTTCACACGTTCATTCAGCATCGTTCACAGCATCGTAAGCTTTAGCTCAACCCATCTCGTTTCTGGCTGATGATTTAACATGAAAACAGCCTAACCAGCTCTGCTGGCAACAATTTCATCACTCTTTTTGCCGACTTTTACTGTCACCAACCATATTCAACGGGTATGGTACACTTGAGCTTAAGACATGAAGTTATCTAGCTAGGTAAACAATGAACCTGGCAAGGTAAACGTCTAAGTTCACACACCTAACGTTAGCTATCATAGTGCCAAATCATGTTACTACCCTCAATGAATATCCACCCAGGTTCAATATTAGCTAGCTAACATTAGGTTCTAACTAGAAAAGCAAACAGTTCTGGGATATGAATAATAACTTTATACACATGACGCTAACTAGGGAGCCAGCCAGCTAACAGTACACTTTAGCTTGAAATGAAACTACTTTCTGTCAAAATTAGAAACATGTAATATCTGAATGTAGCTAGCTAGACTCTTACCCGTACACGCATAGTCATGCATGGATGCCATGCCACGGTTGCCTTTAGTTTGAAGATGTAATCCGGAGACAGGTGTTTTCTCCAACCCTTCAGCTATCATACTCTGATTTCAAAACTTGATCCTCCCGAAAGTGAGGAGCAACACTTATGCAGCTCCACTAAACGATACATTAAAAACAGATGCGTTCGACAGGATTACCAACAGACTGACCAGCTCAAATAGTCGTCTATATGACAGACAGATCCGAACTCCCCTCTCAACCAGCCCTCTCAACCAGCCCACTCTATCTCAGCCAATCATGGCTAGTGGGAAGGTTGCTGTTTCTGTGGCTTAACCCTCCAAACTCATAATTTAACAATTTTATTCATATTTACAGATGGCATAAAAGTTCACATGTTCCAGTAGACATTTCTGCCCAAAAAAGTTTAAATGGCTTTCCTTTGAAGTCTTGCGACATTCGCCTATTTTCCTGAAACGGTCATATAATGACGGGATGCTCATGTCTCATCCCTAATACTGGGAGTCGTTGTCCTAAAGGCAGGAAGGCTTTGATTCAAAATAAATGCATTGGGCTTATTTTGGAGAGTGAAACCTCTCGCTTTGCCTCTTTCTCCCAAGCCCCTCCCCCTATCACTCACAACAACAAAGATGAGAGCACTTCTTCCTCTCTGACAAACGGTTTCAATTCGCTATTTGCATTTGAGGGTTGGTCCCACCGAATCGGTCATATGGACACAAATTAACATTTGACTTTAATAGAGAAGTTAACCTTTCAACTCATCAAATTTCGAGCAGAGCAGGCACTACTAAACAGATGTACCAATGAACATTAATTCTGGAAAATGAATGTGCCGTTTGTCGCGTGCGCATTACGGTAGCACGTAATGCCAGCAGAATTGTTGTGATTGTTATATTAGCTGTTTAGTCTGTTTTTAGAAATGTGCAATAAGCATAAATTTATAAAAGGAATTGGCAACTCTTTCTGAGAAATAAGGTAGGGCACTTGATTTCAACATCTGAACAAAGTGGACAGGCTAGCATGCTGTTCAAACAGTTGGAGACGTACAGAAGGGTGCACTCAATAATAACAATTCAACTGTTTCACCTTGTTAGCTGAATTCCGAGCTGGTGAAATTATACCTACATCAAAGTTGGCTAAACTTGAAATATAAATATTAGCTGGCGACTCACTAGCACATGGGCTTGTGCTTGAGAGATTGTTTGAGACTGGTTTAAATGTTCTAGAATGCCTGCTACATCAGTGATTGTGCATCGTTCTGGTTAAATTTGTTACAAAAAGGGCATGTTTATAAAAACAAATGCCAGATCAGTGATTATTGCAACAAAAAAAAGCAGATACAACTTTTGATTAAACAAATGTAGTGCTTGTGGAAGGCATATTCAGTCTTGGTATAATTACACAAGCTCTGAATTCATTATGTATTTCTGACTGTTCTGACTGTTTTCTATGCAGTTTATTTGACCTTTTAATTGTACAGCAAAGCTTATTTAGAGAACATTTTTTTTAAATCAAGAAATGTTTTGGATCGCCCATAAATGTGAAAAATGTTAGATATGACTTTTAGGCCATATTGCCCAACCCTAGGCTGAATGGAGGCAAGTCATTGCAGCAATGTTACAAAATCTAGTGGAAAGCCTTCCCAGAAGAATGGAGGCTGTTATAGCAGCAAGGGGGGACCAACTCCTTATTAATGCCCATGATTTTAAAATGAGATGTTCTACGAGCAACTATATATATGTATATATCTCCACATATTTTTGGTAGTGTACATACAGTACACACATACACTACCGGACTCTCACACTCTGACAAACACCTCACCCTTCAATCCTAACCTCAATAATGCATAACAAGAAACACCAGGGTAAGACTATTGCCCTGGCATCATATGACATAACCGTACCTCCAAAATGTCTGTTTTGCTTTGGAGACACATGAATGAGGCTCAATGAGCCTGTCCCTGGATTTCAATTTGATAACGGTATGATATTCAAGATGGGGGTTTTAGGAAAACAAAAATAGCAGCCTGCCTTTGCCATATAAGAACAATTTTACTTCATGTATATTCCTTGTGGTATTTCATGTGACTCGTGGGATTTCCCTAGTAGGTCTCCATGTTGCTTTGTTCTTGTTGAAGTGCCAGGGGACAAGCAGTGTCACTGGGACCAACATTAACGATGTCTCGCTGGCCCAGGGCCAGTAAAACCATGCTGGGACGGTAACTTTTCAGCACATTTTTGCATTCCAGTTAAACGTTTACCTGCTCTGTCAGTCTACCATTGAAGACTACACATGGAAAAGTCATTTTTCATATACACAATATGATTGTCAGTTCATTCAAGCTCCACCACTCTACCACGAGTCACAACTTCTTGAGCACTCCATCAGTACGAGTTGATGCCTTCACACAGCACATTTTAAGCTGTCAATAGTAAAAAGAAGCTCCCATCAATCTACTTGCTGAGGTTATTTATTTTAGTGCGTTAGGGGGGGAAATGTACAAATTAAACCTTCAATAGTGAACGTACTAGCAACATGCTGGCTACTGTTTAAAGCTGGCAAAAAGCTACAAAAAGACACCTATCAGTCATCCTGGCTAGCCTAATATAGCCAGGTCTATCTCATTTGGAACGCTGTTGTTTTGAAGAGCCAATGTCCTATTTTGGATGTCAAAAATGTTCTAAAAATGATGTACTTTAGATACAAAAATGAATGTGATAAAAAAAGTTTTCTAAATGATAGCATAATTTATATTGCTAAATTATATTACATAGCTTTTTGATACTTAATAATAAAATGTTTCACATTAATAGTTGAATATAGAGAAAGCATGCCAACCTATAGGCCCTGCATGACCCCAATGCGTTTAAAAAATACACCACGTCCGGGCCAGTAGATGACTGTAATCCTTGACATTTAGACTCACCCTCCTAGACTACGTTGTTACGTTTGAGCTCAATGTTTAACGGTTTCAAAAAAATCCTTCACCTCTGAACAGACCCAGTAGCTTCCTGGCTTGTAAAAAGCAGTGGAGCTGTCTGAGTGCTGGTTGTTCAGTCTGACCACACTGCATCCATGTGTGTGTGTGAAAAATGGGCTTCAGCACAAGGCAGGCGGAGAAAATGTAAGTCACGGGGTCATGAGTAATCCTGAAACACTCAACCATGAGCACCATCTCTCTCTGCCCCTTCCCCCACTCCCTCCATGCCACTCACTCCTTTCAATATGACAGCATGGTAACACTAGGCCTATGTATAGTGTGTGGAGGATGTATGTCGTAATTGTGCTCCTGATAAACTGAGTGACACAATTATATTATGCTTCAACCGGCTGGTAGAGTACTGTATGCTAGCGCTGAAGTTACGCAGGTCCAACTGTTACTCAATAAATTATATTTTATGAATGTCCCCTCCGAGTGAAATCCAATCGGAGGTGCAGCCTTTAATAGACACGGCATCCGATAGGGCTAGTTTGTCGTTTCTCTGGTGTAGAGCTCAATCAGGATATCCTTATTGTTTAGAAATGCACTGCTGTGCACTAAATGTTCATCTGGGGAATGGAGATGAACCATATTTTAAGTCTCTGAGAAATATTACTCTACCATGTAATCTATGAATGATCATTGAGTGCATCACTGATTTATTCATTAGGCCTATCTATCCATATGAAGGCTATACTGTGAACTCTGGACTCAAGAACCTGACCCTGGTTATCATGGAGAATGGAGACATTTCCATTGTGCTCTTGAATGTAATTATTGTTGGTCTCCTTACATCAGCTGCCCTGAGTGCTTTCTGATTAAAAATGGCTGGTAAGGAGGCCCCTTCTGGTTCTCGGAATATTCATATTCATGAAATCACAAGTGAAATATAGTGAAACACTGCTTAGCCTTTTGTTAATCACCCTGTCGTCTCAGATTAAGAAATAATGCTCCAAATACGGCGAAAACTATACAAGCGTTTGTAAGTTTATTGATATACTAGTAAAACATTATGTACACCTAGCTGCAGGTAACTTGGTCACAAATCAGAAAATAAATCAAATGAATCGTTTTACCTTTGCGTTTCGGATGTTTTTACTCACGAGACTCCCAGATTGACAAAAAATGTTCCTTTTGTTCCATAAAGATATTTTTTATATCCAAATACCTCAGTTAGTTTGATGCGTTATGCCTAGAAATCCCCCGGAAATAGCGGTCACGACAACGCAGACAAAAATTCCAAATTATATACATAATATCGACAAACATGGTGAACGTTTTTTATAATCAATCCTCAAGGTGTTTTTCAAATATCTATTCAATAATATATCAACCGGGACAGTTGGCTTTTCACTAGGACCGGGAGAAAAAATGGCTACCTCTCTGTTTAGCGCAAAAATCACACTGAGAGCCAACAACTGACCACTTACGCAATGTGGACGTTTACGCTCATTCTTCAAAATAATGGCCTGAAACTACGTCTAAAGGCTGTAGACACCTTAGGGAAGCCACAGAAAAAAAGGAATCTGGTTGATATCCCTTTCAGTGGGCAATAGGGATGCATAGAAAGACGGGGGTTTCAAAATAAGAGTCACTTCCTGATTGGATTTTTCTCAGGATTTCGCCTGCAATATCAGTTCTGTTATACTCAGACAATATTTTTTACAGTTTTGGAAATTTAAGAGTTTTCTATTCTAAGCTGTCAATTATATGCATTTTCTAGCATCTGGTCCTGAGAAATAGGCAGTTTACTTTGGGAACGTTATTTTCCCAAAAATAAAAATAGTGCCCCCTAGCTTCAAGAGGTTATTAACCAGTTATGCATTAAGGGGCGCTATTAAAATTTTTGGATGAAAAATGTTCTCGTTTTAAACAAGATATTTTGTCGCGAAAAAGATGCTTGACTATGCATATAATTGACAGCTTTGGAAAGAAAACACTCTGACGTTTCCAAAACTGCAAAGAATATTGTCTGTGAGTGCCACAGAACTAATGCTACAGGCGAAACCAAGATGAAATTTCATACAGGAAGGGCGCCAGATTTTGAATGCGCTGTGTTCCAATGTCTCCTTATATGGCTGTGAATGCGCCAGGAATGAGCCTACACTTTCTGTCGTTTCCCCAAGGTGTCTGCAGCATTGTGACGTATTTGTAGGCAAATCTTTGGAAGATTGACCTTAAGAGACTACATCTACCAGGTGGCCGCTTGGGGTCCTCCGTTGCAATTATTGCGTAATCTCCAGCTGCGTGTTTTTTGTTTGCTTCGAGGAGAAACACAGCTGCCACGAATGATTTATCATCGAATAGATATGTGAAAAAAACACCTTGAGGATTGATTCTAAACAACGTTTGCCATGTTTCTGTCGATATTATGGAGTTAATTTGGTAAAAAGTTCGGCGTTGTAGAGACTGCATTTTTCATTTTTTTCCTTTTTTTCTTAGCCAAACGTGATGAACAAAACGGAGCGATTTCTCCTACACAAGTAATCTTTTTGGAAAAACTGAACATTTGCTATCTAATTGAGTCTCCTCATTGAAAACATCCGAAGTTCTTGAAAGGTAAATTATTTTATTTGAATGCTTTTCTTATTTTTGTGAAAATGTGGCCTGCTGAATGCTAGGCTTAATGCTATGCTAGCAATCAATACTCTTACACATGCTTGTGTAGCTATGGTTGAAAAGCATATTTTGAAAATCTGAGATGACAATGTTGTTAACAAAAGGCTAAGCTTGTGAGCCAATATATTTATTTAATTTCATTTGCGATTTTCATGAATAGAAAAGGTTGCGTTATGCTAATGCGTTATAGTTGAATTATTTTTCTGTCGATTTCTCAGCCAAGCAGGATGAACAAACGTGACGTTTTTCACCTAAAAAAATATTATTTTTTGGAAAAAAGGAACATTTGCTATCTAACTGGGAGTCTCCTGAGTGAAAGCATCTGAAGTTCTTCAAAGGTAAATTATTTAATTGGGTTGCTTTTCTTATTTTTGTGAAAATGTTGCCTGCTGCCAGCACAGCCTAGCATAGCAATATATAATAATAAATAATAATATAATAATAATATATGCCATTTAGCAGATGCTTTTATCCAAAGCGACTTACAGTCATGTGTGCATACATTCTACGTATGGGTGGTCCCGGGGATCGAACCCACTATCCTGGCGTTACAAGCGCCATGCTCTACCAACTGAGCTACAGAAGGACCACAATGCTTGTCTAGCGTTGGCTGTAACGCATATTTTGAAAATCTGAGATGACAGTGTTGTTAACAAAAGGCTAAGCTTGTGTTTGAATATATTTATTTAATTTCATTTGCGATTTTCATGAATAGGAAACGTTGCGTTATGGTAATGTGCTTGAGGCTATGATTACGCTCCCGGATACGGGATTGCTCGTCGCTAGAGGTTAACTAGGCAAGTCAGTAAAGAACACATTCTTATTTTCAATGACTGCCTAGGAACGGTGGGTTAACTTCTTTGTTCAGGGGCAGAACAACATATTTTTACCTTGTCAGCTCGGTGATTCAATCTGGCAACCTTACAGTTAACTAGTCCAACGGTCTAACACCTGCTTTACATTGCACTCCACGAGGAGCCTGCCTGTTACGCGAATGCAGTAAGAAGCCAAGGGAAGTTGCTAGCTAGCATTAAAATGATCCTATAAAAAATCAATCAATAAAAATCACTCGCAAACGTGGTTGATATTACTATTTATCTAGCGTGTCCTGCGTTGCGTGTAATCGATACTGTGCGCATTCGCGAAAAAGGACTCATTGCCCCAACGTGTACCCAACCATAAACATCAATGCCTTTCTTAAAATCAATACACAAGTATATATTTTTAAACCTGCATATTTAGTTAATATTGCCTGCTAACATTAATTTCTTTTAACAAGGTAAATTGCATCACTTCTCTTGCAACAGTCAGGGTATATGCAGCAGTTTGGGCCGCCTGGCTCGTTGCGAACTGTTTGAAGACGATTTCTTCCTAACAAAGACAGCCAAATCCGCCAAACGGGGTTGATTTAACAAAAGCGCATTTGCGAAAAAAGCACAATCGTTGCACGACTGTACCTAACCATAAACATCAATGCCTTTCTTAAAATCAATACACAGAAGTATATATTTTTAAACCTGCATATTTAGCTAAAAGAAATTCAGGTTAGCAGGCAATATTAACCAGGTGAAATTGTCACTTCTCTTGCGTTCATTGCACGCAGAGTCAGGGTATATGCAACAGTTTGGGCCGCCTGGCTCATTGCGAACTAATTTGCCAGAATTTTACGTAATTATGACAACATTGAAGGTTGTGCAATATAACATCAATATTTAGACTTATTGATGCCATCCATTAGATAAAATAAGGAACAGTTCCGTATTTCACTGAAAGAATAAACGTTTTGTTTTCTAAATTTTTCCGGATTCGACCATATTACTGACCAAAAACTCGTATTTCTGTGTGTTATAATTAAGTCTAGGATTTGATAGAGCAGTCTGACTGAGTGGTGGTAGGCAGCAGCATGCTCGTAAGCATTCATTCAAACAGCACTTTCATGCGTTTTGCCAGCAGCTCTTCGCAATGCTTCAAGCGTTGCGCTGTTCATGACTTCAAGCCTATCAACTCCCGATATTAGGCTGGTGTAACCGATGTGAAATTGCTAGCTAGTTAGCGGGGTGCGCGCTAATAGTGTTTCAAACATCACTCAATCTGAGACTTGGAGTAGTTGTTACCTTTGCTCTGCAAGGGCCGCGGCTTTTGTGGAGTGATGGGTAACGATGCTTCGAGGGTGGCTGATGTCGTTGTGTTCCTGGTTCCAGCCCAGGTACGGGCGAGGAGAGGGACGGAAGCTATACTGTTACACTGACAATACTAAAGTGCCTATAAGAACATCCGATAGTCAAAGGTATATGAAATACAAATGGTATGGAGAGAAATAGTCCTATAAATACACTACTCAAAAAAATAAAGGGAACACTTATATTATGTTATTTAACTCCAAGTCAATCACACTTCTGTGAAATCAAACTGTCCACTTCGGAAGCAACACTGATTGACAATAAATTTCACATGCTGTTGTGCAAATGGAATAGACAACAGGTGGAAATGATGGGCAATTAGCAAGGCACCCCCAATAAAGGAGTAGTTCTTCAGGTGGTGACCACAGACCACTTCTCAGTTCCTATGCTTCCTGGCTGATGTTTTGGTCACTTTTGAATGTTGGCGGTGCTTTCACTCTAGTGGTAGCATGAGACAGAGTCTACAACCCACACAAGTGGCTCAGGTAGTGCAGCTCATCCAGGATGGCACATCAATGCGAGCTGTGGCAAGAAGGTTTGCTGTGTCTGTCAGCGTAGTGTCCAGAGCATGGAGGCTCTACCATGAGACAGGGCAGTACAACAGGAGACGTGGAGGAGGCCGTAGGAGGGCAACAACCCAGCAGCAGGACCGCTACCTCCGCCTTTGTGCAAGGAGGAGCAGGAGGAGCACTGCCAGAGCCCTGCAAAATGACCTCCAGCAGGCCACAAATGTGCATGTGTCTGCTCAAACGCTCAGAAATAGACTCCATGAGGGTGGTATGAGGGCCCGTGCTTAGAGCCCAACACCCTGCAGGACGTTTGGCATTTGCCAGAGAACACCTAGATTGGCAAATTCGCCACTGGCGCCCTGTGCTCTTCACAGATGAAAGCAGGTTCGCACTGAGCACATGTGACAGTCGTGACAGAGTCTGGAGACGCCGTGGAGAACGTTCTGCTGCCTGCAACATGACCGGTTTGGCGGTGGGTCAGTCATGGTGTGGGGTGGCATTTCTTTGGGGGGCCGCACAGCCCTCCATGTGCTCGCCAGAGGTAGCCTGACTGTCATTAGGTACATGAGATGAGATCCTCAGATCCCTTGTGAGACCATATGCTAGTGCGGTTGGCCCTGGGTTCCTCTTAATGCAAAACAATGCTAGACCTCATGTGGCTGGAGTGTGTCAGCAGTTCCTGCAAGAGGAAGGCATTGATGCTATGGACTGGCCCGCCCGTTCCCCAGACCTGAATCCAATTGAGCACACCTGGGACATCAAATCAAATCAAATCAAATTGTATTTGTCACATACACATGGTTAGCAGATGTTAATGCGAGTGTAGCGAAATGCTTGTGCTTCTAGTTCCGACAATGCAGTGATAACCAACAAGTAATCTAACTAACAATTCCAAAACTACTGTCTTATACACAGTGTAAGGGGATAAGGAACATGTACATAAGGATATATGAATGAGTGATGGTACAGAGCAGCATACAGTAGATGGTATCGAGTACAGTATATACATATGAGATGAGTGTATAGACAAAGTAAACAAAGTGGCATAGTTAAAGTGGCTAGTGATACATGTGTTACATAAGGATGCAGTCGATGATGTAGAGTACAGTATATACATATGCATATGAGATGAATAATGTAGGGTAAGTAACATTATATAAGGTAGCATTGTTTAAAGTGGCTAGTGATATATTTACATCATTTCCCATCAATTCCCATTATTAAAATGGCTGGAGTTGGGTCAGTGTCAATGACAGTGTGTTGGCAGCAGCCACTCAGTGTTAGTGGTGGCTGTTTAACAGTCTGATGGCCTTGAGATAGAAGCTGTTTTTCAGTCTCTCGGTCCCAGCTTTGATGCACCTGTACTGACCTCGCCTTCTGGATGATAGCGGGGTGAACAGGCAGTGGTTCGGGTGGTTGATGTCCTTGATGATCTTTATGGCCTTCCTGTAACAACGGGTGGTGTAGGTGTCCTGGAGGGCAGGTAGTTTGCCCCCGGTGATGCGTTGTGCAGTCCTCACTACCCTCTGGAGAGCCTTACGGTTGAGGGCGGAGCAGTTGCCGTACCAGGCGGTGATACAGCCCGCCAGGATGCTCTCGATTGTGCATCTGTAGAAGTTTGTGAGTGCTTTTGGTGACAAGCCGAATTTCTTCAGCCTCCTGAGGTTGAATAGGCGCTGCTGCGCCTTCTTCACGACGCTGTCAGTGTGAGTGGACCAATTCAGTTTGTCTGTGATGTGTATGCCGAGGAACTTAAAACTAGCTACCCTCTCCACTACTGTTCCATCGATGTGGATAGGGGTGTTCCCTCTGCTGTTTCCTGAAGTCCACAATCATCTCCTTAGTTTTGTTGACGTTGGGTGTGAGGTTATTTTCCTGACACCACACTCCGAGGGCCCTCACCTCCTCCCTGTAGGCCGTCTCGTCGTTGTTGGTAATCAAGCCTACCACTGTTGTGTCGTCCGCAAACTTGATGATTGAGTTGGAGGCGTGCGTGGCCACGCAGTCGTGGGTGAACAGGGAGTACAGGAGAGGGCTCAGAACGCACCCTTGTGGGGCCCCCGTGTTGAGGATCAGCGGGGAGGAGATGTTGTTGCCTACCCTCACCACCTGGGGGCGGCCCGTCAGGAAGTCCAGTACCCAGTTGCACAGGGCGGGTCGAGACCCAGGGTCTCGAGCTTGATGACGAGCTTGGAGGGTACTATGGTGTTGAATGCCGAGCTGTAGTCGATGAACAGCATTCTCACATAGGTATTCCTCTTGTCCAGGTGGGTTAGGGCAGTGTGCAGTGTGGTTGAGATTGCATCGTCTGTGGACCTATTTGGGCGGTAAGCAAATTGAAGTGGGTCTAGGGTGTCAGGTAGGGTGGAGGTGATATGGTCCTTGACTAGTCTCTCAAAGCACTTCATGATGATGGAAGTGAGTGCTACGGGGCGGTAGTCGTTTAGCTCAGTTACCTTAGCTTTCTTGGGAACAGGAACAATGGTGGCCCTCTTGAAGCATGTGGGAACAGCAGACTGGTATAGGGATTGATTGAATATGTCCGTAAACACACCGGCCAGCTGGTCTGCGCATGCTCTGAGGGCGCGGCTGGGGATGCCGTCTGGGCCTGCAGCCTTGCGAGGGTTAACACGGTTAAATGTCTTACTCACCTCGGCTGCAGTGAAGGAGAGACCGCATGTTTCCGTGTCTTGCTCCATCCACCAATGCCACGTTGCACCACAGACTGTCCAGGAGTTGGCGGATGCTTTAGTCCAGGTCTGGGAGGAGATCCCTCAGGAGACCATCCGCCACCTCATCAGGAGCATGCCCAGGCGTTGTAGGGAGGTCATACAGGCACGTGGAGGCCAGACACACTACTGAGCCTCATTTTGACTTGTTTTAAGGACATTACATCAAAGTTGGATCAGCCTGTAGTGTGGTTTTCCACTTTAATTTTGAGTGTGACTCCAAATCCAGACCTCCATGGGTTGATACATTTGATTTCCATTGATAATTTCTATGTGATTTTGTTGTCAGCACATTCAACTATGTAAAGAAAAAAGTATTTAATAAGATTTCATTCATTCAGACCTAGGATGTGTTATTTTAGTGTTCCCTTTATTTTTTTGAGTAGTGTACCATGTTATCTGCAATGTAAAACACACCTGGGAATATTGATGTTAAATGGAACCACCAGCTTTCAAATGTTCTCATGTTCTGAGCAAGGAACTTAAACGTTAGCTTTTTTACATGGCACATATTGCACTTTTACTTCTCCAACACTTTGTTTTTGCATTATTTAAACCAAATTGAACATGTTTCATTATTTATTTGAGGCTAAATTGATTTTATTGATGTATTATATTTAGTTAAAATAAGTGTTCATTCAGTATTGTTGTAATTGTTATTATTACAAATACATTTTAAAAATCGGCTGAATAATCGGAATTGGCTTTTTTTTGGTCCTCCAACAAAATCGTTTAAAATATAAATAATAATTTAAAAAAATAAAAAGTAATCGGTCGACCTCTACAGTACTCAGGATGAGTGTTGCAGTCAATTGGGGAGGTATGTTGGCAGTCAATTGACCTTTAAACATTTCCGGTCAAATGGGGCTGCACTTAGTAGGTGAGGATGTGTAAGGAGCGGTGGAGAGTTTGTGGCGCTCTGTGTGTTCATGCTCGCCTGCATGCGTGTTTACCTGAAATCAGAATGCATGTAAACCCATGGTTAGCATTCTTGCTAGAGAGAGTACTTTCTGTGGCATGATGCTAGCATGTTGTCACCGATTTTAGAGAACGGGTCAGACGGCTTGTGGCCTGGGTCACGAGCTCTGAGGTCTGAACTCTCCGCACAGACCATCTGATTTGCTGTATGTCATGATTCAGGGAAAATAAGAAAAATACTGCCCTGCTTAGTGCTTACTGGAAGAAGAATAGTAGGGAAGCACTTTTACGAACCATGCATCTCTCCTCTAAGCCACAGTCTAGAGTGACGAGTGAACAGAGCTCTACGTCCACGGCTATACACATTCAGCACTCAATGCTTTAAAACACACACACACACACATTGCACATACTCTTTGCTACTTCCTGCGTGTCCCACACCTCTGTATAGGTGCATATGTCAGGTTATCTTCTGTTATGTCACAGTGGTGTGTTTGAGCTGGCCCGTTCTGCCTCCCCACCTGCTCATATCCTCCAACGAGAGACCATATAAGAGGCTTTAATAAAGGCATGTTCAACTCCGTAGTAAATCTCTCTTAAGCACTGGACTGCAAAGGAATGGCTCAATAAGAGATTTTGGATAATGTCTGTTGACTTAACAATGTCAGGTTCTGTACCAAGAGAAAGGTGCCATGTGTTCTGTTTCATTGTAACTGAATCAAGCTCAATGACTTGTTTTATTGTCCCAGCTTGTTTTGTTGCAGTAGAATGCCTTGGAGATGTAATAGTTAATAGTTAAATTATGAGATATAGGTCTTATTCCGAGCTTGTTTTGCAAAGTCAGTTTCATTTCTCTTCTAACACGTGTCACAAATTGCCTGTTGGATGGCCTACTTTACCAGGCAGTAAACAAACAAAGGTTTGCTACAGGCAGTCCTCCCAGTTGAGGCAAACAACTAACTTTGCAATTTGTGGGAAATGTTGCTTTTAATGTTTCACACTCTTATGGATTTAGTTCTGTCTCATCAACAGAGATTGAGCATGTAATTTTCAACAACAGCAGCCCACCCTGCCACAGTGTTTGTATTGTCTGGGCTGTGACACAGTGGGGAGAGATGATACTGAATGCTTGAAAGATGCAGCTCATCAGTGACACATCCTTGCCAATGTCCCAATAGCCTCAGAGTGACCTTTACAGACCAGAGGATTCCCACAATCTCACTCATGACACCAAAGGGTGCACTCAGTCTGCCCCCCCCCCGTAGACCAGCCCAGTGGAGGTGGGCAACAAGTTGCCACAGCAGACCTGATGACCCATCTGTTCCTGTTAGCAGGGGGCAGTGGCCATGCACTGTCCCTCTACCAGGAAGGAGGATGTGATTTGTTTTGCATGAATCACGATTTATTTTTATATATATAAAATAAATGCATTTTGTACCTTTCTTTTTAGTATTAGCCTTACAAAATATATATATCAGTAGCATTTCCCCCAGATGTTTTGACAATCATATCACAGCCTTGTTTCCCGTAAGCAGAGATGGAGTGCGTCATATGTCTAAATCATTGTAATCTCTTCATGTATTTTATTTTTTTAGGTATACCTAGCATTTATCTGTTTGTCTGTATTACATATACACCTAAGACTTTTGAAGTAGTAACTATCAGATACACTCACTCATTGTCAGTCTTTGGATTGTCTCTGTGGATAGAACAGTTAAAGATTGAGACATCAAATCCTTCCCCGTATTTATGAATCATGTAGCTAGATGTCTCTGTCAGTGTGTCCGGTGCTTTGACAGCTAGAAATGACAATTTCATATACTGTAGCTCAATTCTGATAAGTGACTACCCATTCCATTAGCTCTTTAATTAGTTTGACATCTCAGCAAAACTCAATCATTAAAAGTCCAGATAATTTTCACTTCTAGCAGCAGCACAGCCTTGCAACAGAGCCTAATCTGTCCGGCAGACAAAAGTCAGTGTCTGAAAATAAACCTGCTAGCCAGCCAACCTCTAAATATAATAATCATTAAATACTGATCCGAGACATTGAACATGACCGTATGCAATGGCATGAGAGCCGCTAGCAAGGACCCATTTGCGCAGGACTGTTTAAACTACAAATGCGGTTGAGTTACACCATGTACAGTAAAATGGGCTTGACTGCCAGTAACTCTAGTCACTTACCAACAGAAGCATCATTTCCTGAAAGCTCCTCCCCTCCTCCCCCTGTTCCCCTCCCCCTCCCCTCTGCTCTCTCCCCAGCACCTTAGAGCATTGAGGAAATAGACCACAATCAATATGTCTAAACCTCTATGTAAATACCTGTCAATCCAGCCATAGTAGAAAGTGTATGTTTTTATGGTATTGTTTTCTTCCCAGAGCCTACCTGTAGTGTGTGTTGTCCGTTTCTGTGTGTTCTGGAAGGAACTGGTAGGGCCGTCTGCTCTTGGGAAACATTCCAGATGTGAGGTGTTTCCACTGCTCCAGCACATGGAAGGATCTGTCGTAAGGGAAAGGTGAATTAGGAGAGTGGTATTTCACCCCAGAGGTTTTGGACTCATGTCTTCTATCCTGCCGTTTTGGACTAAACTCTATTCACAGTTGGGACGACCACTTCCCAAGGTACTGCTGTTATTTATGTTGAAGTGTGTAAAACAAGGAGCTTGGTGTCTGGGGTTAACACAAATGTGTATTTATGTTAGCTGACTGTTTTAATTTGATTGTTTCTTTTCTTAATGTTTGAGACACTGATTGTCGTGTATAGGTGATTGAGAATATGTAGGTTAGGTGTTATCTAGTGCATTTTACCAATGCTGTTTTCAGTGTGGTTATAATTTCTTTTATTGAATGGGTTATTAAAAAGGATGCTTCATACTCCTTACACCTCCTTGATCAAATAGAAATCTTTGGTACACCTATGACTCAACTATTTTCTGCCTAGCTTGCATCATGGCCTCATCTGACCTCATCTGAATTTTGTCTAAAAACCTAATCTTCATTTTTGCAATTTGTTTAAACTTTTTTTTAAATTTAATTTTAATTTTTTACCTGTATTGAAAACAGTAACTCCCTTCAATGTGCTCTGAAAATGTCATGACTCTAGGACCAAGAAGAGAGAAGCTATTTTGAATATGAGGTTTAATAATTGTGTATTTGTTCATGTGAATATGTGGCAGTTTTTATTTTTTTCCGTAAATATTTTCTGTTTTAGAGATGTGGTTTTCATCGGACGCTGACGATTTGCTAAAGGTGTTCAGGGCTCAACAGTGCACACAATTAACTTGGGTTATGCGTCTAAATAGGAGCACCAATGCGCCTAGAAAAAGTTATGATTCTGTCTTTAATATCTCAAGTATATTTAATTGTGCTCCTAAATTTCTTTGTGCGCCAACATTTTTCAACTTAGGCGCACACGTGCATGTTGTTAAATAAAAGATGCAGCGTAGGGCCCTGGTGTTGCCATTTCAGAAATGTATATGCACTGCTCTTATCAATAAGCAATTGCTGAAATATGTTCTGGTGCTCATTCGCTTCTTCACATGTTACTCCTAGACCATTGGAGGGCTTTATATTCAGTATGTAATTTTCAATAAAACGTCATACGTTCGATTTGGCTGCTGGGGGGCAAGGAGGCCCCTAGCTCCGCTAAAACCATTAACATCTACGTGCCGTTTTCAAGGGATTGTTAAACAAATGTTATAACTATTTGGTTTTAATGTCATCACCTATTGAGCATAGTCAGAACTACACATTTCTGGTTAGTCCATGTGAAACAATTGCGCACATTTGGCTCTATCATCAGTTATACAACTAGTAACTGCATGCTTTTCTTGATCTGTAAACACCAATGATCATGTCATTTGAGATATGTGATGGTACCTATCCATTTGGCATGTAGCTAGCTAAACAAACATAATTTTGCTTACTTCATCAGAGATTAGGCATTTGGAAAGAGCTTGACAACGGCAAGACCTCGTCCTGGTGAAGTTGACCGTTAGACTTCAGTTGACTTCAGTTGAAGTTCACCGTTAGACTGCTCGCAAATCATGATGTACTGTTTTTTATTTGATTTTGTTTATTTTGTGATGTGGCAGCAGCTTTTAAAAACAACACAAAAAAACATTTAATCTTTACTTAACTAGGCAAGTCAGTTAAGAACAAATTCTTATTTACTATGATGGCCTACCAATTTGTAAGTCGCTCTGGATAAGAGCGTCTGCTAAATGACTTAAATGTAAATGTAAATGTAGGAACAGTGGGTTAACTGTCTTGTTCAGCGGCATAACGACATATTTTTACTCTTGTCAGATCGGGGATTCGATCTAGCAACCTTTAGGTTACTGGCCCAACACTAACCACTAGGCTAGCTGCTGTCCCCAAACTATTTGAGACCTAGTTTATCCTCTGAAAGTTTGCTTGTTAACTAGCCATATTGACATGATCTGTTATTAGCTTGCTAGCCAATTTGACATGGTCCATCAATCAATGTAGCCTATATCATGTCTGTCAGCAGCAATCATAACTAAACACTCTTAAAAACAATGTTGGAAAGGGGATCACGTTCGCTAACTTCGCTAAGTAGGCCTACATTGGTTGGAGAAAAAACTTACCACTGTTTAGCCAACTGTACAAAGTTTCTACCGGTAGCTTTCAAAGTAAACATTTTATGCAGAGCCCACAAAAGTTGGAAAATTTACCTAAACCACTCATCCTTGTTAGGTGTAGTTCACTTTCATTTTATATCACTCAAATAACTCTGGTAGGGCTGAATGTGTGCAATTGTTTTACATGCAATAATCAGACATTTGTAGGTCTGACTATGCTCTTCAAGAGGTGATAATATTTGGGGCTGTCCCCGCCCCCCAAAAAATCTTTGTCGACCGAGTCGTCTGTTTTCGACCAATGGATTGATCGGAAATGTTTAACCTCTAGCGTCGAGCAATCCCGTATCCGGGAGCGTAAAATCATAGCCTCAAGCTCATTACCATAACGCAACATTTCCTACTGATGAAAATCGCAAATGAAATAAATATATTGAAACACAAGCTTAGCCTTTTGTTAACAACACTGTCATCTCAGATTTTCAAAATATGCTTTAACCAAAGCTACACAAGCATTTGTGTAAGAGTATTGATAGCCTAGCATAGCATTAAGCCTAGCATTCGGCAGGCAACGTTTTCACAAAAACAAGAAAAGCATTCAAATAAAAATAATTTACCTTTGAAGAACTTTGGATGTTTTCAATGATGAGACTCTCAGTTAGATAGCAAATGTTCATTTTTTCCAAAAAGATTATTTGTGTAAGAGAAATAGCTCCATTTTGTTCATCACGTTTGGCTAAGAAAAAAAAACTAAATGCAGTCACTTACAACGCCAAACTTTTTTCCAAATTAGCTCCATAATATCGACAGAAACATGGCAAACGTTGATAGGAATCAATCCTCAAGGTGTTTTTCACATATCTATTCGATAATCTATCAGTGGTGGCAGCTGGCTTCTCATCAGAAGAGTACTGAAAAATATTGCAGCCGGAGATTACGCAATAATTGTGACCGAGGACACCAAGCGACCACCTGGTAAATGTTGTCTCTTTTGGTCAAGCTTCCAATGATATGCCTACAAATACATCACAATGCTGCAGACACCTTGGGGAAAACATGGAAAAGGTAAGCTGACTCCTAGCTCCTTCACAGCCATATAAGGAGTCATTGCCATGAGGCGGTTTTTTAAAATGTGGCACTTCCTGATTGTATTTTTATCTGGGGTTTTTCTGTAACATCAGTTCTGTGGCACTCAGACAATATCTTTGCAGTTTTGGAAACGTCAGTGTTTTCTTTCCAAAGCTGTCAATTATATGCATAGTCGAGCATCTTTTCGTGACAAAATAGCTTGTTTAAAACGGGAACGTTTTTCATCCAAAAAGTAAAAGAGCGCCCCCTATATCGAAGAAGTTAAAGCGTATTTATTAGAAACACCCTATTTTTGAGTAAAATCAACTATATGTATGCTACTTTGCCTAATGCTTTAAGCACTACAATTAAAAATGAAGACACAAAAATGACTAAAGAGTGAGGCAGAGATCAATATAGCCTAACCAGAAGGGGAAAAAACCTGTTCCCGATCCGCCTCCTGCTGCTGGACTTAGCAGATTCTGCCATTATGTTCCTGAAGTTACCGGCAATGGGCTACACCAGCGGTCGGCAACCTTTTCCATTTGGAGTACCATTTCTACCGATTTGCTTGCCAGTTATGATTTTCATATGCACATTTTCGTGGAACAGTTTAATTTAATTTATAATAAGGTCTTCATATTTCAAAATCAATGTCATGTGTTTAATCAAAACTAGCTAAATGATGCACATCTAAAAGTAACTTCTATTGCCATTGTCAATATATAAAAATAACCTACATAAAACCAACAAATAAAAACATTGCAGCCCGAAGATAGAAAATATCCTGATTTCAAAATCAATATTCTATAAATCACATTGGCTATGCATGCCCTGTCTGCAAGGAACTTGAAACGTATCAACTTACCTTGGATCCAGTTTGAAGCTAGTGCTAGAAAACTTTCAACATTGTATAAAAAATTATGGGCACTCATTTTCCCAAGCCAGTGAGCTCTGTCCAGACAGATACAGCTGTATGCTATTTGCGCAAGGGATATTAAGTAATCAGGTAGGCCTTTTTAATTACATTTCCACCAGATCAGAGCTTGACATTTTGTCCCCTTTCATGCTGAGTAGTTATCAAAAGAGCTGGAACTGGAAATATTTTTCAAATAGGCTACATTGAAGATCTATGGTCATTCTAAATGGGTGTAAAAACAGACCGCTTACTTGCAAAGAAAAGATTGCTTTGAGAAGCTCCACAGTGATAGTGAGTTAAGACGATCAGTAATAGTATCAGATCCCCAAATGGGAACATTTATAAGCCTACAGTTGTACCCAGGCCAGGTAGCCTAGTTCTATGAGTAATCATATAAAAATGTGCCTGTCCTTACTCAAGATTGACAGGAGAGCTTACATTGACAACTCGTAAATGGCATGAAATAAACCAGAACTTTTTCCTCAAAGTGTAGCCTAGGTTGTGTGCTCTGCAAAAAAACGTGTGCACTCCGACAATGACAACAGTAAGACTATAATAATAATATATTGAATGCATTAACAGAAATTACTGTAACAAAACAAACATTGTAGATTAGAAGTTATGGTAATTAACTGTAAATGATCCTGGCGTGCCATCCCTGCGGCCTCCGCAATGGATTAGTCCCCTCAGACAGGCGTGAATCAGACGGGTGTCTCGTGTGCAGTTAACATTTCTTAAATATTTGCCACTGCTCGACTAAAAAATCTTGGTCGACTAAATGGTTTCAGCCCTAATAGTAAACTCGGCGAAAGAAGAAACGTCCTCTCACTGTCAGCTGCGTTTATTTTCAGCAAACTTAACGTGTAGATGTTTCTATGAACATAAGATTCAACAATTGAGACAAACTGAACAACTTCCACAGACATGTGACTAACAAAAATGGGATAATGTGTCCCTGAACAAAGGGTGTGTCAAAATCAAAAGTAACAGTCAGTATCTGGTGTGTCCACCAGCTGCATTAAGTACTGCAGTGCATCTCCTCATGGACTGCACCAGATTTGCCAGTTCTTGCTGTGTGATTTTACCCCACTCTTCCACCAAGGCACCTATAATTTCCCAGACATTTCTGGGGGGAATGGCCCTTGCCCTCACCCTCCGATCCAGCAGTTTTCAGACGTGCTCAATGGGACTGAGATCCGGGCTCCTAGCTGGCCATGACAGAACACTGGCATTCCTGTCTTGCAGGAAATCATGCACAGAACAAGTAGTATGGCTGGTGGCATTGTCATGCTGGAGGGTCATGTCAGGATGAGCCTGCAGGAAGGGTACCACACGAGGGAGGAGATTGCCTGCAATGACGACAAGCTCAGTCCGATGATGCTGTGACACACCGCCCCAGACCATGACGGGCCCTCCAAAACGATCCCGATCCAGAGTACAGGCCTTGGTGTAACGCTCATTCCTTCGACGATAAACGTGAATCCAACCATCACCTGGTGAGACAAAACCGCGACTCGTCAGTGAACACTTTTTGCCAGTCCTGTCTGGTCCAGCAACGACGTTGTTCCTCAGTCCAGCCTCTCTCAGCCTATTGTGGACAGTCTGAGCGCTGATGGAGGGATTGTGCGTTCCTGGTGTAACTCGTGCAGTTGTTGTTGCCATCCTGTACCTGTCCCACAGGTGTGATGTTTGGATGTACCGATCCTGTGCAGGTGTTGTTCCACGTGGTCTGCCGCTGCGAGGACGATCAGCTGTCCATCATGTCTCCCTGTAGCGCTGTCTAAGGCATCTCGCAGGACAGACATTGCAATTTATTGCCCTGGCCACATCTGCAGTCCTCATGCCTCCTTGCAGCATGCCTAAGGCACGATCACGCAGATGAGCAGAGACCCTGGGTATCTTTCTTTTGGTGTTTTTCAGAGTCCGTAGAAAGGCCTCTTTTTATTGTCCTAAGTTTTTATAACTATGACCTTAATTGCCTACCGTCTGTAAGCTGTTAGTGTCTTAACGACCGTTCCACAGGCGCATGTTCATTAATTGTTAACGGTTCATTGAACTAGCAGTGTTTAACCCTTTACAATGAAGATCTGTGAAGAAATTTGGATTTTTACAAGTTGTCTTTGAAAGACAGGGTTCTGAAAAAGGGCCGTTTTTATTTTTTTTGCTGAGTTTATTACATCCAAATAGTTAACATTTTATTTAACAATCCTTTGAAAACAACAAGCAGTTGTCAGTTGTTTTAGCAAAGCTGTGGGTCTCCTTGACACTCAGCAGGCAAATCGAACATGCTACACCATATTGTGATATTTTATTGAAAACTACCTGTAGGCTATTATAAAATAAATATTATATGTGAAATATGGTTATGAAGCATATTGGTGGTTTTGGAGAGTGGGAGCTGGAAATGCTATGTGTCACGTTGAGCTTCATGGGCTGCTCGTCCCTGTTGCTGTCTGCCAGTCACAATTAATGTGACAAACGGCTGTCTGTACAGCAGCCTTCCAGTAAGTCCTAGAACCTGGTAGTTGTGCACGACCACCATACAGCACAAGTGTATCTACGCTCTCCTTCTCTCTCTATTCCAAGTATAGAGGACAGGAAACAGTTATACATTCTCTAAAAGGTTTTTGGGTCAGAATTCATCTGTAGTTTATATGATTCATGGTCATTCATCTGATCACATGAAATGGCTCCAAGGGTGTGCCAAGTTGATGTTATCGACAATTTCCGTGTTTTGGCCATAATGCCCATTGTTTTTTACGGACATATTTATCTGAATATGAGCGTCATGCAGTGGTCAGCGTCATGCTCTTTTTTTTCCATTGATGTCCGCCCAGTGAGTGTAGAGTAAACCTTGTCCCCAGTAATAATTCCACGGACCTCTCCGGGCCAGTGTGTGCGTGTGTGTGTGGATTGCCAGTTCCATGGCAGATGCCAGGGAGTCAGCACTATTTTAAGCCTAGAGTGACGGCAAGGCATGTGTCTTACTGGAAGTGGCAGAGGGAGTGAGAGAATGGAGGAGGGAGAATCATTGGCGCTGGGATCACTATGAGTAGTGTCCTCCTGTCCTGGGTGAGTCACTGAGTTAAAACTTGACAACCCCAGCCCACTAACTGACCACAGGTGGAACTTACTGACAAAGACTGAAAGGTTAGCTGAGTTCATGGGCTTTTGGTTTTGGAGTGTGTGGGTTGGGATTTTAGGGTCTTTTTTCTTCTGCCAATTCCATTCCATATCAAAAAAGTAAAGAGAACTGGTATTAAGAATGTTTCATGTCACTGTAATTTTTTTTACTACTGAAAATATTTTTGTATTTAATGTCTTTTAGCCTATTTAGTTTGTCCTTATTTTCCATCTTAGCCTGTGCAATAATTACTTGGCAATTCTTTGGAACTGAGTTATCTGATGGGAACTGAGTAACTTATCTGATGTCAGATCCCCACCGAATCCATTTCCCTTGTGGATGCAGGCTAACACCTGCCACACACACACACACACACACACACACACACACACACACACACACACACACACACACACACACACACACACACACACACACACACACACACACACACACACACACACACACACACACACACAATGCCACACCTCTGAATGCACAAGAAGGAAAGATTAGTAGCATAGGCCAGGTATCTGCTTTCACTAGTCCAGTTTTTTCTTATCAGTGCAGAATCAGATGAACTGAACGAGACAAGGAAAGGAATCTTCATTAAACAAGAGATGCCCTCAGTGTGTGCCAGCTCCTCTCCACGAAGCCCTTTTCTACTTCCTCTTGGCAGATCCCCACAGATGCTGACATAGAGATCACCAGGGCCGCTGACTGCTGCCCTCCTATTGGGCTAACCCTCTTCCCTTTTGCATGACTGGCTCTATCATTTCCCAAACTATGTTTTTTTTCAGATTTCTTATTATATCTGACTGTTGACTGAGAGCTTATACTTGTTGCAGAGAAGAACTGAGCGTTACAGAACATTCAGATAGAAATGTGTTGTGTATACCAGACATTCTCTGGGGTGTAGAACAGATTAGCTCTATACATAACAGAAATGTCATAACGTTGTACCCCACTGAATGCATTTGATGCTGGTGATGTTGTTGACTTAAGGGGATTGTTATGAGTGTGACCTACTACCCCTCCACTTTCAATGGAAAACGCAGCCTGAAAGATTCTCCCCGTCTCTCTCTGCCAACCCAAATCAGATAAAGCCATCTCAGCAGGCCTCTTAGCCAGCTGTATTCTTCTTTATCATTAACCAAAAAGCCTGACATGACATCCTTTTATTATAGAAGAGTCAGGAAACATTGGAACGTTCCAGAGGCCAGCTTCCCTTCTTTCCTGTGGCTGGGCAGGACGTGAAGTCCTCTGTGGGTGTCCCTGTCCTTGTGCTGGGATGGGATGGGGTGGGCTGTGTGTTTTTATAGGGCAGAGCAGTACACCGTACTGTATGTAAAGGATGTGGGTAACGTAGACTGCCTGGGATAACATAATCCAGACAGTTCCGTGGCTCCCGGGCCTCCCAGGCTATCAGTCAGGCTCTGGTGACAGCAGCAGGGACAGGGTTCCATACAGGGTCCCTAAACATGACCCACACTGGAGACCGGTGGGGCTTCCTCCTCCCACCGTCCCTCCTGGCCCTGTCCCAGACACTGATCGAAGGTCAGTTTTGCATCCCCTTCCTTGAATAATAAGGTTAGGTGTTTTGGTAATTGATTAGGATCCTCATTAGCTGTTGTGAAAGCACTAGTTACTCTTCCTGGGGTCTACATAAAACATGAAAATGACATGATACAGAACATTAATAGACAAAAGCTCAAGGACAGAATTACATACATTTTTAAAACGGCACACTTCAAAACACACAATATTTAGGATAAGATTGTAGGAGGGTAGGTTGTTTTCACAAGCAACTGCTATTGGGAGCGTTTCAACCAGCTGTGTTGGCATCAGGTGCTGTGATGTTATCTTTGAGTCAGCCGGGTGGCATATTGGAACATTACAGAACCACTTGGCTCCTAACGCCAAGGGGTTTAAAGGGCCATAAAACGATAAGGTTGTACAATTTATTCTTTTTAATAAACCACACAGCAGTATAGAAAAATAAACGAAGGAAAGAAATACTAATTTTTGGTCTGATTCTGCTAAAAATGCTTACCACGGCACATTTTGGGTAGAAAAACAAACCTAACACCAGAATAAGATTTGGGTTAAGGTTGTTGTCTTGAATGACTGACTCTCCACTACCTAGGCTGGCCTGGCAGAGTAGAGGGTGGTTCCCTGGCTCCCTCATCAGATTTTCTGGAGGAGGAGGAAGAGTGGTGGTGAGGGTTTCAGGAAGTCTCTGCTTATTCCCTCTGGCTGAATGATAGGAGGAGGCGGTAGAAGTTATCCTGATATCCAGACCTAGGATCAGCTCACCCCCACCACCAAATTAAAATCCTTACCTTTACTATTAGTGGATAAAATGTCAAACTGACCTCCGCTAGTGCTGAGCGATTAGTGCTTTTTGAGGTTGTTTCGATTTTCTCTGTTTTTTAACATGTTAACGTCGTTATTTCATCATTTTATAGCTGTTTTAATGTGATTTCCAAGTCAAAAGTAGTGAACATTAAATTGCCAAAACATTGAAAATATTCCAATGTCTCTATCAGTTCCACATTGGGTAGACTCCAATATAAAAATAAGAAATTACTATGAAATAATCAAATCTTTCAATTGTGTATATCACTTAGTTTTTATTATTTTTAAATCCTTAAAGTAATCATTGTATTTCTGCTCAGGCAGTAGCAGCCAGCCAGCCACGCTATACTGTACTGTCTTTTTTAGCCATTTAGTATGCTTGCAGAGCTGTCTGACAATCATTTTACTACTTCTTCAAAGTAGATGAGGTATACTTTAACCAACTGTCTCTCTCTTGTAGTTCTGTACATTCCTCTCATGCGGTCTGTGTGTAACCTTAACCTAAAATAGCAGGCATAAAAGTGGATCTCTACAGAGATCTGTATTTAATGACGCGATGCTCATGTCTATGCCCTAACAATGGGAGTCATTGTCCCAAAATGTGGGATGGCAGGCATGATGTGTCGGTTCAAAATAAGCCCATAGAAACACATTGTGTTGTTTTGGACAGATTTGCCTCCTCTCTGATATGAGCTTTAAAAAGACGGTGCAATGGATTATGGTCATTGTTGTTTCTGTGCTTAAGGTTGAATATTTGCTTAATGAAAACTACAACTCCCTTCAGCCCGGCGTCTCACATAGTTCTTGACTTGATTTCTGAATGATTTGATTTCGCTCTACAGACACGGCGCGTTGGGCTCACAAAAAATACAAATAAATGGAATTCTAGTAATATAACCGACGTCGGCCAATTAGTTGTTTAATAACCCCCAAAAATAAATACAAATGTTGGTTAATCGCTCAGCACTAATATGGGAAATGTGATTTTAGAGCCAGAGAGAAACACCTGTACTCAGCATTAGACTTCTTGAAAAAATAAACTTGCTGAAAAGAGGCTAGCCATACCTTCTACGGTTGTCGAACAATGGCTAGCCTTCATGTCTCGTCACAGGCCTGCTGTGTAAAGCTACTATAATAGTTCTTTCAATTTGGGTCTGAAGAAGCGTGATATGAAGAATATGTTCACTTTCAGAAAAATAGAATAGCATACTCTTGAGTTGTCCTTGTATTTGGTCCTGATCAGGCCATGCCAAATGGCTGTGAGTTACACTAGTTCGTTTAGCAGGCAAGATTTGCTTAGAATTCCATGCCATTATTTTATAGTTTGAAGAATACAATTGAACATAGCTGAATAAAATAAAGAATATTTCCTCCAAATAATTTGAGGGAGTGCGCACATGCGGCTATTCTGTGTTGAGCAGTTAACAAAGACATAGGTCCTCCTATATGCTTAATTTAGCGTTATTTATGTAACTTGAGTTATGCATGTTGGGCTATATGTTTTGGGTTTTTAACACATTCTAAGGCTGCATGATGCTATGCGCCTAATGATTTGAACAAAGTTGCATGATGGGCATAAGCTCTGCTTTGTTTTTTTGCACTTCAATCTCTCATTCACAATTTGACAAGCACTTGATAATGCCTCGAATTTCCCTTCTCTCCCGGCTGCATGCTGAAGCACCTCTCACTCTCATGGCTCTCTGTCATGTCAGACCGACACATTGGGGACAGAACTGCGCGCGTCCTTATCCAATTCCGAGGCGCGTATTGGAAGAACTGTCCACGTTTTTACTTTTTAGTCAGCCAACAAAATGAGTAGGCCGAACAAACAGCAAAAGCACTAGCCTATGTCAGTCTACTATACCCCATCGTACAAAAGTTGACTTTCTATTCTGTGTAAGAAATTAATATTCGAAACATAATGTGGGACAGTTGTGAGGTGGGATAGCATCACAAAACCTGTTTTAAGCCATGAGCCTGACGCAACGGATGAGAAAATTTTAGCTTAAACTGTTGAAAAACGGTTAGGCTATTTCTTATAATTCTAAGTGCAGCAATGTGCAGCAACGCTATAAGCGTGAATGTTCCGTTAGCAGGATAAATCAAATCAAATCAAATCAAATCAAATTTTATTTGTCACATACACATGGTTAGCAGATGTTAATGCGAGTGTAGCGAAATGCTTGTGCTTCTAGTTCCGACAATGCAGTGATAACCAACAAGTAATCTAACTAACAATTCCAAAAAAAACTACTGTATTATACACAGTGTAAGGGGATAAGGAACATGTACATAAGGATATATGAATGAGTGATGGTACAGAGCAGCATACAGTAGATGGTATCGAGTACAGTATATACATATGAGATGAGTGTGTAGACAAAGTAAACAAAGTGGCATAGTTAAAGTGGCTAGTGATACATGTGTTACATAAGGATGCAGTCGATGTTGTAGAGTACAGTATATACATATGCATATGAGATGAATAATGTAGGGTAAGTAACATTATATAAGGTAGCATTGTTTAAAGTGGCTAGTGATATATATATATATATATATATATTTACATCATTTCCATCAATTCCCATTATTAAAATGGCTGGAGTTGGGTCAGTGTCAATGACAGTGTGTTGGCAGCAGCCACTCAATGTTAGTGGTGGCTATTTAACAGTCTGATGGCCTTGAGATAGAAGCTGTTTTTCAGTCTCTCGGTCCCAGCTTTGATGCACCTGTACTGACCTCGCCTTCTGGATGATAGCGGGGTGAACAGGCAGTGGTTCGGGTGGTTGATGTCCTTGATGATCTTTATGGCCTTCCTGTAACAACGGGTGGTGTAGGTGTCCTGGAGGGCAGGTAGTTTGCCCCCGGTGATGCGTTGTGCAGTCCTCACTACCCTCTGGAGAGCCTTACGGTTGAGGGCAGAGCAGTTGCCGTACCAGGCGGTGATACAGCCCGCCAGGATGCTCTCGATTGTGCATCTGTAGAAGTTTGTGAGTGCTTTTGGTGACAAGCCGAATTTTTTCAGCCTCCTGAGGTTGAATAGGCGCTGCTGCGCCTTCTTCACGACGCTGTCAGTGTGAGTGGACCAATTCAGTTTGTCTGTGATGTGTATGCCGAGGAACTTAAAACTAGCTACCCTCTCCACTACTGTTCCATCGATGTGGATAGGGGGTGTTCCCTCTGCTGTTTCCTGAAGTCCACAATCATCTCCTTAGTTTTGTTGACGTTGAGTGTGAGGTTATTTTCCTGACACCACACTCCAAGGGCCCTCACCTCCTCCCTGTAGGCCGTCTCGTCGTTGTTGGTAATCAAGCCTACCACTGTTGTGTCGTCCGCAAACTTGATGATTGAGTTGGAGGCGTGCGTGGCCACGCAGTCGTGGGTGAACAGGGAGTACAGGAGAGGGCTCAGAACGCACCCTTGTGGGGCCCCGTGTTGAGGATCAGCGGGGAGGAGATGTTGTTGCCTACCCTCACCACCTGGGGGCGGCCCGTCAGGAAATCCAGTACCCAGTTGCACAGGGCGGGGTCGAGACCCAGGGTCTCGAGCTTGATGACGAGCTTGGAGGGTACTATGGTGTTGAATGCCGAGCTGTAGTCGATGAACAGCATTCTCACATAGGTATTCCTCTTGTCCAGGTGGGTTAGGGCAGTGTGCAGTGTGGTTGAGATTGCATCGTCTGTGGACCTATTTGGGCGGTAAGCAAATTGGAGTGGGTCTAGGGTGTCAGGTAGGGTGGAGGTGATATGGTCCTTGACTAGTCTCTCAAAGCACTTCATGATGACGGAAGTGAGTGCTACGGGCGGTAGTCGTTTAGCTCAGTTACCTTAGCTTTCTTGGGAACAGGAACAATGGTGGCCCTCTTGAAGCATGTGGGAACAGCAGACTGGTATAGGGATTGATTGAATATGTCCGTAAACACACCGGCCAGCTGGTCTGCGCATGCTCGGAGGGCGCGGCTGGGGATGCCGTCTGGGCCTGCAGCCTTGCGAGGGTTAACACGTTTAAATGTCTTACTCACCTCGGCTGCAGTGAAGGAGAGACTGCATGTTTCCGTTGCAGGCCGTGTCAGTGGCACTGTATTGTCCTCAAAGCGGGCAAAAAGTTATTTAGTCTGCCTGGGAGCAAGACATCCTGGTCCGTGACTGGGCTGGATTTCATCTTGTAGTCCGTGATTGACTGTAGACCCTGCCACATGCCTCTTGTGTCTGAGCCATTGAATTGAGATTCCACTTTGTCTCTGTACTGACGCTTAGCTTGTTTGATAGCCTTACGGAGGGAATAGCTGCACTGTTTGTATTCAGTCATGTTGCCAGACACCTTGCCCTGATTAAAAGCAGTGGTTCGCGCTTTCAGTTTCACGCGAATGCTGCCATCAATCCACGGTTTCTGGTTAGGGAATGTTTTTATCGTTGCTATGGGAACGACATCTTCGACGCACGTTCTAATGAACTCGCACACCGAATCAGCGTATTCGTCAATATTCCCATCTGACGCAATACGAAACATGTCCCAGTCCACGTGATGGAAGCAGTCTTGGAGTGTAGAGTCAGCTTGTTCTGACCAGCGTTGGACAGACCTCAGCGTGGGAGCCTCTTGTTTTAATTTCTGTCTGTAGGCAGGGATCAGCAAAATGGAGTCGTGGTCAGCTTTTCCGAAAGGGGGCGGGGCAGGGCCTTATATGCGTCGCGGAAGTTAGAGTAACAGTGATCCAAGGTTTTACCACCCCTGGTTGCGCAATCGATATGCTGATAAAATTTAGGGAGTCTTGTTTTCAGATTGGCTTTGTTAAAATCCCCAGCTACAATGAATGCAGCCTCCGGATAAATGTTTTCCAGTTTGCAAAGAGTTAAATAAAGTTCGTTCAGAGCCATCGATGTGTCTGCTTGGGGGGGATATATACGGCTGTGATTATAATCGAAGAGAATTCTCTTGGAAGATAATGCGGTCTACATTTGATTGTGAGGAATTCTAAATCAGGTGAACAGAAGGATTTGAGTTCCTGTATGTTTTCTTCATCACACCATGTCCCGTTAGTCATGAGGCATACGCCCCCTCCACTCTTCTTACCAGAGAGATGTTTGTTTCTGTCGGCGCGATGCGTGGAGAAACCCGTTGGCTGCACCGCCCTGGATAGCGTTTTCCCAGTAAGCCATGTCTCCGTAAAGCAGAGAACGTTGCAGTCTCTGATGTCCCTCTGGAATGCCACCCTTGCTCGGATTTCATCAACCTTGTTGTCGAGAGACTGGACATTGGCAAGAAGAATACTGGGAAGTGGTGCGCGATGTGCCCTTTTCCGGAGTCTGACCAGAACACCGCCGCGTTTCCCTCTTTTTCGGAGTCGTTTCCTTGGGTCGCTGCATGCAATCCATTCCGTTGTCCTGTTTGTAAGGCAGAACACAGGATCCGCGTCGCGGAAAACATATTCTTGGTCGTACTGATGGTGAGTTGACGCTGATCTTATATTCAGTAGTTCTTCTCGACTGTATGTAATGAAACCTAAGATGACCTGGGGTAGTAATGTAAGAAATAACACGTAAAAAAACAAAAAACTGCATAGTTTCCTAGGAACGCGAAGCGGCCATCTCAGTCGGCGCCGGAAGTTGATATCACCATTCTCAAGTGACCACAAATGTGAATATGCATATAATGCTTTTATATTAAAGGTGTGTTTTATGGTGAATTTTCTTCCCCAACCTTGAAACTCACGCACTGCATATGTATGCCAGTTAGGCTCTACACCTGTTGTAAAGCAGATTAATGTGCTGCTTTTTAAGAAGTTATTTGGCCAGTTTTGTTGTGATACGAACCGTATCAAAACATATGGGCCTATAGGCTAGGCTACATGATGTGTGTGCCTATGATTTGATTAAAAAAAGCATGCGCTGTTTCTTGCTTAAGCTGGGCATCATTCACAAGTGATGGGCTAATATTGTCACCACAATAATCTTGATTTAATATTGTCTTTACATATACTAAATAATAAGTGTGAAATTTGTTTTTGGATTTGATTTAGAATGGACCGTTATTATGCACCAGTCTCAACAGGAGCACCCCCCCCCCCGGTTCATTTTAATGTCAGCCAGGTAGGCTATGCTCCTGTTGTAAAGAGAAGCAATGTGCTTAATATTAGGGAAGTTGATAAATATAGTAGGCCTAGCCTGTAGAAAGCTGCCATCATTTTCTCACACAATTGCATAACCTACAGAAATGTTGCGCCTCATGAGCTCATGGGCTGTCATGGGGTGTTTGATTAGATTGTCGATGACATTTGCATTGATGTCAGGGTGATTAGAGAGACAATAGTGCCGAGTACCAGTTTGGCAGGCTACTAATGACCATCAGCAGCATCGGAGCTTGCAGAAGCCTAATTACTGTGACTAAACTGCCTTGTGGAATTTGACTGCCGTGTGTGTGTGGGGGGCTGTAATAAGGTCAACGTAACAGCCCTAAGAGTGAGCCCCTTGCGTTGCTCTCTGACAGGGGTGCTCATTGCAGTGATTTTTCTTTTTTTCCCCCCTTCTCATCCTCAATGCTTTCATTACTCAATGCAGCCAGACAACTGCCATTATCACAGGCTCTCAAACACACTTTACTGCCAGTGCTGTGGATATACTGGTGTTTACGCGTGCGTGCGTCAGGGTTTCCATTAGGAAAATGTGGCACCGGACATTTGACCGGCAGCATTTGAGTTTAATAGACATTTGAGAGATTTACCGGGCCCAAATGCATCGGGTAACCTGATTATGGCGTCCACCCACGGTGCTCAGAATGACAGAAATCCAATTTAGATTATGGTTATTCATCTTAACAGAACATGCAACTTGAGGATGCAAAGGTGTGTGTCCTTCTTACTGAATTCCAGTGCGCACTTTGACGATCTTAGAATAACTACCCCATTTACATTTCCTCAGGCAACGAGACAGAGTAACGAACCGCAAAATCACTAGCCTGTCAATCTACTATAGTAGAGAAATTGACCTATTCTACTGGTCAGCTTGTGCCTTTGGCTACTGGACAGTGAAAGAACGTTTATTTGTAAACCAATAGAACATGAGAGAAATAGGCTATAAAAGAATTGCCTTCATTTCTATGGTCGGATTTGACATTGAAGCTAGGTGTAAGACATGCCTCATATATGAAGTGAAACGCTCCGGTTTCAGATAATTATGTATGTTTTCAAAATGCATACTGCCTACAGCAAAGTGGTGTGTGTGTGTGTGTTGTGTTTAGAATTAAATCACGTTAATCTCAACAGTAATGAATTAGATGTTTGAGAGAAGCTGTAGCAGCAGCTCTCGCGCTATATGACATTTTCCACTCTTAGCCTCTCTCTGTATGCTCTGAGCATGTGATACACATAACAGCTAACAAAAATACACCGCGGCAAATTTAATTTCACTAAATAATCCAGATAAACCTATAGACCGACCAGGCATGGCCATTCAAATGTAATACCATCCATGAATAGGCTATAAAGCATACCTTTGCAATATGATTAATCTTTTTTTGAAGGGGGGCAATAGCTGGCTGCTGTTTTATGTATGGGCTTTTCATATTTTTTTTTTATCTGCCAAAACTCCTCCGTTACTGGCTAATGGAAACTGTGGTGTGTGTATTTAATGTGTTTGTGTGAAAGTAGTCTGAGGTTTCAGATCATATCACTGAAGGATTGTGAAAAGGAGGCCTATATATGGGCATGAATGTGGTTTTCCTCTGCGTGTGGGTTTGGATGATGGGAAGGAGAAAATGCTGGGTTCAGCACTTAAATGGGAGAAGTGGAAGAGGAACATGTGAAGGACTGGCTTTGTGTGATGACATAAGGATTGACAGACAAACTGGGAAAATTCTGACCAGCACGCGCAGCTCTGCAGTTTCGTAAATAAACACTTGCGCAACTTGTCCTCACTCTGAAAACCTTTTATCTCACAAAGGCCATACACACTCTGCTACTGTTCTCTCTCTCTCTCTCACACACACACGTACATGATAAACTTCTTGCCCAATCACAGATTTCTCCATGTTTTCCCTCTGAAAACATTCTCTCTCTTCTTTCTCTTTCTCTCTCCCACTCTGCCGTTTCCATGTTTTGTCCTGTGAGGTAGAGAGGGAAGCAGGATTAGGAGCCAGCCAGGCAGGCAGGCTGTGCCTGTTGAAGGCCAGATTACCATCAGTGCAGTTGGTATTCAGGCTTTATCTCTGCCTAACAGAACATAATCTTAGCTGCAGCACCGGCAGCACCGCCGGAGGAACAAATAGTGCTTTACCAGTCACGCATGCCTCACATTTATTAAGAAAAATACATTCCAGTCTGCTCTGGTTCTCCTCTCTCCCTGTGTGAGTGGAGATTAGTGGAGCTGGGGGGTACAATTGGTTGGTGATTTAGAGAATAACTTATTTTGTTCGTTATTGAAGTTATTTATTTTTTCCTTCAACAAACACAAACAAATAAACAAACAAAAAATGGACATTGTACAGCATAAAAACATTGAGCGTGACATCCAGACATGTCCTCCAACAGAGCACATATACACTGTCAAATAGTATCTCACAAGCTACAGTACAGAACTAAATGGGTTCGCAAGCAGAAGTCATCACCTGCAAGTCCTAGAAACACGACAAATAAAATGTCCAGATTCTAAAATTGTTGTTTCTGCCAGTGATCCTAGCAAGCATTTGTTCATAAGATGCTACTTCCAACATTGATTGTATCTACTGTTTCAGAGTAAGAGTGGCATGACCCTTCCAAATTCTAAGGATTACTCTAGCTGCTGTAACCATACCAACAGTGATCAGTGCAAATTCCTTTTGTTACTTTAGGTAACTCTGTTCTATTGCCCAGGAGACACATTCTCGGTGAAACTGGAATTGTTAACCCCAATAATTTCTCCTTCTAGAAAGGTAGATCTAATGTACATTCCCATATTGCTTGTATAAATGTCAGTGTCTTTCGGGCATTTCCAACACAGATAATTGTTGTTCATCCCCATTTTATGAAGCTTTGTTGGGGTCTATGTAGTATCTTATATTGAGTACGTTTCCCCCTGGCTTCCCTTACGTTTGGACAAGATTTTCAACTAGGTGCCATCCTCAATTTCACACTTAATGTCAGCTTGCCATATTGTTCTGCTGTTTTTACAGTCTACTCTACAGATGACTAAATATTGAGTAGAAAATGGCTGCTTTATGTTTGGGTAATTCCAAATACTCCACTATTGGGTTCTTTCCTGGATTTTGTTGGTAGCCGGTTAACAAACATTGTACAGACAGTAAACTTATTTCCTATCCGTAGCCATGGGATTGTGACATGAGTAGCCTTGTTTTTTTACATGTGAAATTCCACATATCTTGTGTACTGTTCTCCACATATCTTTTGAGTGTAACAAAATTGGGTTGGAAGTTTCAACAAAGCTCTCCCCTGCAAGACTGTGACAGAAAATCAAATAAAGGGTAAATAAAAAAATATTGGTTTGTAATCTTTTTACTGCTTCAGCCCCTTCCCTCTTCTTTTTGGACCCATGTGCTATTATATCCTTTAGTAGTGGTTTCTTTGCAGTAATTTGACCATGAAGGCTTGATTCACGCAATCTCCTCTGAATAGTTGATGTATCTGTTACTTTTATTTGGGCTGCAATCTGAGGTGCAGTTAACTCTGGGTCTTCCTTTCCTGTGACGGTCCTCATGAGAGCCAGTTTCATCATGGCGCTTGATGTTTGCAACTGCACTCGAATAAACTTTCAAGTTCTTGAAATGTTCTGCATTGACTGACTCATGTCTTAAAGTAATGATGGACTGTCGTTTTGCTTTGCTTATTTGAGCTGTTCTTGCAATAATATGGACTTTTACCAAATAGGGTTATCTTCTGTATACCACCCCTACCTTGTCACAACACAACCGATTGGCTCAAACGCATTAAGAATGAAAGAAATTCCACAAATTAACTTTTAACAAGGCACACTTGTTAATTGAATTGCATTCCAGGTGACTATCTCATGAAGCTGGTTGAGAGAATGCCAAGAGTGTGCAAAGCTGTCATCAAGGCAAAGGGTGGCTACTTTGAAGAATCTCAAATATATTTTGATATAACACTTTTTTTGGTTACTACATGATTCCATATGTGTTATTTCATAGTTTTGACGTCTTCACTATTCTACAATGTAGAAGATGGTAAAATAAAGAAAAACCGTTGAATGAGTAGGTGTCCAAACTTTTGGCTGGTACTGTATGCTCCGTGTGTACAATTAAACACAGAAAACCAATCCAAAAATAAAACAAAACAACTAGGAATGTAACGTTGCTTTTCAATGAACCAATCATAGAACTGTCTTGGATGCTGCAGAGGATAACCTGCAGTCTCAACTCAAAATTCATTATGACCTGTCCAGTGTGTATGCCTGACGTTCTTCTTGTGTAGTTTCTTCGCCGTTGCAAACTTCTTCCTATTCAGTGCGCTGGGTTCGTTCAATTTCAAATTCGTGCCCATCGTCAACTCCAAATCATTCTGCGGCGATTGTGCGCACACGAGATTAGTCCACAACCAGCCTCACTTTCCTCTTTCAAATGAACCTATCTCACCGTATTTATCCTACTTCTGTTCTGAAGTACTTTGACACGATTTCACAATATGTCCAGTGTCCCTCTTCCATATACATCATCAGTTGTATCACATCAAGTTTTTTCCTTTAGCTCGGTAGTTGTTTTTATCATGGAGACATTGGATGCAGCACCCAACAAAGTCTTATTCATCTCTCCCATTTGCTCAATTAGATTCTAAAGATGTACCGATTTTATCTGGATTTAGGTGATTATTCGCGATGACTTGTTTGTTTGCTTGTCTCTGGCCTGTGAATACTGCGTTAAGCTTGAATACATTTTTAGCGTGTGTCAACATTCCAATAACGCCACTTTAGCGAGCTGTTTCAACTGTACTACAAGTCAATATATTATGACAAATGAAATTGTATGCTGTTGAATTTAAATACTTACATGTGGGTATTAGGAGCTCTCTAACGTGCTGCCATCTTTTTTTCGGCAGTCTCAAGTGACACCCCAATTTGTTCTTCTTAATCCAAGTTTTTCTCCTGGCTTGACAGGAAAAGGTTGGTATCATCTTCCCTGGGATGAAATTAAATGGTTCATCCTGTTGGAAGAAGAGCACTGGAGCTGTTGGGAGAATGAGATGATTAGTTCTGCTCTGACCATTTATGAAAACATTACAATATGAATTGGTCAATCAATAAAAAAATGTCATAGTCGTTACACTTCAAAAAGCACAAGGAATTTGACACCCACCATGTCAGACCAACATTTTTCTGTAGTTGGAAACCAATACGATAAGCATTTCTATAAAATAATTTTATTGAAATGTGATTTTAATGTTGAAAGCTAATTGATTGCACCCAAATTTTATGAAATATAATATTCATTAAATATAGTAACTTCCGATTTACAAAAGAAGCAAATAATCTAAATAAATTGTCAAACACAGCCCACCCCAATGGCCAGTATATACTATCAGTTCTCAGTGTTTGACAAACTGTATGCAGCTGCAACGTGGAGTATTGTGTATTCATACTATGTAATGTATTCTCAGTGAATTTGGTATGTTTCTCTCCCCCTTGGTCAGAGAAATTAGCCATTGAAACAACTTGCATTTTCCCCATAAATGAAGTCCAAGTAACAGGTTTTGCCCACTATATGCCACTGTTCCTGCTACTGCCCTTTTATCCATTTAGCGAACTCTCCTTGAATGGTCCAACAAGAGGCAGCTCTCTAAGAGGGCTATCTCTATGGTGCAATTCTCATATGAAGCCCAACATGTGAGACAGTCACACTTCAAGTTTCTCGGCATACACATCTCAGAGGGGCTGAAATGGTCAAACCACACGGACACAGTGGTGAAGAAGGGATGACAGCAACTTTTCAATCTCAGGAGTCTGAAATGTGTCCTGTCCCCGAGGGCTCTGTGTTATACAGGAACACCATCAAGAACATAGTTTCGGGCTGCATCAGTCTGGTACGACAACTCCACCAAAGCTGACCGCATGGTGCTACAGAGGGTGGTATGCTCAGGCCCACCCACCATTGGGTACACACTGCCTGCCCTCCAGGACACCAACAACACCAGGTGTTGCAGGAAGACCAAGAAGGTCATCAGGGACCCTAGCCACATTAGCCATGGACTGTCCTCCCCGCTTCCATGTCTCGGACGCTGGCAATATAGGAGCATCCTAGCAAATACTGAGACTGACCAATAACTTCTACCATCAGACTGCTGAATAGCCATCACTAGTCAGCTACATTCTAACCCTATTCCTTTCTTGCACTTCCCACCCCTACAACCCTGTGCATGTGACTAATCTCTCTAAATCTAGGAGAAGAATGCAGGATGGGTTGTGTTGTTATGTTACATAGTGTCTTGTTGCCTAGTTTTCATTGTAAGAGAGTATGAGGCCCTCCTATGTGGGAGTTCCTTGTGTGAGGAAGGAATTTATCACTAAGTTTGTGTTCCCACTGTTGGAACTGCTGAGCAGTTGCCGAAGGTGGGTGTAGTATGGGTCTCTCTTCGGAGCGGCCTCTGGTTACGTTTTGTTCCTCCTTGTTTACTAATCACCCATCTGCCGGAACAGCCACATTTCTTGGAATGATAGTGGGGTGAGGGGAGAGCGTGATTGGTGGAGGGATGGAGGGGGGAGTTTCCACGGATCGTCTCCTTCTCTCCCTCCGTTCTCTTCTATACACACCAAACTGCAGCCGTTCCACTTAGCTGTCCACAGGGCACAACTTCAAGAGGCTAATTTCAGAGCTTAAGTCTGATCTTGCCCTAGAAGAACACACACACACACACACACACACACACACACACACACACACACACACACACACACACACACACACACACACACACACACACACACACACACACACACACACACACACACACACACACACACACGATGATACAACCAGGAGAGTAATCACAGAGCTACCAGTAAACACTGATTAGCTGAGTGCTGTGCCCTTGAAAAAGCTCTCTATAGGAACTCTTTACCACCCCCGAGCCCCACATACACAAGCGCATCACCACATCCTGCTCCTCTGACCCCGTTTGTGTAAATACACACAGACTCACTGGCAGATGCGAGGGGCAGTTGTTTGCCATTAGTTATGAGTGTGTGTTATCCTCTGCTGTATGTTTTGGTATTTTATTAGGATCCCCATTCGCTGTTACGAAAGCAGCAGCTACTCTTCCTGGGGTTCACACAAAACACGAAACATTACGTAATACAGACCATTAATATTAATTTAATTAATTAATAGACAAAAACAGCTCAAGGACAGAACTACATACAGTGCATTCACGAAGTATTCAGAACCCTTCCCTTTTCCCACATTTTGTTACAGCCTTATTCTAAAATTGATTAAATACAAATGTTCCCTCATTAATCTACACACTACCCCATAATGACAATGTGAAAACAGGTTTTTAGATATTTTTGCAAATGTATTACAAATAGAAAAACAGATACCTTATTTAGAAAATTATTCAGAAACTTTGCTATGTGACTCAAATTGAGCTTTGTCTATATATGGTCCCACAGTTGACAATGCATGTCAGAGCAAAAACCAAACCAAGCCGTGGCTTCGGAGGATTGTCCGTAAAGCTCCTAGACCGGATTGTGTCGAGGCACAGATCTGGGGAAGGGGACAAAAACAATTCTGCAGTATTGAAGGTCCCCAAGAACACAGCAGCCTCATCATTCTTAAATTGAAGATGTTTGTAACCACCACAACACTTCCTAGAGCTGGCTGCCTGGCCAAACTGCGCAATCGGTGGAGAAGGGCCTTGTTCAGGGAGGTGACCCAGAACCCGATGGTCACTCTGACAGAGCTCCAGAGTTCCTCTGTGGAGATGGGAGAACCTTACAGAAGGACAACCATCTGTGCAGCACTCCTCGGTAAAAGGCACATACAGTTGAAGTCGGACGTTTACATACACCTTAGCCAAATACATTTCAACTCAGTTTTTCACCATTTCTGACATTTAATCCTAGTAAAAATGCCCTGTTTTAGGTCAGTTAGGATCACTACTGTATTTTAAGAATGTGAAATGTCAGAATAATAGAGTGATACTTCAGCTTGTATTTTACTTCATCGCATTCCCAGTGGGTAAGAAGTTTACATACACTCAATTAGTATTTGGTATCATTGCCTTTAAATTGTTGAACTTGGGTCAAACGTTTTGGGTAGCCTTCCACAAGCTTCCCACAATAAGTTGGGTGAATTTTGGCCCATTCCTCCTGACAGAGCTGGTGTAACCGAGTCAGGTTTGTAGGCCTCCTTTATCGAACACGCTTTTTCAGTTCTGCCCACACATTTTCTGTAGGATTGAGGTCCTTGACCTTACCTTGACTTCGTTGTCCTTAAGCCATTTTCCCACAGCTTCGGAAGTATTCTTGGGGTCATTGTCCAGTTGGAAGACCAATTTGCTACCAAGCTTAAACTTCCCGACTGATATCTTGAAAAAAGAAAAATATGACCTTTGTCCCCATGTGCAGTTGCAAACCGTAGTCTGGCTTTTTTTATTGCGGTTTTGAAGCAGTGGCTTCTTCCTTGCTGAGAGGCCTTTCAGGTTATGTCGATGTCGGACTCGTTTTTTGCGTCCCTTTGATTTTAAATATACATTTTTCCTCATTATTGGATTTTAAAAGCCTGTTACATTAAAGGAAGTGCCCTTTAATTTAGAACACGTGGACAATTTAATTAAACAGATTTTCAATATGAATAAAGGCTTGCCGAATGTCTCCTAAGATACAAGATCATTGTTAAAGCCCCAGAGTTAGTTTCTGAAGATTATTATTGATTTCACGTCATTAGTTACTAATTTATGTCTGTCCCTCAATTTTAAGAGAAACCCTGTTACGTGAACTGAACTCATTTTAATGTTGAAACTATTCCTTTTCAAATATATTTTTTAGAAAGAAACATTGAACATCTAATAGTCAAATCCTAGTGTTAAAGTAGGTGATCTGGTTCTACTCTTTTTGCCGTTTTCCTGATGTTTTGTGGTGAAGAACTGAGCCAGCCAAGCATCCTGTTACCCATAAAGTCAAATCAAATCAAATGTATTTGTCACATACACATGGTTAGCAGATGTTAATGTGAGTGTAGTGAAATGCTTGTGCTTCTAGTTCCGACAATGCAGTAATAATCAACAAGTAAACTAACCTATCAATTCCAAAACTACTACCTTATACACACAAGTGTAAAGGGATAAAGAATATGTACATGAAGATATGAATGAGTGATGGTACAGAACGGCATAGGCAAGATGCAGTAGATGGTATCGAGTACAAAATATATACATATGCGATGAGTAATGTAGGGTATGTAAACAAAGTGGCATAGTTTAGTGGCTAGTGATACATGTATTACATAAAGATGTAGTAGATGATATAGAGTATAGTATATACATATACATATGAGATGAATAATGTAGGGTATGTAAACATTATTATATTAAGTAGCATTGTTTAAAGTGGCTAGTGATATATTGAGTCAGTGTTGGCAGCAGCCACTCAATGTTGTTGGCTGTTTAACAGTCTGATGGCCTTGAGATAGAAACTGTTTTTCAGTCTCTCGGTCCCTGCTTTCATGCACCTGCACTGACCTCGCCGTCTGGATGATAGCGGGGTGAACAGGGAGTGGCTCGGGTGGTTGCTGTTCTTGATGATCTTTATGGCCTTCCTGTGACATCGGGTGGTGTAGGTGTCCTGGAGGGCAGGTAGTTTGCCCCCGGTGATGCGTTGTGCAGACCTCACTACCCTCTGGAGAGCCTTATGTTTGTGGGCGGAGCAGTTGCCGTACCAGGCGGTGATACAGCCCGACAGGATGCTCTCGATTGTGCATATGTAGAAGTTTGTGAGTGCTTTTGGTGACAAGCCGAATTTCTTCAGCCTCCTGAGGTTGAAGAGGCGCTGCTGCGCCTTCTTCACGATGCTGTCTGTGTGGGTAGACCAATTCAGTTTGTCTGTGATGTGTACGCCGAGGAACTTAACTTACTACCCTCTCCACTACTGTCCCATCGATGTGGATAGGGGGGTGCTCCCTCTGCTGTTTCCTGAAGTCCACAATCATCTTTGTTTTGTTGACGTTGAGTGTGAGGTTATTTTCTTGACACGACACTCCGAGGGCCCTCACTTCCTCCCCGTAGGCCGTCTCGTCGTTGTTGGTAATCAAGCCTACCACTGTAGTGTCGTCCGCAAACTTGATTGAGTTGGAGGCATAAATAATAATAATATATGCCATTTAGCAGACGCTTTTATCCAAAGCGACTTACAGTCATGTGTGCATACATTCTACGTATGGGTGGTCCCGGGGATCGAACCCACTACCCTGGCGTTACAAGCGCCATGCTCTACCAACTGAGCTACAGAAGGACCGCATGGCCACGCAGTTGTGGGTGAACAGGGAGTACAGGAGAGGGCCCAGAACGCACCCTTGTGGGGCCCCACTGTTGAGAATCAGCAGGGTGGAGATGTTGTTACCTACCCTCACCACCTGGGGGCGGCCCGTCAGAAAGTCCAGTACCCAGTTGCACAGGGCGGGGTCGAGACCCAGGGTCTCGAGCTTGATGACAAGTTTGGAGGGTACTTTGATGTTAAATGCTGAGCTGTAGTCGATGAACAGCATTCTCACATAGGTATTCCTCTTGTCCAGATGAGTTAGGGTAGTGTGCAGTGTGGTTGAGATTGCATCGTCTGTGGACCTATTTGGGCGGTAAGCAAATTGGAGTGGGTCTAGGGTGTCAGGTAGGGTGGAGGTGATATGGTCCTTGACTAGTCTCTCAAAGCACTTCACGATGACGGAAGTGAGTGCTACGGGGCGGTAGTCGTTTAGCTCCGTTACCTTAGCTTTCTTGGGAACAGGAACAATGGTGGCCCTCTTGAAGCATGTGGGAACAGCAGACTGGGATAAGGATTGATTGAATATGTCCGTAAACACACCAGCCAGCTGGTCTGCGCATGCTCTGAGTGCGCGGCTGGGGATGCCGTTTGGGCCTGCAGCCTTGTGAGGGTTAACACGTTTAAATGTTTTATTCATGTCGGCTGCAGTGAAGGAGAGTCCGCAGGTTTTGGTTGCGGGCCGTGTCAGTGGCACTGTATTGTTCTCAAAGCGGGCAAAAACGTTATTTAGTCTGCCTGGGAGCAAGACAGCCTGGTCCGTGACGGGGCTGGTTTTCTTTTTTAATCCGTGATTGACTGTAGACCCTGCCACATACCTCTTGTGTCTGAGCCGTTGAATTGCGACTACTTTGTCTCTATACTGACGCTTAGCTTGTTTGATTGCCTTGCGGAGGGAATAGCGATACTGTTTGTATTCGGTCATGTTTCCGGTAACCTTGCCCTGGTTAAAAGCAGTGGTTCGCGCTTTCAGGTTCACCTGAATGCTGCCATCAATCCAAGGTTTCTGGTTTGGGAATGTTTTAATCTTGCTATGGGAACGACATCTTCAATGCATGTTGTCATGAACTCGCTCACCGAATCAGCGTATTCGTCAATGTTGTTGTTGGAAGAAGTGCATATCCCAGTTCACGTCTGATTTGACATGTAAATCTTTACCCTGTTACGGTCAACACTGTTACTTTATTTGGTACTTAGACACTTACTATAGTCATTTTATTTAACCTCTTGGGGTGGGGAAAAACTTTTTTTTTTTATCTTTTTTTTTCATGAAGTCAATCATGTGCTCTTTATGGCAGAATGTTAAAATAAAAATATCACCGAATTGGTCACCGACTTGGTGGAACAACCCTTCTACTGTGCTGGACAGTGTATCCTACATGCTTCTCTCTGGTCACTCTTTTTTATTTATTCCATGGTTTGTATCAGTCTTGGACTGCTGGGTCATCTTTTGGTTGGAGCTGCTGCTCTTGTTCTGCACAACTGGGCCTAGTTGATTCTTGGGCCTCTGGGTGGTTCCACTTAAAAGAAGTGTGGGGGTGTGAGAGCCTCTCCCAATGACGGGCCGTCCAATCATACTGTGGGAAAACTATACACATACTTACCTACACATGTATTGTATTTATGTACTCCCGTACAGTACATGAACTTACACATGCATAAACAAATACATCCTCCCAGCTGCCCACTGCACTGAGGCTAGGTAACACGGTCAACACCGATAAATCCATGATTATCGAAAACTTCAACAAGCACTTCTCAACTGCTGGCCATGCCTTCCGCCTGGCTACTCCAACCTCGGCCAACAGCTCCGCCCCCCGCAGCTACTCGCCCAAGCCTATCCAGGTTCTCCCTTACCCAAATCCAGATAGCAGATGTTCTGAAAGAGCTGCAAAACCTGGACCCGTACAAATCAGCTGGGCTTGACAATCTGGACCCTCTATTTCTGAAACTATCCGCCGCCATTGTTGCAACCCCTATTACCAGCCTGTTCAACCTCTCTTTCATATCGTCTGAGATCCCCAAGGACTGGAAAGCTGCCGCAGTCATCCCCCTCTTCAAAGGGGGAGACGCCCTGGACCCAAACTGTTACAGACTTATATCCATCCTGCCCTGCCTATCTAAGGTCTTTCGAAAGCCAAGTCAACAAACGGGTCACTGACCATCTCGAATCCCACCGTACCTTCTCCGCTGTGCAATCTGGTTTCCGAGCTGGTCACAGGTGCACCTCAGCCACGCTCAAGGTACTAAACAATATCATAACCACCATCGATAAAAGTACTGTGCAGCAGTCTTCATCGACCTTGCCAAGGCATTCGACTCGGTCAATCACCATATTCTTATCGGCAGACTCAGTAGCCTCGGTTTTTCAGATGACTGCCTTGCCTGGTTCACCAATTACTTGGCAGACAAAGTTCAGTGTGTCAAATCGGAGGGCATGCTGTCCGGTCCTCTGGAAGTCTCCATGGGGGTGCCACAGGGTTCGATCCTCGGGCCGACTCTTTTTTTCCTTATATATCAATGATGTTGCTTGCTGCGGACGATTCCCTGATCCACCTCTACGCAGACGACACCATTCTATATACTTCCGTCCCGTCCTTGGACACTGTGCTATCTAACCTCCAAACGAGCTTCAATGCCATACAACACTCCTTCCGTGGCCTCCAACTGCTCTTAAACGCTAGTAAAACCAAATGCATGCTTTTCAACCGATCGCTGCCTGCACCCGCATGCCCGACTAGCATCACCACCCTGGATGGTTCCAACCTTGAATATGTGGACATCTATAAGTACCTAGGTGTCTGGCTAGACTGTAAACTCTCCTTCCAGACTCATATCAAACATATCAAATCAAGAGTCGGCTTTCTATTCCGCAACAAAGCCTCCTTCACTCACGCCGCCAAACTTACCCTAGTAAAACTGTCTATCCTACCGATCCTCGACTTCGGCGATGTCATCTACAAAATTGCTTCCAACACTCTACTCAGCAAACTGGATGCAGTTTATCACTGTGCCATCCGTTTTGTCACTAAAGCACCTTATACCACCCACCACTGCGACTTGTACGCTCTAGTCGGCTGGCCCTCGCTACATATTCGTCGCCAGACCCACTGGCTCCAGGTCATCTACAAGTCCATGCTCGGTAAAGCTCCGCCTTATCTCAGTTCACTGGTCACGATGGCAACACCCATCCGTAACACGCGCTCCAGCAGGTGTATCTCACTGATCATCCCTAAAGCCAACACCTCATTTGGCCGCCTTTCGTTCCAGTTCTCTGCTGCCTGTGACTGGAACAAATTGCAAAAATCGCTGAAGTTGGAGACTTATCTCCCTCACCAACTTCAAACATCTGCTATCTGAGCAGCTAACCGATCGCTGCAGCTGTACATAGTCTATCGGCAAATAGCCCACCCATTTTTACCTACCTCATCCCCTTACTGTTTTTATTATTTACTTTTCTGCTCTTTTGCACACCAATATCTCTACCTGTACATGACCAACTGATTAATTAATTATTCGCCTACCTCATGCCTTTTGCACACAATGTATATAGACTCCACTTTTCTTTTCTTCCTATTGTGTTATTGACTTGTTTATTGTTTACTCCATGTGTAACTCTGTGTTGTCTGCTCACACTGCTATGCTTTATCTTGGCCAGGTCGCAGTTGCAAATGAGAACTTGTTCTCAACTAGCCTACCTGGTTAAATAAAGGTTAAATAAATAAAAAATAAAATAAAAAATTTAATTACGAGTGCACGTCTTACATCACGTATCAGGCACAAACACACTGCATATGTTTTACTAGTTTTTGTACACTGTTTTCTTTCGGCATTGTATCTCTTTTTCTAATCATAACATTGCTTTAAAGGGTACTACTGTATAAACCAAGTCATAATTTCACAGTACAAAGATTTTAAGTGTCCTTTTATTATACCGCACTAAATTTGCTGCAACATGAGAAGGGTCCATCACTTAGTTGATCCAGAAAGGAGAGATCTTACTAACATGTTTTGTCTGTCGCCATCTCTGTGTCTCCAGGACCTGTCCTGCATCGATGACCTCTCCAACAACTCTCTGTTCTCCTCTCCGGCCGACTCTCTGTCAGAGTACGCCGATACCCAGGACTTTATCCACGCAGACAACCTGGCCCACGTGCCTACGCTATGGGACATAAACACACCAGCACAAAGCCAGCTGGAGGTGAGGGGACCCGACTACACACAGACTCCCTCTTACTTTTTATGTGGACCTTTTATTTATTTATTTTTATTCATGTAGCACACCCACTCTCTCACATTGTTTTCTTTTTCTCACACAAAACAATGAGACATTCATCATCATCACATACATTCATCACCACACACTACTACCTAGATAACAATATCTCTTCCAACTAACACCACTATGTTCATACTCACACATACATGCTCACTCTAAAAACAAGACCAAGTGTCTGTGTGCTTAACACTCGACAGCAATTCTCAAATACACGTCATGTCCAGTAGGTAAATGTTTCCTCTAACCACTGATCCAGGGTCAGATATGTTTATCTCCCGAAAGAGAGAATGTTAAGGAATATGACTCAGAAGTCGGAAAATGTTATTTGTTTTTGTGTTTTTCCTATTGATTCTATTGTTCTTTTCTCCATTATTTATCTATGTATACTACACACTTTCTGTGCCCTTTGTTGCCGCTGGCTTTCACTAACAAGCAGACATGTCACTTATGTTGTTGTTCCAGAAGTTCTGACATTCATGACTCACACGACTCGGGTGTGACTTGCATCTTTTCATTTGGTTTGAATGCTTGTTTTTTGTTTGTTCTCCCTGCAGCTAAATGCCAACAGGTTTCAGGGTTTGAGCAGTTTGGAGGATATCTCTGCCATTATCAGCACCCCACCTTTGGGAGGATACCAGGTAGCCTCAACCCTCCAAATTTAATCCGACCTAAATTAGTCAAGTGACTGACTGAGGATCATTTTGAAAAGCACACGAATGTGGAGATGGAGTCAAAACTGACTGCATCATTTTAAATATGCCACACTAACTTAAAAATAAGTTTAGCATATCTTGAAACCCACATGAATTATTGCTGCCTTTTTTGCGGACGTTACAAAAACCGGTTTTGAAATATTGTGTAAATATATTGAGTAAAACAGTTAACTTCTCTGTCACTCTTAGTGAGCCCCTCCTCCAAACAATAGTCTATTTCTCTCATCTATCCACTCAGGCTCTTAGTGACCTTATTAATGAGCATCGGGACAAGTAATTGTAGGTCAGCTAATGATCAGTTAATTAGCTCTGTCAACCCGTTGACCTGTAACCATTCACTATGATTTAGACCTTTAAAAAAAAATCATTTCACCTCATATCTATCTTGTTTCTGTCTTGTCCAGTTTGTTGAGGTTATTTTACTTATTTTCCTCATCTGCACTGATCTGGAAAGAGGGGCCCTTTGCTTTCACTTGTCCAGTTTCATCATATCAGTGTAGATGGACAGGAGGCAAATAATAGACATGATATGAACTACATTACCCATATCCCTTTGCTTATGCAGGTTCAGAGAACCCAGACTCCGGCAGAAGAGGAGGAGGAGGAGGAGGAGACAGAGGAGCTGGGACATGTAGACACCTACGCCGACTACAAACCATCCAAATGTATGCTTCCCGACACTACTCTCAAGACACAATATGTTGTCCTGGTTGCTGTTTTTGTGTTTTTCTTTGTGGAAGGAATTTGAATTTTGCAATTAGTCATATTTTTCAGTGACATTAGTACACAACTACTCATACAGGGAATAATAATATAATCTGATACTGATAGTTAGTCTGTAAGGGATTTAGTAAAATGTTGCCTGTCTGTTCAACATTTAAATGATCTCCCTCTTTTGTCCTTCCTCAGCTACCATAGGGATCTCCCACCCAGACATAGTGGTGGAGACCAACACTCTGTCCAGCGTCCCTCCTCCTGACATCACCTACACTCTATCCATTCCTAACCTCACCATCAACTGTGGCCTGCTCTCTGCCCTGCAACTCGAGGCCATCATCTACGCCTGCCAGGTAACACTCACCTTTATCACCTCTGACCTCACCCGTCTGGTCTGGCAGGAACAAGTTCAAGTATGTTTTAGAAACTGTATTTAGTGTTATCTTCAGCTGTGCTTTTGATACCTCTCTGTGTAAGTTGTTCAATAGTATGCGGTGGTTTTATTAAATGCCTGTCTTTTATAAGAGTGTCGACTAAATGACTACAATGTGAAGTGTTAGTTACCGATAATGTGTGTATAGGAACAAGTTCAAGTGCTTGGAAAAGTGTGAGGTTCGTAAATAAAGGGTCTATTATACAATGTCTTTAAACACTTTCTACTGTATTGCCTACTTTAGCTGTGGAGTTTCTATGTTCAGTATGTGTTCAATATATTATCCTCCTGTTTAATTGAATGCTTGTATTGTAAGTCACGTTGTCTATTAAATGACTTCAATATGACATGTATATGTTAGTCATAGTGTATGTCTGTATACACATGTGAACACTGTGTTCCCAGCAACATGAGGTGATCCTGCAGAACAACCAGAGAGCAGGCTTCCTGATAGGAGACGGGGCCGGAGTTGGGAAGGGCCGTACAGTGGCCGGCATCATCCTGGAGAATTACCTTAAAGGAAGGAAGAAAGCACTATGGTAAGACACTATATTCCTTCTACTATTACTACACTCAATACATTACCCAGCCTAGCTCTGTTTCTCCCTACCTTATAGTTATATCCTACCATTACGTAGGTGGGTGTCTACCTGCCTAATATATTTAAGTTTGAGTGGTTTCGATTGTAAAACGTTAGTTGTAATGGATAGAAACCATCAATGAAAGTCAGTGCCATTGATTACTACCAACTCTGAAATAAACCTGTTTCACTTGTGCGTCATGCTTGTTTTGTAAAGATGCACTCATTCTCCTCTTCCACCCCTCAGGTTCAGTGTGTCCAATGACCTGAAATACGACGCAGAGAGAGATCTCAAAGACATAAATGCTCCCACTATTCCTGTGCATGCCTTAAACAAGGTGAGACCATTAGAAAGGAATATGTCAAACAACCATTACAATTACTGTATGTTGTCTTCTGAGGGTCTGTAAACACAAATGCTGTCTTGTTTAACCTCTGCTTGTGTCGCTTTCTGTAGATAAAGTATGGCGACACAGCTACCTCAGAAGGAGTCCTGTTTGCGACATACTCTGCTCTGATTGGTGAGAGTCAAGCAGGAGGGCAGCGCCGCACCAGACTCAAGCAGATCCTGGACTGGTGCAAGCCCGGCTTTGACGGCGTCGTATCCTTATACACTACACTACCACCATGGTCACTCTTAACCTGATAATATCTGATTGTAGATTATCCGGGTCCGTGGCTCTATCAGGATTTCTGTCTATGTATAGAATTGTTGTAAATTGACAATCCAGTCAATGCACTGGCCATCCTAGAAGTACTGCATGTTCTAACCGCTATTACTGAAGCGAGCCCTAAAATAAGAACAAATACGTCCTGATGAAATTGCCCGTCTAGCATGGCCATCTCGTCCAGTGACTACCAATTATCCTTGAACATAAGTTTAGCTCAATCAGCATGTTTACGCTGGGCAGGTTCACATTGTAGCAGCGGTTTCCCCTTGACCATGTTCTTAGATTGTGTTTGACGAATGCCACAAGGCCAAGAATGCCACGTCCACCAAGATGGGCAAGGCCGTGCTGGACCTGCAGCACAAGCTGCCCCTGGCCAGGGTGGTTTATGCCAGTGCCACAGGTGGGCCTTTCTCACACTGTACCTGGACCTCTGTCTTCTCTTTCACTATCGCTCTTTCTCACAATGCCTATACTTTAGGACTGTTTGTCTTCCCACTTGATCTCATTCAGCCTGTTTTTGTCTTCCTCTCCCTCCCGGTCTTTCTTACAATTCTTCTGGGTCTCTTAGTTATACTCATTCTCTGTCTCTCGCTCTCTCTGTATCAATATCTCACCCCTGCTTCTCTGTCGCCCTTCAGGTGCCTCTGAGCCAAAGAACATGATTTATATGAGTCGCCTGGGGATCTGGGGCGACGGCACGCCTTTCAAGACCTTTGATGATTTTCTGCACGCCATCGAGAAGAGGTCTGGCCTCATTCCACACGCCCTTTTCCTGATTTATATCACTATCCTATAATTAAAATGTATATGATTATCTATGTTGTGAGAATAACATCTTGTAATGGTTTGGCTACCAGACCAGTCCTGGTATTTAGAATACAGCATAGCTGACAGGCTGTGTGGTTTGGCTTTTTGGTTGACAGGGGTGTGGGCGCCATGGAGATTGTTGCAATGGACATGAAGGTGAGTGGGATGTACATCGCCCGACAGCTGAGCTTCTCGGGGGTGTCCTTCCGCATTGAGGAAATCAGCCTGGACGACGACTTCAAACTGGTCTACAACAAATCTGCCAAACTGGTGAGCGACTGAAGACGTGTGCATGCGTGCGTTAGGTCCAGGAATTGCCAAGGACCTCGCGGTACGATATCACAATACTTAGGTGCCGATACAATATGTAATGAGATTCTTACGATTCTATATGTATTGCGATTCAATACTGTGATTTTATGTTCCAAACATATTGATCACTATATGTATGCATGTAAACTCAGCAACAACAAAAATGTCCTCTTACTGTCAACTGCGTTTATTTAAAGCAAACTTAACGTGTAAATATTTGTATGATCATAACAAGATTCAACAACTGAGACAAACTGAACAAGTTCCGCAGACATGGGATATGTGTCCCTGAACAAAGGGGGGGTTCAAAATTAACAGTCAGTATCTGGTGTGTCCACCAGCTGCATTAAGTACTGCGGTGCATCTCCTCCTCATGGACTGCACCAGATTTGCCAGTTCTTGCTGTGAGATGTTACCCCACTCTTCCACCAAGGCACCTGCAAGTTCCCTGATATTTCTGGGGGAATGGCCCTTGCCCTCACCCTCCGATCCAACAGGTCCCAGACGTGCTCAATTGGATTGAATTCCGGACGCTAACGTCCCACCTCGACAACAGCCAGTGAAATTGCAGGGCGCCAAATTCAAAACAATAAATGCCATAATTAAAATTCCTCCAACATTCAAGTATTATACACCATTTTAAAGATAACTTCTTGTAAATCCAACCACAGTGTCCAAGTTCAAAAAGGCTTTACAAAGAAAGCACACCATGCGATTATGTTAGGTCAGTGCCTAGTCACAGAAAACTATACAGCCATTTTCCAGCCAAGGAGAGGGCTCACAAAAGTCAGAAATAGCAATTAAATTCATCACTAACCTTTGATCTTCATCAGATGGCACTCGAAGGACTTCATGTTACACAATAAATGTGTGTTTTGTTCGATAATATCCCTCCTTTATGTCCAAAAACCTCCGTTTTGTTGGTGCGTTTAGTTCAGAAATCCAAAGGCACAATGTACGCTCTCAACATCAAGAGGAAAAGGCAAAGTACAATAAAAGTTCGTAGAAACATGTCAAACGATGTTTAAAATCAATCCTCAGGTTGTTTTTGTCATAAATAATCATATTTCAACCGGACAAAAGCTCCATCAATAGAAAAGGAGAAACAAGAAATGGCGCTCCCGATCACGCGCAGGGCAGGGCTCATGGCTGGAAGTAAGATATGAAGGACCAATACTGATGTTTTGGTGCAGGTATCACCAACTAGCGCAAAAATAATATATTTAACTTCAGATTTTTTTTTGCCCCCCATCACTAGTGTGCATGCAGGTATGTAGAATGTGTGATTTGTTTTTATGTGGAGAAATGTGACCGATGACTGCATTTGTTTGTGTGTAGACTGTGTGATTGCTAGTAAATTTACCGGTGTGTGTGTAGTGATGTGTGAACTGTGTGTCACTGCACTGTTACAGTATATCTAAAGATGTGACTTGTATGTGTGTGTCCTCAGTGGGCGGAGACTCTGGCCGTGTTCATGCGTGCAGCGGATGAGCTGTGCTTGGTCAGCAGGAAGTCCCTGTGGGGTCAGTTCTGGTCTTCTCACCAGCGCTTCTTCAAATACCTCTGCATCGCTGCCAAGGTCCGCTGCCTGGTGGAGCTGGCCAATAAGGAGCTGGAGGCTGGCAAGGTGAGACTGACCAGCACTTGTATTCATTTATTAATCCTTTATTTAACCATGATTGTCATTTAGATGGGATTCTCTGGCCAAGAGGCGTTATCACAATTATCCCTGCATTTGAATGAGCAAGGAAAATAGAGCCATGTTTTTCCTTGTTGATATGTTTAAGTGTGACACTCTGCTCGTGTCTTGTTTCTCCCCTCCCCAGTGCATTGTGATTGGTCTACAGTCTACAGGAGAGGCCCGAACCAGAGAGGTCCTGGATGAGAACGATGGACACCTGGACAGATTCGTATCCGCAGCAGAGTAAGTCCTGTGTCCTTGGCTCTCTGAAGCCTTGGTTAAGTACAGTATTGGAGCAAATTGATCTTTGTCTCAGCCCTGACTCAAACCTCACACACAACACCACAGCTTTCATCTAGTGTAACCGGAATTTTTCTGACGCGCCTGAGGTTTTCACATGAATCAGTTGCCGGGTACATTACCGGTTCCTAGTTAAAAGACATTCCATTTGTCACTCTCCAGCTTCAGTCAAAGGTTTAGTTAGAACCTGTCACTTTTCTCAAACACCACTAACTGAGGGTGTAGGATGAATCTTCCCCTAGACACTGATCCAAATTCAATTAATCTGTTTTCCCAGCTAATGGTTAAGGGCTAGGATTTGGGGAGGGTAAGCTGATCCTAGATCTCTACCTGCAGTCATGTTCTACCCGGGAGCATAGCTTGGTGTCAGGCTGGAAATTACCTTCTCTGTCTGTCTGACCCTGGGAGACATGAAATGTATATGATTAAGGTCAATCAGAGCTTGTCACACACATCTCTATAACCTGTCAGAACTATCCTGACATCCTGTCAGCCTTCCACAGTGGTAGATTCAGATGATAACAGTCTGTCTGTCTGGTCTTTTCTCCTCAGGGGGGTGTTCAAAGCTCTGGTACAGAAACACTTTCCCTCTGAGAAGCCGAGGAGAGAGAAAGCGCCTGGAAACAAGAGAAAACGTACGTCAACTAAAATACTAAGAGCTCTCCGCTCCCCCTGTGAGATGCTTTGTCTAAATTAGCATTTGTGTTGTCAGGTCAAGAGTTTGCGTATATAACAGGGGTGTAACGGTATTAGTACCGACCGTACAGTACGGGGACCTCGCTTCTGTCCACAACTCAAACTAATACATTCAAAAAACACAAGGCCTATGGGATGTGCGTATGCTGCGTTGTAGGCCTCTGCCTCATGAGTAAATCTAAGATGATTCTATTAAAACAACTATTACAACTGTAATCAAAGTTTAAATCTTAATCTTAATTGGCACATTTCAAACTGTCCTTTTGTGAGGCGCAGGCGGGAACTAGTTCTGTACGAGGTTGAGTGGTTTGCGAAATCTTGGTTTCCCGGTAGATTCCAACGACGATGGACAGAGAGTTGTGGATAACACATTAACGGTATGATGCCACGCTCAATGAGAATATGCAGCTGCCAACACCTCAAATATGTTGACACATTTACGTCATCCCTGTATACCGGAGCAAGACGGGAATGCTAACATGATGACCAAACCAGTTCCGCGGGTGCATGTTGATTTTGTCTATCCCTATGAGCATATCCCCATGTGGGTATATGCTCGGAAAAACCAATGAGTAGATGGGAGAGGCGGGCATTGCATTGTGTCAAGCTTTTAAAATAGAACCAAGTCCTATTATACCGCCTGGCTATGCAGACGTTCGTGAGCAGTTTGGATGAAATGATTGAATGTATGCGCATGCAAGGCGGGTGGTCTGATCAGCGTGTCAGAAACAACAACAGTCTCCCCTCCACATCCAATCTGCCCTTGGCAGCTGATTCTGCCTGGGCCAAACAAATGACAAGAGCAATAGGTAGGCTATGTATATTTTTTACACCGCAGATATGCGCCCATTCTCGGTGGTTGAGAATAGGGGGTTTTAGCACCTTGTGAAAGTGCTAAAGACATGTTATGAACTTCCCTCTTGCGGGAGATTACCCCAAAGCGGGAGATTACCCCAAAGCGGGAGATTACCCCAAAGCGGGAGATGTACCGTGCTACAGACACACCCCCTTTATGAGAGTCCGCATCTGGAGGAGGCAGTGTTGTGGTGCGTTTGTAACCAAGTGGGAATTTACCATATAAACGGCCCCTCAAACTGGTAATTACTAGTGGGAAACTTGTCCATCCTGAGCACACACTTCTCCCACATGCTGACCTCTGACATCAACTACTAAGGAAATGGCCTCTATAACAGTATTTCCGGGCAGTTAAATGCAACAACACAACATTATTTATCAAAAGCCATCTATTAATGTGGTTTTTGAACTCTAGAATTGGTTTAGAAGCATTTAGCCAATCGGCAGTTCTCAACAAGTTCAAATCACATGATTGCATCCAACTGTTATTTACAAAGTCATAACGGTTAAATTTCCACATCCTACATGGTCCCACCTCACAGCGTCCGAGTGGAAACTTGAAAGGCCCAACATAACAATCCGGTCACAACAGACCATGCCAGGAACATTGCAAATGCTGAACATTATGGGTGGCATTTAATTTTCCTGTCTTACCAAAACCGAACCATGTGACCCCAAAACCACAATACGTGGTGAACCGTTACACACCTATTATATAATGATAATAGCAATTTTCTTTTATGTGTTGCCTCATCACATCCGGTTAAAATCTCATCATGGACTATTCAGGTGAAGCCACTGAGCCACAGTCTGAATTCACTCATGTGCGTTCTGTCCACTAGGTAAGCCCAGGGGCCGGCAGCCCAAGTTCCCAAAACACACCATGGTGGATCCGGGGGGTGTAATCAACATCAGTGACGACAGCAGCACGGACACGGACGGCATGGACACCGACTCCAACTCCTCACCCGACTCCCTGCTGGACAACAACAACGACGACGACGTCATCTTCGTCGACAGTAAAAAACACTTGGCAGACATTTGGGGGGCATCTTCCTGTGGTCTCTCCTTGGTGGTTTTATGACTGTGTGTGACTCTGGTTACAGTCGTTAACATGCCTCTCTGTCTGGGTTTGGTTGGGTTCTCTACAGCCAGGATAGAGGAGATGAAGCAGGACCTCCTGAACAAGATCGCTGACCTGGGGAAGGAGCTACCTCTGAACACTCTGGATGAACTCATCGACAAGTTGGGAGGTCCAGAGAAAGTCTCAGAGGTACGTACCCCTATGTTGCAGAGAAGTGTCCATTCAACCTGATAGAAAAAGAGTACTCTGAAAGAGAGACATTTGAATGAAGTACGTCTAATGTAAGGGCTCCATCAGAAAAAGGGTGAGATGAATACTGGATACGAACTGGGCTGTAGTTCTCCGTTGACGCCTTCTAACCTCTTTTGTAGATGACTGGTCGTAAGGGGCGTGTGGTGCGACGGCCTGACGGGAGCGTGCGCTACGAGTCGCGTGCGGAGCAGAGCCATACCATCGATCACATCAACCTTAAGGAGAAGGACCGCTTCATGTGCGGAGAGAAGGTGAGACACTGGACTGCTATTTGAGCACCAGGCAACCTCTAGAAACATTCAACATGTATCACAAGTGGCTCTGTGAGTCGAAGGGCCTCACTCACAGAATGTGTTTGTTCTTGCTTAGAAAATCACGATCCTGTGATATCTTATGACAGCATACCACAGCATTATTCTGTGGCCTGTCTTGCAGTGTTAGTGTTGTTTTTTTCTATCTGCTAACCTCCTTCCCGCTCTCCTCCACCCCTCTCTCCTCCTCTCCCCAGCTGGTGGCCATCATCTCAGAGGCAGCCAGCTCGGGCATCTCCCTGCAGGCAGACAAGCGGGTGAAGAACCAGTGTCGGAGGGTCCATATGACGCTGGAGCTGCCCTGGAGTGCAGACAGAGCCATTCAGCAGTTTGGTGAGTCTGGAGAGGAACAGGGGTTAAAGGTCAGGAGTCAGATAGGTTAGGTCGTGTTCATGGCTAGGGTCAGGGTTAGACTCTCCTCAATGCAGGTTACACACACACTGTCACTCAGTGTGTGTAACCTGTAATCTCTCTTCACACAATCCACTGCTAGATGTGTTTCACCCTAGCCTGATAAAATGTAATTTCACTAGTATCTGCTGCCTCTTCTAATGGCCCCTAAAGACAGATTTCATAATTTGATGTATATCAAATTAAAATGTTTTGTCTTTTTGGACCTAAGGAGGCGAGACATTCTTATGATTAGAATGAGTCACATTTATTAATGCTGAGAAACTTAATTTGGAGGTGGTGCAGTTTTGTCTGGCTGCAGGGAGAGAGTTGTTCGACTAAATCAGAATAATATAATTGGCCTTAATATCCGGTGCTGTCTGCTAGATATACAGCAATTTTGCACCCAACAATAGTGGAAAAGCAGGCCTGTGCGCACACACACATTGCGTCTGTGAATGAATTGTTTGCAGTAATTAACTGACTTCCCGTCAGCCGTGCTCCCTTGGGGAGTAACTTAATGCGTGGGTTGGCATGTGTGGGCCTGATTGACAGACACTGTTTACACTAACAACAATACACACACACACACACAAACAGTCAGGTGGCCTAGGTGTTCCAGGAAAAATATGTTCCATAGAAAAGATGTGCTGGGTGGCTCTTAGTAAGACACTTCTCTATTCAGAGACAGATTTACCAGGAAATCAGCCTCTGTTCATACATCATTGAAATCAACCTAACCAACTTGTTCCGTCTGAGTCTGTCTGTTCTGACTGGTCTTCCTCCTCTGTGTGTGTGATTCACCAGGTCGTACCCATCGCTCCAACCAGGTGACGGCTCCAGAGTACATCTTCCTCATCTCTGAGCTGGCCGGGGAGAGACGCTTTGCCTCCATCGTGGCCAAGAGACTGGAGAGCCTGGTACGTGTGGCTCTTACCTCAACTACAACACATCCCATAAGTCTGTGTTTTACTGGAGTGAAGATTGGTATGCTGAGCTAATAACTTAGGAGCAGGGGCCACCAATTTCTCCCGTAGTCAGTATATCTCTCCCCCCACCCCCCCACTATCACACCCTGTCTAGGCACTGCTCTGTCCTATTGACCAGCTGCTCTGTATAGTCACCCGAGTTCACATAAACACCTTTCACGCAACATTTCAAACCCAGGAAAGGCCTCCGGTCCTCCTTTGGTCTGAATAATGTTATTTTCTGACTTTAGAACGCACCCAGGTCTGGGTAATTATGAGATTCCTATGAGACAATTTTCCATATTGTAATGTCTTTACTCCAGTCATTCAGGGGGGAGGGAGGTGTCTCTGCCCGCCTCAGAATGGGTTATGCCATGCCAGGACCCAGCCTCTCTTCTTCCTCTCTCTCCTAGCCACTGAATACATGTTTGGCTGCCTCCAGATGAGCAGTGACCTCATATCTGGCAGAAACACCCCTTTGTTTTTATCCCAGAACATTCCTTTGTGGGCACCAGCTAATGCAGCAGCTGGCTTCAAGTGGACCTTCAGTCACAATCTGTGCATTTGACATGTTTTGGCAGTGGTGTCAATTCAGTGCCTCTTTGCTTTAGGTGTCTGAAGTTGAGAAAAATGTGTGTTTGTAGCTGGTGTTTCAGTATGTGATACAAGACTTTAGTGCTAACAGTGTGTTCCTATGTCCAGGGTGCATTGACCCACGGTGACAGGAGAGCCACAGAGTCCAGAGACCTGAGCAAATACAACTTTGAAAACAAGGTATGCACTGGCTTGAATTACGCCAACAGTGATCATGCTTCCGCTTGTATAGAAGTCAAATTGGCATTACCTGTGATTCGTTGTGTTGGAGATTCTTGGGGGATGGACAGTGTCCTGACCTCTTAAATGACCTGTATTCCCTGTAGTATGGTACCAAGGCTCTAGATAAGATCACCAAAGCCATCCTGGGTCACATTGAGAGCAAGGTGTCCCCTCCCAAAGGCTACCCCGGGGGCGATTCCCTGTTCTTCAGAGGTATGTTGAGTGCGTGTCCCAAACATTATGCAAGTCCTGTCCAAAGCTACATTGAAATAATGACTTTATTCCCTGTTTCAGACATGAAGCATGGCATGATGGACGTGGGCATCTTCTGCAAGGAGCCTCGCTTTGGTCTCAGTACTGAGAAAGACTGCAGCATCACCAAGTTCCTCAACAGGATCCTGGGCCTGGAGGTCCACAAGCAGAACTCTCTGTTCCAGTACTTCACTGACAACTTTGACTACCTGATCGAAAAGGACAAGAAGGAGGGCAAATACGACATGGGCATCTTAGGTATAGATTTCCAACACTCACACTAGGCAGCATTTCTACATTACAGTATGGAGACTCTTAACATGAGGTGGTAGTGGTGCTTGGATATTTTATGTCTACACATAAAACCTGAGTCAATAAAAGGGTGCACTTTCTCATATGTATTTATTTAATTTGTATTTATTTAACTAGGAAAATTGGTTAGGAACAAATGATTATTTACAGTGACGGCCTCCCCCTTGCCAAACCCTAACCCGGACGATGCTGGGCCAATTGTGCGCCGCCCTATGGGACTCTCAATCACAGCCGGTTGTGATACAGCCTGGAATCGAACCAGGGTCTGTAGTGACGCCTCTAGCACTAAGATGCAGTGCCTTAAACCCCTGTGCCACTTTGGAGCCCCTTAGGTTGTATAGTAAAGGCCAACTATACACATTTAGAACCATATGCTGCATATGAATAGCATTCCACATACCATTCAAACAAATCAGCCGTGCTGCATTTGGCCTTCCTAGAATATTCTTCCATGAACAGAAGCATGAGGCTGATGGCTTATGATGGTACTGAGGCTCTGTATAGAGATGATAGATATGTCTCCTGACTGGAACACTGTGTCCTGTCTTTCAGATCTGGCCCCAGGTAACGATGAAATCTATGAGGAGAAACAGGAAACCTTCATGACAGTGGGTAACCCCCAGGACGGACAGGTTGTGCTCTACAAGGTAGGCATCACTCCCTTGGTACATTGGTATATTATTCATGCTTTATTCCGTGCTTCTACACCTGCATTGCTTGCTGTTTGGGGTTTTAGGCTGGGTTTCTGTACAGCACTTTGAGATATCAGCTGATGTACGAAGGGCTATATAAATAAATTTGATTTGTTGTACAATATGATTATCAATCTATATTTTTGCAGTGACACATCATACCAAATGTACATAGATTTGCATGCTGATCTGTGTTTTGTAACTAAATCAGTGCTGTTGCCTCTTCTCTGGCCTGAAAAGTAGACATTACATCTGAGACTAAACCTAGAAATAAAAACAAAACACTTCCTATCACTGAAGCGACACAACAAAAGAGTAGTGTTTCCCACATACACAACCAAAGAGGCAAATAGATAATTACTAGTGTCTCCGGCTTCCTGCCTTGCCTTCGCTGCAGGCTAACCTAGAGTTGACATTTCAAACCAACACAACCAGGACCGAGAGCTGTGCGTGCAGGCGCGGGAGGGGGGTGGGTTTGGGCACTGATTTTTGTGTGTTAGAATATTGACTCATGCCTATAGTGGGTACTTTCTGCGTATTGCTTTCTCATAGGGCAGCTACTCTAACCTTTGCCCTCTGCCCTGTCACCCCTATAGATCAGCGTGGATAGAGGGATGCCCTGGGAGGAGGCCTACGAGAAGGCCCAGAACCTCAACAGTCCTGACGAAGGCTTCTACCTCTCCTACAAGGTGAGTCTAGCTGGCTACCATAGAGCAGAGAGCGATGCTCTGCATGTCCCAGCACGCATACTGATGCAGTACCAGGAAGCCTGTGATACTGTGAGTCCCTGTACCTCCTCAGGGCTCAATCAGCGCTGAAACAGCTTCCAGACTGGCTGTTTCCCAGAGGTGAATGACAGTTCAGATGGGTCCAGTTTCCTCTGTTCAATTCTCTGTTCTTTGGAGTGGGGCTCTTTCATCCCACATCAAGGGAGTAGAATGGAATTGTGAACCTAAAGAAGGATAATTTTATTCAGTATTAATTGAAGTGGCAAGAGTGAACAATATACACTGTCTCGTCCTTCCTGATGCTGTTTTTTAAAATTATACTGTAGTTACATTCACTTGGTTCATACTACAATTCAACAAAGAAATTACTATTCAGTCTACAATTACCCTCCAGGCAAACACTTTAACACTGCCAGTGTCCCAGTTAAACGCACTATAAATCTTCCACTTCTTTCTTGATTTGATTTATTGGTGGTTTAAAACAATTGTACAGACTGAGTTCAATAGTACACAGAGGAAAACACATGAAAGTACTTTACAGAACTTTAAAATAATTTCCGTCTCCTATGTGTTCCTCAGTTGCGGGGGAACCACCCTTGTGTGCTGCTGGCGGAGCAGGGCCGAGGGAGGAACTTCATCGTCTACAAGCCCAACATCGGCAAGCAGGCCCACCCTGAGAGCCTGGACAACCTGCAGCAACGCTACCGCAAGGTAGGGCTCAGTCTGACACACACACACCGTGCACACACAGGGACACACCCACACGGATAGAAGTCTGTTGGTCGGCTGAAGGAACAGCTATCGGGTTTACTGACATTCACACAGGTTTCCACTCAGAACATGGCAAAGAAATTTGTCTTTGTTGTTTTGCGGGAAATGTCTCTGTTGTGGTTTTCTGTAGTGTATGCTTCCCTCTGGTGGAATAAACAAAGTAGTGAAACAGGAAATACAGCCCTGTTTCTATCCTGTAATGTAAGGTCCAATATACATACAAACAGGTGTTTAACATGGGGTTCCCCTCCTAGGTGACCCCAGACCAAGCCAAGGACAGCTGGGAGAGCCAGTTCAATTTCTCCTTTGGGAAATGTAGCCATGCTAACTGGAATGGGAAGTGTAAGAAGATCGAGGAGGGACAGGAGTGTCTGCAGGGTATGCGTCTGCGCCAGTACCACATGCTGTGCGGGGCACTGCTACGTGTCTGGAAGCGCGTGGCTGATGTGGTCTCTGACATCACCAGCTCCAGCATCCTGCAGATCGTACGCCTCAAAACCAAAAATAGTAACAAGCAAGTCGGTGAGTACTCAACAACTTCATGCAATTCACACACGCACACACCATCACTGAATGTCTTGGCAAATGTGTTTTTTCAGTGGCCAAAATCAAACGGCACAACAGGCAATGCTGCTATCAACTGAGCCAAATGATCGACTTGTATAAACAAATGTAAACCTAATACCGTCTCTTTCTCTCCTAGGTATCAAGATCCCAGAAAACTGCGTGGCCCGTGTGCGAGTGGAGCTTCTCAAAATGGATGAGGAGGTAAAGAGGAGGCGCAAGGAGAGGGAGCAGCATGCCCAGGAGCAGAGGCTAGCCGAGCAGCGGCAGCTTCAGGACATACACCTGCTTGCCAAGCCCTACAGCCAGCCCCACAGCCTGTCTCAGAGCCACAGGACTCAGAACTTCTACCAGAGCCTGATCCAGGCCAAGCCTTTACAGGTCAAGCCTCTACTACAGCCCAAACCCCAGCCCAGCCCGATCAACCAGCTCCCCAGCATGGCCAGCATCTTCTCCCACTTCCCCCACCACTTCCCCTCCCTGCCCCCAATGCAGCCTGCTCCAACCTCCACCACCAAGCCCTTCCGGGTTGGGGAGGAGGTCCTGGACCTGACGGTGAGCTCCTCTCCCTCCCCAGACAGCACGGAGGGAGTCCTGGGCCTGATCAGCCTGACAGGGGGCTCCGACTTTGACCTGGAGAGACTGATATCGCGGCACGCACTCGCCGCCCAGAACACAGCACACGTTCTGCAGCAACCTCTACAGCCACCGCTGATCAAACAGCGGCAGCTACAGTCGCCACAGCAGATACAACCACAGCTACAGCAGTGGTCAGATCAGCCTTTAATCAACAGCGCCCACCAGGACTACTATATCCTTGACCATCCAGACTCTCTGCCTTACTCTCTGTCCAGCCAGACAGCTACTAACCCCTCCACCTCTTCTACCTCCTCCTCTTCCTCCAACACAGTGGCTCACGTCTCGTCCCCCTCCACTCCCTCTCACTTCTCCTCCTCGGCCCTTGCCCCCTCAGAACAGCAGCCCCTCCCTCTAGCCAACAGCCACTGCAGCACGGACACACTCATCAACGCGCGCGAGGTCCTGGACAACATGATGCGGACCAGTGCGGACCGCCAGTCGGTTATCCAGTACCAGCCGAACGAATGGGACTCTGCGTAACAACCTCTTCAGTGTGGCTGTTTGTCTGTCCTCTAGCTGCTGAGCGGGAACGCTCCCCTCAGGGCCTAGTCACACCACTGCCTGTCCTGTGCTATTCTCTTCCCCATCCCTCTCCAGGCTCTGGATCCACAGGCCAGGGGCACGTTCACAAGGTCTCATTTGGAGATGGTGAACGAATGACCCGGGTGGAATTGGCCGGGTCCCTTCATTGAGAGAGTAGGGGGGCTCAAAACCACAGTTTCGACACCGAGACTTGACTCATTTGAAGAAACACAATTCCACCTGGGTTTGATTTTGTTTTTAAGAATATCAAAAGCGCATGTGCTTTTTAAATGATCCATCACAGTTGGAATTGTGTTGCTTTGTTGAGGAAATCACAATGTATAAACATATTTTTCTAGAACCACAGCTCCCCCTTCTGGTTATGTTGGGTATAATTGGTAACGTTGCTGGCTTCCAACTGCCTTTCATGCACATCTGTTGTGTGTTTGCTTTTCTGTGTTGCCTCATCACCATTGCATCGACTTGAATTGGGCTATCTTGCAACGCTTGGTTTGTTTAAACCAAGGGCTCCACTCAAACTTCAAACTGGAAAAATCAACACAGGGCAGATTGGTTCATAGGGGTGAAATGTTTTAGTTTTAGCCCCTTCCTCTCCCTTGTGTCCCCCTCTCCCTGCAGTTTCTATCATCACTCACGCCTGTCTCGCTTTTTAAAAAAGAAGGGAGGGGGAAAAGAAAAGTCTGCCATTGTAACAGTGCCTTTGGAAACCTACTTAAATGTAGTCTTTGAAACCCATATAGGCCTAATGTATAGATTTATACTCGAAGCATTGGCATCTTAATTTATTATATTTGTATTTAACTTACCCCACTGTTGAATCTGATGGTGGTGGGCCAGGGATAGCCCCCACACCACAACTCAGTATGTGTTTGCCTGTCTGTGGACCCTACACTATAGTGGTCTCTTCAGCCCATCGGCAGACTGTGTTGGAACCCTGCTTTCCCAGGCCTTGTGATAAACCGAGAACAGGGGTTAGATGGGATAGATACTGCTGGTTTAATGCAATTGGGTGGATGGTTTTAAAATGGTGTCAAATATCCTACTTTAAGTCTACACAACATTCATCCAACGATGTGATCCATGGTTTGCTTTTCATTTGAAGTCCTCAGGAAAGTGTCGAGTGCATTTGTTATTTTGTTTTCAACTTTCTGACCAATATTAATATGAATTTGTTTTAGTCCGTATTATATGTATATCGTATATTACATTTCAGAATCTGTGAGATCTGTCTGTCTTTGTGAAATGGATGCACTGTATTTTGTTCATGAGAAGCCTGGGTAAGTTCAACCAATCAAAAGCAATAAACAAGACATTTTGAATAGCAGATGTTTTAGAAGTCTAAGTACTGTTTATGCTCCACAGCCGAAGGTTATAGATTCACCTGTGCATGGTAAGAATTGTATTCCTCTTTCTTTCTGTTCTACTCGTAGTCTGTTGTTAAAGACATCTGAAATACTTATGAACTTTGTATAAACATTGTGATGGGGATAAAAGCAATGTGCTCTTGATGTTTTTGTCATCCTTGTTATTATGATAATTATAATTGTTATTTATATTTAAGGGACATGTTGTTTTTAGATTGTTATCCTGATGATACTTTTGGTCAGGGATGTTTCTAGTTTTCAAGATTATAAAAACAAAAAAATAAGTTTATAACCTGCCACCAAATAATATTGCACTGTGCTGTACAGGGTGGTTGGTTTGTTTCTTTTCAGTTCTTTTATCTGATTCTGCTTGTGACTTAAGTAGAATCATTCCAACTTTTACAGCTTCTGCCAGAACTTTAGAATGCAAAGAGATACCAAAGTATTCCACCCCCCTGTAGTTACTGGCTAGATCTGACCTATTATAGCAATCTCAGGAAGAAATCTTAGACATGTATTGATTGGTGGGGAGTTAAGAGAAATGTTATTGTTTTCCCTAACAACAGTGGTGAAACTAACCAATACACATTTTAGTACTATTTTATTTCTTCATTCTGTGCTGCGACTCTTGCTGTATTTTTTTAAATGTTTTTTTTTATGTTTGAGACTTGTGATGGGTTTGTTTGTCGGTAAGTGTTGTGAATTGTTGGTGATTTTAAGTGTTTATGCTATCTTAGGGCAAAGATCAAATTCTGTTTCTTTTATGGAACATTATCTTTTGTCTTCTTTTTTTTAATACATTTTAATGCTGACAAAGATTTTGAGCAGATTTGCACTTGGATATACTTGTATGTGCAGATTCTTTACCCACTTTCTGACAGATTCAAACATAACCCAGACATCCAATAGCTCAGGCCCGTGTTCTCGTAGTTACCCATCTCATAGCCCTCTCTCTCTCTCTTGTGCTTCAGATTGTCCTAAATATAATTCCTCATCAGGCACATTCCAATAAATCCTAACATTTTCTCAATCTAACAGTTTGTGTCCCATGCTTCACCTATGGCCAATGGACTGTGTGGTATAACGCTCACATGAAGTAATATGCATTATAAACCTGGGGAAACGGACAAACACGGTTTGAAAAAATTAACTGCAATTTATCTTTTAGCTAGGTCTTTTTCATTTTCCGAAATTTGCACTAAGAATGGCATAATCAAGTTACTGTTGTCTGTTAACATTGAGAGTTGCAAGCTTGTTGTATTCCTGACCTTTTGATGGATTGCATTTTTGTATAACTGTAACCATCCTTGTTTCTTCAGCTTTAAAAAAAAAATAGTACACGTTTTTTTTGAAGTATCACATTAAAATAATTTATTGCTAACAAAAACGAAACTAAAAACATGCTACTGATTGTATGTATTTTTAAACAAAGGCTATTTTTTTCTGTAAACTGTGTTCAGCACTTTTATTCTGGGTTGTGCTTTTGTTTTTCTATATATTTATAATTTAGATCGAAATGTATATATTGTAAAAAATATATTTAAAAGCCTTTCGACTAATTCTTTAAAGGTTTTCTACTCATAACAAAAGGAAGGAATATATCATAGTGCAATCTTAACTTTGTAAACCAACAACAAATAAAACTGAAGATTGCGAAAATGGTGTTTACCTTTTTTTTATTGTGAATAAAGACCTTCTGGAGCGGCTGTGGCCTATACGTGCATAATCGAACACATACACTTCTTAAACAGATGGTGATTAATACTTCTGACTACGGCCCTGTTTACACAATTCTGATATTTTCTGTTTACACAGCCCAATTCGGATCTTTTGTCCAATTATTGTCAAAAGACCAATATGTGGGAAAAGTTCTGAATCGGCTGCCTGTGTAACTACAGCCCAAGGCCTTTATTTCATGTGACAGACTGACTTTGCTATGCAGAGTCCTTGCAAGTCCTCACATCACTGGAGTGATGTGACTGATTTTAGAACTACTTGGGTTAACTCCCAATTCTCCCCAAAATAGAGGCAGTACCAATTATGTGTGTATAAACCCTGGATTGTTGATGCTGTGTATTGGCCAATTAGTCTTTGAAGCCACATATTCTATAGAGCTGGGTTACCCAAAGTAGTTTTTTTGCCCTAGCACTACACAGCTGATTCAGATACCCAAAGTTTGATGAATAGTTGGTTATTTTACATTTAAGTAATTTAGCAGACACTCTTATCCAGAGCGACTTACAAATTGGTGCATTCACCTTATGACATCCAGTGGAACAGTCACTTTACAATAGTGCATCTAAATCTTAAAGGGGGGGGGTGAGAAGGATTACTTATCCTATCCTAGGTATTCCTTAAAGAGGTGGGGTTTCAGGTGTCTCCGGAAGGTGGTGATTGACTCCGCTGTCCTGGCGTCGTGAGGGAGTTTGTTCCACCATTGGGGGGCCAGAGCAGCGAACAGTTTTGACTGGGCTGAGCGGGAACTGTACTTCTTCAGTGGTAGGGAGGCGAGCAGGCCAGAGGTGGATGAACGCAGTGCCCTTGTTTGGGTGTAGGGCCTGATCAGAGCCTGGAGGCACTGAGGTGCCGTTCCCCTCACAGCTCCGTAGGGGAATTTTAATCAGCTGTGTAGTGCTCAAGCAAAAAACAATGTCCACCCAGGGAGGGCCCCAGGATGACTTTGGGAAACCCTGCTATAGAATACCACAGTATGACTTATAATACTTATAATACCCATAAAACCTAGAGGTCAAACAGGGAAATGGTTCCAATCATTTTCCCACCATTCATTTTTCCCATAGGGGATTTTAGAAACACTTCAAATAAGGGCTGTGATTGGTGTAGGCTTATCCTGGTGAGGTTTTGATAACTATGTAAATCTCTCTAGGAAAGGTGACTTTTCAATATATTCACCTGGATTTATCCTCCAAATTAAAACTAATCAGCTGCTAATGTGGCTATCAAAGAACTGCAAATGCCATGATAATCTGGACGAGACTGCTGAATTGAGGCAAAGGTATGAATCTATCTGTTAGCTAAATGTAGTAATGAATAAATAGGTTAGATTCCTTTAAATTGACACAACCTGTTGGCAAATGTATCTGCTAGAGATGACATCCAGGGATTTGTAGTTTTACATTATGCTAATTTGCATTTTTGAATCTGAGATTTACATGGTTACCAAAACGTCACGCCAGGGTAAGCCTACACGAAACACAGCCCTTATTTTAAGTGTTTCTAAAATTCCTTATGGGAAAAATGATTGGAACCATTTCCCTGTTTGACCGCTAGGTTTTCTGGGTATTATGACACTTCCACATGGCAGCCGTTGGTTTCAAAGCCTCTAATTGGCCAATTATTAGCATTAGCTATGAATGACGACTCCTGAGATGTGCCAATTTGGTACTCCTCAGAAGGTGCAGTCCTCCATAGGAATTAATTTTTATTTTTACCTTTATTTAACTAGGCAAGTCAGTTAAGAACAAAATCTTATTTTCAATGATGAAACATCCTCAGTAGCCTATACCATGAAATGGCCTCACTTCATGTTAAACAAACTAGTCTACCATTTTGAACTAAGCAAGCTGCTAAATCGTTCATTTTGCCCAGGCTACTGTAGGCTATCTGAAATTAGATGTAGGCCTATCAAGTGCTATATGCTACTTGTATTTTAGTCAGTAGGCCTAGCCACGGTCTATTGAAATGACAAGTCAATCTCGTAAATAGGCCATTTATAACGGTTTGTGTAAAAACGCCACAATTGACACACAATAGCCTAACATTCGATTTGTTTCGTTTAATAAGGGTGAATTATATTTGCCTTGAGACATATCCATATTCCTTTATTAGTCACATTAGCTCACACTAATTATTATTTTGATTGAAAACACAATTTCGCTTCTTAGGTCATGAGTTAAATCGACATTTCTTAATAATTCACTCGATAACGTGGGGAAGGGGTTTATAGGCTAAATATGGCAACTCCTCTTGCTGCGAAAATAAATGTTTGGGCTAGTTTCAAGGTCTACCCTGGTGGTGGTGCTCGTGCTTCAAAGTTATGTAGCAATCAAAGGTGACAACAATGCATGCCATGGACGTTTCCCAATTGCTTTGAATGTTCAAAATCATAGTGTACGAACACTTTTAAAGCCTTAAAGGAAAATATCATAATCCAACCTTCAAAACGAGTCATTTTTGACGAGCCACAAAGTTCAAATAGCTACTGTAGGTAACTTTGCTATTAAGCTTTCTAGCACGTTCAATAACTTATTTGTAAACAATTGACAAGCTAGCTAGTTAGCTACCACATGTTCTTGTCAAACTGTCAACAGAGTAGATATCAAGCAACACGATATGCCATATAACAGTCTAATAACTACTTGAGGTCAAATAAATCAGATTTGTTTCTAACTTCAAACCTCCAACACAGGTAGTTTGAAATGTTGCTTGAAATATCTTGAAAGATTCCATGTGCTTTTTGGCTGTTCAAACTGCAGGAAAAGGAACAGATTCTAAAATGATATACAGTTGAAGTCGGAGGTTTGCATACACCTTAGCCAAATACATTTAAACTCCGTTTTTCACAATTTCTGACATTTAGTCCTAGTAAAAAATTCCCTGTGTTAGGTCAGTTAGGATCACCACTATTTTAAGAATGTGAAATGTCAGAATAATAGTAGAGAATGATTTATTTCAGCTTTATTTCTTTCATTATATTCCCAGTGGGTCAGAAGTTTACATACACTCAATTAGTATTTGGTAGCATTGCCTTTAAATTGTTTAACTTGGGTCAAACGTTTCAGGAAGCCTTCCACAAGCTTCCCACAATACGTTGGGTGAATTTTTCCATTCTTCCTGACAGAGCTGGTGTAACTGAGTCAGGTTTGTAGGCATCCTTGCTCGCCCACAATTTTCTATAGGATTGAGGTCAGGGCTTTGTGATGGCCACTCCAATACCTTGACTTTGTTGTCCTTAAGCCATTTTGCAACCACAACCATTTAGAAGACCCATTTGCGACGAAGCTTTAACTTCCTGACTGATGTCATGAGATGTTGCTTCAATATATCCACATAATATTCCTTCCTCGTGTAACAGTATAGCTTCCGTCCCTCTCCTCGCCCCTACCTGAGCTCGAACCAGGGACCCTCTGCACATATCTACAATAGCCACTCTCAAAGCATTGCGCCACAAAAGCCGAGCAAGGGGAACCACTACTTCAAGGTCTCAGCGAGTGACGTCACCGATTGAAACGCTATTAACGAGCACCACCGCTAACTAGCTAGCCATTCCACTGGAATTGTGATAACGTGAATTAGAAGTGAAAAAATCTGTCTGTAGCAAATAATGCTTTCAGGTCTTAATTTAAGGTTAGGGTTAGGCATAAGGTCAGCAGTGTGGTTATGGATTGGTTGGTAGCTAGTGGGCAGGACAGGATGAAAAAAGGGGACACACTTTTTTCACAGCACATTGATACAAATTTATTTTCCCTAACCTTAACCTCAGTCTCCTAATCTGCTATGTTAATTATCCTAACCTACTGCGAAAAAGTAACTTTGGTTTAAACATCACCTGCGTCCTGCTAACCCTCAACACGGGGGCCCCACAGGGGTGAATGCTTAGTCCCCTTCTGTACTCACTGTTCACCCACGACTGTAGGCTGGATTACCGGCGACGATGAGACCAGAACCACAATCTCTCCCTCAACGTTAGAAACCGGGGGGGGCGAGCACGTCCCATGGACGAGCTGCAGTGGAGTGGGTTAAGAGCTTCAAGTTCCTCCATGTCCACTAAGAATTTAAAATGGTCCACACACACGCGCACCGTCGTAAAGAAGTCGCAACAGCTCCTCTTCCCCCTCAGGAGGTTGAAAAGGCCAAATCATGTCCCCCTGCCCCAAAAAATGTAAGCTGTTTTTAGATTGACATTGCTAACTACTGTACTTATTTACCTCACCATCTAGCTAGCCAGACAGCTAAATAAAACTAACATTAGCTAGATAGCTACTGTAACTGCTATTGTATGTTGCACTTCAATGGCATTCCTTGAGGAGATTTTATTTTATCTTTCCAACTAGGCGAAGTACTATGAAGGCACCACTTCAAGAGGCGCAACATTCAGAGAAATTTGTTAAGCAGTTAACTACTATTACATACCTGGACAGATTTAGCTTTGTACAACTATTCTTCAACAACCATTTTCCATCTAGCTAGTTGGTCATCTACATGTTGCTAGCTATACATATAGTTCAGTGGAGGCTGCTGAGGGGAGGATGGCTCATAATAATGTCTGTAATGGAGTAAATGGCATGGTATCAAACACATGTGGTTGATACCATTCCATTGACTCCATTCCAGCCATTATTATGAGCCGTCCTCCCCTCAGCAGCCTCCACTGATATAGTTATGTCTGTCATATTGAGGTATCTATCTATAAGTTAAACCTGATAAATCAAATGGATAGGTGTAAGCAATTATGGTAATTCCAAATGTCACGGCCCCTCCTCTGCAGTGCAGGGGCGGTTCCTCCTGCAGGCAGAGGAAGGTTGTTAGTGATTGGAGTCACCTGGGCTCAGGGTATTTAAACTGCTTCACTAATCACTCTTCTCTCACTGCTCCTCCAGGTACGATCCTGGTTGTTTGTTCATTTGTAGTTTTACTTACTTTTACTTAATATTTCATATTCACACACACAGATTCATGCATCCCTGCACTTTACATACACCTTACATTATGATATTAACACCTCATTTCTTTGTTTAAAGTCAATAGTTTTGGTTTACAATAAAGAACCTTTTTGATTGGCCTATACCTGTTGTTCGTGTCCCCTCATTTTTGCCACAGGCTATGAGCCGGCCTGTGACACAAATGTACTTTGACTTGAGTATTTCAACAACTCTTCTCTTCCAACTTGTTAGGCAATCATATAGGAGGGTGATTTTTACTAAGGAGGAGAAGGAGGCCATGCTGAATGCTGCATGGTGGCAATTTCGGAGTGAAGCGCATGATTGCCAAAATCAACCTACACTTCTTCTGATGGGGAATTGTCTTTATAAAAAAAGATTGCCCTTTCTCCCCAATTTCGTGGTATCCAATTGTTAGTAGCTACTATCTTGTCTCATCGCTACAACTCCCGTACGGGCTCGGGAGAGCCGTAGGTTGAAAGTCATGCGTCCTCCGATACACAACCCAACCAAGCAGCACTGCTTCTTAAAACAGCGCACATCCAACCCGGAAGCCAGCCGCACCAATGTGTCGGAGGAAACACCATGCACCTGGCAACATTGGTTAGTGTGCACTGCACCCGGCCCGCCACAGGAGCCGCTGGTGCGTGACGAGACAAGGATATCTCTACCGGCCAAACCCTCGCTAATCCGGATGGACCTCACCAGTTACAACAGAGCCTGGGCACAAACCTGATGCTACAGTGCCCTTAACCACTGCGCCACCCGGGAGACCCCCTGATGGGGAATTGTCAAGGAGGTGGACAGCTGGGCAAGGGAAGTTACCTTTTGTTTATCAATCACATTCTATTATATCTGAAATTATTATGATTTCAATTAATGTCATTTCAGAGAGCACATAATGTTTCAACTTGTCACTTTTGCTTTAAGGTCAGTACTCTGTCTACTTGCCAGAAGTTTGAGAGGGCGAAGACTGTCGCGCTGGACTTGAAGCCCATCGAAGTTGTTACACCATGGCACATGATCGGTAAGTGTCCCAATTCAAAATTTGCACCGATAAGTTTTTTTAATGGTTGCTTTATTTGACCACAGCAGAGTTAAATATTATATAATGTGTGTGTCAGCATGCTTACAAATATGCATACTGTATGACACAGATATGGGTAAGAATACCGTAATCTTCTCTCTAACACTTTAAATGTTAGGGGTGGACCTTATCGGACCCTTCACTGAATCCAGCAATGGCAACAGCTGGTGTCTGACGGCGACCGATCACTTTACCAAGTGGTTGGAGGCAATATCCATTAAGGTCAGTAAAGGAAGAGTATGTGCTTAAATCTAAATTCTCTTCTGTAACTCATTAAAAAGGGTTCTTGGAACCAAAAATAGATTTTTGTTTTGCATGATACCCATCAAGGACGAGACTGGCAAGGCCACCTCCAAGGCAATGATGGACATCTTCAACACCCACGGTTCTCCTGAGGTCATCTTGAGTGACCAAGGTTAGGAACGCTGGAACAAGGTACAGATGTTGTATTCTGTCACCAATTTTTTTTTTTTTTTTTAACAATTTGTTGTTTTTCTATGGACATATTTCACTATCTTACATTGTCAGTAGATATCGCTTTCCTACCCCCTCCAGGTTTGGTGAATGGACCAACCAGACCCTCAAGACTGCCATGGGCAAGTCCCTTGATTGGTACCAGGAAGGGTGGGCGAACAACCTGCATGTAATTCTCTTTGAACACAACAGCAGCATCCAGGCCTCCACTGACTACGGACTGGGGGCTGCAGCTGTTGACTGAGGTAAACAATGCAATTATATATACAATTATTGCATATACTGTAGTCTTTCAAATGTGTTTGTCTATTGCTATTTTTGTATAACGTACTTTCAGATCACTGAAACTCCAGCTGATGTGGTGGAAGTTGTCGAGCCAGATCAGAACACCTTCGAGGACCACCTTCAGGCACGGGCTGAGAAGGATGTGGAGGTTTCTGACCAGGTAAAAATTATTGTCCGCTATTTTATTTTCTGGCCCTCCAAGGCATATGTAAGAAATGTCTTTGTAATATGAAATATAATTGCATTTATTCCTGTTATCAATCAAGGTGACTTAACATGGACAAGACGCAGGAGAAACAGAAGGAGAACTACCGGAGCAGAATCAAGAAGGGAACCAAGTGCTACAACATCCGGGCAAATTACTTGGTTTGGAAGAAGCGCGAAAGGAAGGCGAGACCTGGAAAACCTCGCTGCTCTTTCGCTCCTAGCTGAGGGTCAACATCTGTTAAAATGAATATTTAAAAAATCTCAGATAATAACTATATGCATTTGCACACAAAATAGCTTGAAGCTAGTTGTAGTTTCCCTAACACTGATATTTTTTTAAATCTTTGTCTTCCTAGGGTTACCTCGGTGAAAGCCAACAATCTTCTTCAGTTGGACGGTCAAGCACTGAAGCCCAATAGACAAAGTATGTTAAGTTTTGGTTGACATTTGAGAAGGCAAGAAATGATAGTTTTGCTGAAAGCATGCCCCCATTCACATCGACAGGGCTGCAGGGGAACGGGTGGAGTGCTTCAACTACCTCGGTGTCCAAATCACTAAGGACTTAAAATGGTCCACACCCACAGTCGTGAAGAAGTCACGCCAGCACCTCTCCCCCCGCCCCCCTAAGGAGGTTGAAAAGGTTTGGCATGCGCCCTCAAATCCTCAAGTTCTACCGCTGTACCATTGAGAGCATCTTGAGTGGCTGTATCACTGCTTATGACAATAGCACCGCCCTCGATCCCTTGGCGCTACAGAGGGTTGTCTGGACAGCCCAGTACATCACTGGGGCCGAGCTCCCTGCCATCCAGGACCATCAGGCTGTGTGAAAGAAAGGCCCGGGAAATCGTTAAACTCCAACCACCCAAGCCATAGACTGTTTGCACTGCTTCCGCACAGCAAGCATCAAGTCTGACACCACCAGGATCATGAACAGCTTCTATCCCATACCATAAGAATGCTAACAAAATTGTTATGCTGACTGAGTTGACCTTTGAATTGTATTATTATTTTTGCACTCTCTATGCACATTCACAGGTATTCACTGACATTTTTTAAAATCTTTGTCTTCCTAGGGTTACCTCGGTGAAATAAAGTACTCCCGCTGATACTCCAACAAACATATAAACATAATTTCCTCACGCACACATAATACACACACATTTATACTGACTCCAGTCAAACCCACTCATATACAATCATCATATAAGCTGCTGCTACTCTGTTTATCATATATCCTGATGCCTAGTCACCTTACCCTGTAAATATCTACCTCTCGATCCAGTATCCCTGCCCATTGTAAATACGGTAATGGAACTGACCCTGTATTTAGTATGCTTACTATACTTGCTTTATCATGTTCTTACATATTTTATATCTCGTGTGTTTTTGTTCTACCTTGTTATTTTTAGTGCTACGTTGTTAATCACTGCATTGTTGGCGTTAGCGCTTGCAAGATAGACATTTAACAGTACTTTTGTACATACGACATTCAAAACCTGAAGTTCCGTGAAAAGTGTTTCCCGAAAAAAAAGACGGGCATTGACCTACTTCCTGAAAGTCACACAACGTGCGTGATGACGTCAAGAAACTCACCTGCATGCTGTACCGCCAAATGGATAAACCCCTTTATGCTCTTCAGGTAGCTTTTTCAACGATTTAATTTATTTAATGCTAAATCTGTTGACAGCGGCAAGTGTCTAAACCACGAACTATTATTTTGAGTTGGATTTTACTGGAGTTGCTTTGACGTTTTACAGGTAGGCAACGAAAACACATTTCGAACACTTTTTCTATCTCAACAACCATTAACATTTTAATTTGAGTTCTGTCAACATGTCATATGACTAGTGGTGTAAAAATACTTAAAGTACTACATACTTAATTCGTATTTTGGGGTATCTGTACTTTACTATTTATATTTTTGACAACTTTTACTCCACTACATTCCTAAAGAAAACAATGTACATTTCCCCTGACACCCTAAAGTACTCCATACATTTCGAATGCTTTGCAGGACAGGAAAATAGTCAAATTCACGCACTTATCAAGAGAATATCCCTGGTCATGCCTAAAGCCTCTGATCTGACTTACTCACTAAACGCAAATAATTTGTAAATGATGTCTGAGTCTTGGAGTATGTCCCTGGCTTTCCATAAATTAAAATAATAAAATTGTGCGTTTGGAATGTGAAATGATTTTTACTTTTTATACTTAAGTATATTTTTGCAATTACATTTACCTTTGATAGTTAAGTATATATGAAACCAAATACTTTTACTCTAGTGGTATTTTACAAGGTGACTTTTACTTGAGTCATTTTAAGGTATCTTTACTTTTACTCAAATATGAAAATTGGGTACTTTTTCCACCACTACATATGACACTCATAGCAGCATGATAACATTTTAGTCCACAAACCATGACTGAACTGTATCCTGAACATTGTACTGTTGGGAGTTTTTGCTAGGGAAATGTCAGCGTAATACTCTTCTATGTTTCGTTAAGCAATTATTAGAAGGTCCCACTGAATAAATTGTATAAACAGATTAGGGATGACAATGACATTGTATCTAACTGCTCTACAATTCTTTGATTATTTGCTGACTCTGGCTGTCAAAGTAATCAATACAATATCTCTCATAACGCTTGCTTAAGAAAATAGCTTGCTAGAAGGCCTCATTGGACTAGTGAATGGTGTTCATTCTGAAAGGGGTGTAAATCTGTTCAGTTGATAACTCTAGTGGGTCAGCCTCTGTGATGATAACGGTATAGGGGGTCCTGTCTTTACTTTGGGGTGACTGGGTTGAGAGGTAGCTGGTCTGTTTGAGAGAGGGAGGCCAGGCTGTCAGCTGAATGTCCCACTCCCCCTCGCCCGCCTCCTCACCCTACCCTACTGGTTCTGCCACACATGCAGGTTTCTGCCTGCCGAGGACTTTCACAACAGTTTCGACGCTGCATTCCCAAATGCCTGTGTCTTATCTGTTGATTCGTTCAAAGCTGGCTTCATAAATCTATTCTCTAATCTACTAGTTTCACCTAAATCCAAGGTTGCTTTTTGGCTAATTTACTATCTCAGGAATTGTCTCATTCAAACTATCCAGTCATGGTGTAACTGAAGCTAATGTCACAGGATGCACACACATTAACAGCAATGAGCGTATTATTGAGTTAACAATAAATGTTAGATTAAATTACCAGCGTATGTAAACAATGTAAGTGGTCAGTAATCCTCAGATCTTTAAAACAGTTAATCTAAGGTTGAAGGCCCATGGTAATTAATCACATTCCCTAAGATTATAGGCCTGTTGTAAAGCATGTTGTGAATGGTTGTACAATGTACACTATACATGTACAAAAGTATGTGGACACTCCTTAGAATTAGTGGATTCGGCTATTTCAGCCACACCCGTGGCTGACCGGTGTATAAAATCAAGCACACAGCCATGCAATCGCAATATACAAACATTGGCAATAGAATGGCCTTATAGAAAGAGCTCTGTGACTTTCAATGTAGCACCATCATAGGATGCCACCTTTCCAACAAGTCAGTTCGTCAAATTTCTACCATGCTGGAGCTACCCCAGTCAGATGTAAGTGTTGTTATTGTGAAGTGGAAACGTCTAGGACAAACAACGGCTTAGCCGCGAAGTGGTAGGCCACACAAACTCACAGAACGGGACTGCTGAAACGTGTAGCGTGTAAAAAATGTCTGTCCTCGGTTGCAACAGTCACTACCAAGTTCCAAACTGCCTCTGGAAGCAACGTCAGCACATTAACTGTTCGTCGGGAGTTTTATGAAATGGGTTTCCAGGGCCGAGCAGCCTCACACATGCCACTTAGTTCCAGTGAAAGGAAATCTTAAGGCTACAGCATACAATGACATTCTTGACAATGCAGGGGTGCTTCCAACTTTGGGGCAGCAGTTTGGGGAAGGCCCTTTCCTATTTCAGCATAACAATGCACCCGTGCACGAAGAAAGGTCCATACAGAAATGGTTTGTCGGGCTCTGTGTGGAAGAACTTCACTGGTCTGCACAGAGCCCTGACCTCAAACCCATCGAACACCTTTGGGATGAATTGGAACGCCGACTGCGAGCCAGGCCTAATCTCCCAACATCCGTGTCCAACCTCACTAATGCTGTTGTGGCTGAATGGAAGCAAGTTCCCGCAGCAATGTTCAAACATCTAGTGGAAAGCCTTCCCAGAAGAGTGGAAGCTGTTATAGCAGCAATGAGGGGACCAACTCCATATTAATTCCCATGATATTTGAATGAGATGTTCGACGAGCAGGTGTCCACATACCTTTTGTTCATGTAGTGTATATATTCTGCAAACAATGTAATTGGCAGTGGTAGCCTACGTGATCGCTCTTCTGAGTAATTAAACTGAGATTGTAGGTCCACTGTAATCACAATGTGGCTTCTGGCTCTGCAATCCACCATTTTACATTTTTGGGCTTGCCTGTTTTGCATGTTATTTTGGCACTAATACGTGTCACATATCAGTTTGCAAACAATGTCAAATATATATATACACAGTTGAAGTCAGAAGTTTACATGCATCTAGATTGGAGTCATTAAAACTTGTTTTTCAACCACTCAAAATGTCTTGTTATCAAACTATAGTTTTGTCAAGTCGGTTAGGACATCTACTTTCTGCATGACAAGTCATTTTTCCAACAATTATTTACAGACAGATTATTTCACTTATAATTCACTGTCTCACAATTCCAGTGGGTCAGAAGTATACATACACTGATGTCATGTCTTTAGAAGCTTCTGACAGGCTAATTGACATAGTTTGAGTCAATTGGAAGTGTATCTGTGGATGTACTTCTGTGCGAAAAGTGCAAGTCAATCCCAGAACAACAGCAAAGGACCTTATGAAGAAGTTGGTGGAAACTGGTACAAAAGTATCTATATCCACAGTAAAATGAGTCCTATATCGACATAACCTGAAAGGCCGCTCAGCATGGAAGAATCCACTGCTCCAAAACCACCATAAAAAAGCCAGACTACAGTTTGCAACTGCACATGGGGACAAAGATTACATTTTTTGTAGAAATGTCCTCTGGTCTGATGAAACAAAAATAGACAAATGAAACAAAAATATGTTTGGCCATAATGACCGTTGTTATGTTTGGAGGAAAAAGGGGGAAGCTTGAAACCGAAGAACACCATCCCAACCGTGAAGCACGGGGTGGCAGCATCATGTTGTGCAGGTGCTTTTCTGCAGGAGGGACTGGTGCACTTCACAAAATAGATGGCATCATGAGGCAGGAAAATTATGTGGATATATTGAAGCAACATCTCAAGACATCAGTCAAGTTAAAGCTTGGTTGCAAATGGGTCTTCCAAATGGACAATGGCCCCAAGCATACTTCCAAATTTGTGGCAAAATGGCTTAAGGACAACAAAGTCAAGGTATTGGAGTGGCCATCACAAAGCCCTGACCTCAATCCTATAGAAAATGTGTGGGTAGAACTGAAAAAGCATGTGAGCAAGGAGGCCTACAAACCTGATTCAGTTACACCAGCTCTGTCAGGAGGAATGGACCAAAATTCACCCAACTTATTGTGGGACGCTTGTGGAAAGCAACCCAAAACGTTTGACCCAAGTTAAACAATTTAAAGGCAATGCTACCAAATACTAATTGAGTGTATGTAAACTTCTGACCCACTGGGGATGTGATGAAAGAAATAAAAGCTGAAATATCATTCTCTCTACTATTATTCTGACTTTTTACATTCTTAAAATAAAATGGTGGCCCTAACTGACCTAAGACGGGGACATTTTACTAGGATTAAATGTCAGGAATTGTGAACCGGAGTTTTAATGTATTTGGCTAAAGTGTATGTAAACCTCCGACTTTGTGTGTGTGTGTGTGTGTGTGTGTGTGTGTGTGTGTGTGTGTGTGTGTGTGTGTGTGTGTGTGTGTGTGTGTGTGTGTGTGTGTGTGTGTGTGTGTGTGTGTGTGTGTGTGTGTGTGTGTGTGTGTGTGTGTGTGTGTGTGTCAGTGGAGGCTCCTCAGAGGAGAAAAGGAAGGACCATCCTCCTCAGTGAATTTCATGAAAATAAAACTATATTAAATATATTCATGTCACTAAATCATTGATTAAAACACACAGTTTTTCAATGAAGGTCTACTGTAACCTCTGGGGTAGCATCATGGTGTAGCCGGAGGACAGTTAGTTTCCGTCCTCCTCTGGGTACATTGACTTCAATACAATACCTAGGCACGTCATGGTTTTAACCCCTTTACATAGGCTTAAACAATTATTATGACAACTTCCGGAGGACGTCCTCAACCTATCAGAGCTCTTGCAGCATGAACTGACATGTTGTCCACCCAATCAAAGGATCAGAGAATGAATCTAGTAGCATAAGTTACAGCTAGCTAGCAGTGCATGTAATGTAATGTGGTGAGTATTTGACTCAAAGAGAGAGAAAGACAACATTTGAACAGTTTTTAACAAATGCATTTCTTAAAAAATGACGAAGCAAGAGAGAGAGAGCTATATTTTGTTGAATTTTCTTTACTTTCACTTACTTAGCTGGCGAATCCAGCTAGCTAGTTTAGCCTAGTCAAAACACCCGGCTCAAACAAAAAGAGATGCTATCTTTGCTAGCTGGCTATAGCTATCCAACACTGGAACTCTTCCAAGTCAAGGTAAGCTTTTAGTTTTATTAATTTATTGCCACCGTGGCCCACCCGGTGAACTGCTAAACTACTTGCTGTACACTGTACTGCATGATTGTTGCGGGTTTACTAACGTGTTAGCTCTAGTAGCTATGACTATGATGTTAGCTAATATGGTGACACAACAATGTAGGCTGTGTTAGCAGTTATGGTTTGGCTTGGAAAGGCTTTGTCTCCTGGTCACAGACAGCTGCTGTGTTGGGCAATGAAGTCCACAAGCAAAAGGAAAAGGTGAGAGGAGAGAGCATAGATGCAAGAAGGAATTATACAACGAGCAAAGGGATCATGCTGTTTGTTTGTGGCTGCTATGAAAGTGAACCGTGTTAGAGGGTGATCAGGGGTGTATTCATTCCACTGATTCTGTTGAAAAACGTTCCTTAAACGGAAGCAAACAGAATGAAAAGAGGATAATGAATTTGTCCAATAGAAACTCTTGTTTGCAACTGTTTGGACTAATGATTACACACTAGATCAGCTAGATGCAGGCAATAGTGTGCAAGGCGATATTGAATGTGTCACTGGCTGTCACCTTGATTACTCCACATTTTCTCTCGAACTTGTGCACCTACATTGGAAACTTTAATTTGTTGTTTAGGTTGTAGCAACTTCTTGATGGGTATAAGGAAAATGGGAGTATAATGTAGTAGCCTGAAACTATTGATGTTAGTAAAGTTAATAAAGCCACATACAAACATGGTGTCTTTTCTTTGTTTTCTTGAGTAAGGCAGCTCCAAAATGCAGACGTTTTAGCCTAGCTCAGTGCTTTCTGTGGTGGTGGGGCAAGCCAGCACAAAATACGTAAATTCAAGCCCCGTGGGTGCTGCCATAGAGTTACATTAGAAGTGCCCATCCAAGGAGGCTCATTGTCATTGGCCACAAATAAAATTACGATAAATCACATACAGTAAATTTTATTGGACTGATCATGTCAACATCATACTTTCAGGCCCTAACAGTTTGTGGGCACCGTTTGTCACCGTTAAAGTGCAATTAACGTATTGTTTAGTGTTATGTACTGGCTTTGCTGGAATGCAGCCCACATTTTTTGTTTGTTTGCCCCACCAAGATTTACATGCTAAAATTGCCACTGACTACATAGCATCCTCTTTTTACTTCTGCTTTTCACTTATGCTAGGGATTCTGTTAATTTTGTGTTGTGTTGAACTCTTGACCAAACAGCTCATCTGAGGTGGTTTTAGGAGAAATGTAAACAGAAATGACAATGAGTCTTCATAAATGGGTCTCAATTAGAGGTCGACCGATTAGGATTTTTCAACCCCGATACCGATTATTGGAGGACCAAAAAATGCCGATACCGATGAATGGGTTGTTTTTTATTTATTTATTTGTAATAATGAAAATTACAACAATACTGAATGAACACTTATTTTACCTTAATAAAATCAATTTAGCCTCAAATAAATAAACATGTTCAATTTGGTTTAAATAATGCAAAAACAAGGGGAACAACCACTCCAAGTCTCAGAGCGAGTGACGTTTGAAACGCTATTAGCGCGCACCCCGCTAACTAGCTAGCCATTTCACATCGGATACACTAGCATAATCTCGGGAGTTGATAGGCTTTAAATCATAAACAGTGCAATGCTTGACACACAACGAAGAGCTGCTGGCAAAACGCACGAAAGTGGTGTTTGAATGAATGCTTACGAGCCTGCTGCTGCCTACCACCGCTCAGTCAGACTGCGCTATCAAATTATAGACTTAGTTATAACATAATAACACACAGAAATACGCGCCTTATGTCATTAATATGGTCGAATCTGGAATCTATCATCTCGAAAACATGACGTTTATTCTTTCAGTGATATACAGAACCATTCCGTAATTTAGTCTAAATATTCCTGTTACTTTACACAACCTTCAATGTTATGTCATAATTACATACAATTCTGGCAAATTAGGTGGCCCAAACTGTTGCATATACACTGACTCTGCGTGCAATGAACGCAAGAGAAGTGACACAATTTCACCTGGTTAATATTGACTGCTAACCTGGATTTCTTTTAGCTAAATATGCAGGTTTAAAAATATATACTTTTGTGTCTTGATTTTAAGAAAGGCATTGATGTACATGGTTAAGTACACATTGGAGCAACGATACGCACCGCATTGATTATATGCAACACAGGACATGCTAGATAAACTAGTAATATCATCAACCACGTGTAGTTAACTAGTGATTATGATTGATTGATTGTTTTTTCTAAGATAAGTTTAATGCTAGCTAGAAACGTACCTTGGCTTACTGCATTCGCGTAACAGGCAGTCTCCTCGTGGAGTGCAATGTAATCAGCTGGTTAGAGCATTGGACTATTTAACTCTAAGGTTGCAAGATTGAATCCCTCGAGCTTACAAGGTGAAAATCTGTCGTTCTGCCCCTGAACGAGGCAGTTAACCCACCGTTCCTAGGTCATTGAAAATAGGAATGTGTTCTTAACTGACTTGCCTAGTTAAATAAAGATTAAATAAAGGTGTAAAAAATATTTTTTAAATCGGTGTCCAAAAATACAGATTTTCGATTGTTATGAAAACTTGAAATCGGCCCTAATTAATCGGCCATTCCGATTAATCAGTAGACCTCTAGTCTCAATCCGTGTTTTCTTTTACATTCCAAAATATCTGAAGATTCTTGGCATGCTTTGGCAGTGTACTGTGAAGATTTCCGACTATACATTGTGGTGGAACTATGCCTAATGTAGTAAAACATTAGCCATAGCTCAGCAACCCTCACTGAAAGCAAGCTTCCCAGTAGTAGAGCAACAGTGGTTTGCTAGGTTGATGTAAACTTGAGAAGTACAATATTTGCTCTGCTAGGAACATGACACGTATTTGTCCCTGCGTGCTAACCTAGTGCAGCTGGGGCCTACTGACTGAAGTGTAAGTGATTGTTTAGCTTTGTTTTGCTTTTTTGCAGGCCTTTAGGAATACTATGTTGTTTTTTTAAAACTCTACCTCTATTTTCCTCAGGTCTATTAATAATTCAGTATGGGTCTGTGTTGTGACTGTCCAAAGGCCAGTAGGTAAAGTAAGTGGAGTAAAAACAGGGGACTATGCAGCCGTTCTGATCCTACTTCCGTATTACTACCAAAGTCTCACAATAGAGAATACCCCCTTGGTCCTACAATTTACCTCTGAAGTCCTTCAAATGGCAAATCTATATTTAATATTTAACCCCTCCCTCCTCCTCCCCAACCAAATAGGGGAGATGGGTATAAATAAATAACATGCATTATTATGTAGAGATACAATCTAAACCTTGTACTTCCTCATCACAAAGCACAATGACAGTGGTCTATACAAAGAGACCTTTGCTAGGGCCTTTGGTGAAGTAAACACTCTTTTAATTATTAATAGCCCAGTGTACTCATACCCTCTGGTAACCATAGTACCAGGCATGACTAATCCAGTCCCATAACCTGAGCTTCCATGGGAAAGTAGTACCTGACTGAGCTCACGCCAGAATGGGAATATCCTTCCTCTCGGTGCATAGGCCTATACCAGCAACATCGAATATATGATTATGAAATAGCTTTTGCAAACTGTAGAGGCTAGAGGTGTCATTTGGAGACTACCTCTGTCTCTTCTGTGTCACCTGGACAGTATGGGGACTGGGGGGTATCAGAGATGGTGGCTTGCTTAGATAAGGTGTAAAGCTCGCAGGGACAGACAACTATTTGCTTAGTACAGCTTCAGTGTGTCAGCTGGACAGAGCAGAGGTGACTCGGTCATATTCTGTCAGCCGGTTGTTGTTGAAACCAAACAGGACGTTACTGATTTGTCATGAATCTGAAACAGGCGCTAAAACTGGTCAGTTATTCAGTGACACCACCGGTAAGTGGTCTCTCTCTCGCCCGGGGGTTATCTTGTATCTGGAAAATCAAGTCCTCTGTGAAATTGATACATCTAATTTTATAGTGTGGTGTAAAAATTGAATCAGTTTATCCATTATGGGTTGGTTTTACCAGTCTTGTCTACCGTCCGTGTCACCACCATTTAAGCTAACCATTAGGTTAGGGAAGTGTTTAAAGGCTTATGTACTGTTATGATCAAACAATGTGAGTTTCTGGCTGTAACGCCCCCTTAGTAATATGATAATGTGTGGAAATGAGTATGTTATTTCTCAAGTCTTGTTTAAGTTTCACATACAACTGTTTATCTGATGACTGGACTACAGTGACTCACATACTGTAATATTTTCCATCTGAACCTTTTTAATTAAGGTGTTTCATCTTTTCCACGTGGCACTATATAGAGTTTCACACTGGCAAAATTGGTTCCGCCTTAAATCCCTGGCAACAAAGGGGCAATAGAAAGTGCTGGAAGGGGAGGAGCTTCTCATTGATCCAGGTGGGATTTGTTTCTGCTAGGTGTTTTTTACCCACAAAGCTATAGTGCTCAGGACCCTTAGCTATTGATAATCCACATTTATTTGATTTGAAGCACAGGGTCTTTAATTTCTTGGCCTCCAACATGGATTATGACATGGAATAAAAACCAGGGTGTTTTTGAGTAGAGGTAATGTGAGGAAGCCACAGGTGTGTGTGTTGCTAGGCTCAACTCCCAGTGGGGAATGGAAGTGAGGTTCAGAGAAGAAGTGGTGAGTAAAAAGGACAAACAGCTTTTATAGTCTTTTATGAAAGACAGGAAAGTACCTGAAGATTTTGTTGCTTCCTTTTTAAGAAAGTGTGGCCTTTTTGATCTTGTCATGTAGGTTTTACTTGCGTTATCTTTTTACTTTCACTCTCCAAGCTTATCTACTTCCTATGTCTGAAAGAGTTAGCCTTGTTATGGCTGGCTAGCCTCCCTTAATATCATGCAGCCTAGTAGGTAAGAATCATGTGTAAATTAAACGCCTCTTCCTGTTCAAGATGAGAAAAATAACTGTTGGGGGAGGTTCTCTTCTGCACTGCTCAACCAATTAAATAAATGTGAAGGAGGAGTTCAGGTGGAGTGTTGTGACGTTCAAAAGCAGAAGTGACATCACCGGATCTCTTTACTTTTTCCCTGAAAACCGGAGGCATCCGGTTGCATTCGGCCCCGCGGGGGGTCACCAGGTAAAGGTTATTTCTAACATAGAGCATCTCCCCTGGAATAGCCAGGTGGGGGATGAATATACTTGGTGGTCAGGGAAAGGCTTGGTTTATTCCTCATGTTGGGGCCAAGGCCAGCACACTGGCTATAGGGTGGCATTAACTGGGGCTGCCCTTGCCAATTCTGTTACACAAAGTGTTTTCCTGTGCTGGTGACCTTTTCGGCTGTTAAAGTATACATATACCGTAGTAATTGTCAAGTGGGATTATGCAGAACGTTGGGCAATTCTGTGTAGATTTCTTGATAATGTAACCTATTTGTATTATTTTGGGCACAAGTGAGTTTCAGCAACCAAAGCCAAGATTGTCGATTTGTCAGAATCCCAAGCAAAATACACTCATGAATGCTTGTTCACTACCGTTCTTTGTTAATGTTGTAGTCATGGAGACAGACATGTTTTCAGGAATAGTGACACTGATTAGACTGTAGACTGATAGCGTCAATGATATTTGCATACTGGCAGTCGGCCCCTCGACCTCTCAAAGCAGATGAAAGGTGTCCACCGGAGGATGCATGTCAACTATATCCTCTTTATTCATTTAATTCTATTACAGTAATAGACTTGACCCATGATTAAAACTATGTTGCTCTAGTGTCATTTTTAGAGGTAAACCACCGTAATTTGGAGTCCTTGCTTATCATGGGATGATCAAATAGTTGAAGAGCTGTGGGACTGCTGATATCTAGTCCTTTAGTCTAACGTTAATTAGACTGTTGTAAGAAATTATACTAGGTTAACCCTTTGCCCAAGTATTTTTATCATAAACATACCATCTATAGCAGGTATTCCACCTGCTACTCAACCATTAGTAAAATACTAGTGATTTATTGAGGATGCTTGTCCTCCTCAGTGGCTACCTGACCATGTCTGTCTCACCTTGTTGGCCGTTCTCTGACCTGTATGTTTGTCCTGACCCTGTAGGACAGCTAACAAAAGGGCAATTCCATGGTAACGGAATTATGCTGAGACCCAGATTTTTCACTTTAAAATGTATACCTAACAAAAACTATTGATTTTTAAAAGTTTAGCAAACTGCTAAACTCTATGCACAAGGACTACTTTTAACAATCTCCACAGACTATTTTAGAAAAGCCCATTTACAGGAAGAACTATGCAGATACAAAGTTTGGTAACAGAATAAAACTGAGCGAGATTTTAACATAATTATTTTACCTAACTTTGCATCTGCATAATATTTCCAGTAAATGTTTTTGTAATGGATTTACTGTGTAGGTTGTTCAAAGTAGTCATTGTGCATAGTGCTGTATGGTTTGTTAGACTTTGAAATCAATCATTTTTGTTTGGCATACATTTTAAATTGGAAAATAAGTCTCAGCATAATTCCGTTACCGTGGAATTGCCCACAGACAACTAACACTCATCTCAATGCAACAATGCCTGTTCGTGTAATTGAACCTATGTAGAGTAGTAGGAATATGCACACTATATTTCCAGTATGTATGTTATTGAGTCAGACAGATGGTCAAGCATACACAGAATTTCTGATTTGTAAAAGTCGTCTTCTGGTTACATTTAATTTCCGATGCTGTCAATGTGTATTCTGCTGTAGTGTACATTACAACTTTCTTTGTCCCAATACATTCATTTGAATAAAGTGTGTGCGTGTGTGGGGCAAGGTTTCACACATCTCTGCAATACTTCTCTTGTCCATCTTGCTGTACCAGTTTAGGCAATTAGTACTGTAGTAGTAGGATACTTCAGCAATAAGGCCCGAGGGTGTGCGGTATATGCCCAACATGCCACGGCTAAGGGTTGTTCTTATACGCAATGCGGAGTGCCTGGATAAAGCCCTTAGCCATGGTATATTGGCCAAATACCACAAACCCCCTGATGTGCCTTATTGCTATTATAAATTGGTTACCAACATAATTAGAGCAGTAAAAAATACATGTTTTGTCATACCCATGGTATACGGTCTGATATACCATGGCTGTCAGCCAATCAGCATTCAGGGCTCGAACCACCCAGTTTATAATATCAGGGATATGACCTGCAATGTTGTTTAGTTTTGAAATTAGATGTGGAATGTGTTCAGTATGTTCGTGTGGCACTGTCGTCGGTTCGTGAATGTCCTCTGTTTGTATCCGGAGGCGTGTTCAATTGGATGAGGCTCGAAAAACATTGCAGATAGAAATTCATTGTGTAGCACAGACATAATTCTCTATTCCATATGACTAGAGAGCCATGGAGAACAACTCTAGTCAGCTCTATACATTGAGTTTCTACCTGCAGCGTTCTATAATGTTGCACCCCATTGAACAATGCCCTGGTGTCGTATGTCACAGCAAGGGCGGCCAGATGCGTCTCTCCCTTTGTGGCCCCTCCCCCGTACCTGTCAGAGGAATGGAATGAGACAGGTGAGAGCACGCTGCAGTCGGCTCATTTTGACTCCTCTCCTCAGTCTCACAAACAACACAGTGGGGCTTGGCAACTGTCAATGTAAGGACATGGAACAACTGCTGCTTCTGTTGTGATTAAGTTGCTGGTGTTTATTCATGTTATGGTTTGTTGATGGTAAATGTGATTAAGTTGCTGGTGGAGAATGTCTGTGCTTTGCGATTGGTTTTACATGTTGTAATAGGTTTGATGTTGTTTTTCAGAAACCAGAGATGGAAGAATTAATGATATGGGAGCAGCATACTATAACCCTAAGCAAAGTAAGTGTATCTTTTGTTGTTTTGTCTGTCAGCATTTGATGATATACTTTGATGTGGACCTAAAACACAACAGCATGTAGTTACAGACATACTCAAGGTGGGCCGATAGAAATACTGAACCACTTCAATTGGAATGGACTTCAATACGATCAACTTCTGTGGCTAGCTGCAGAAAGTTTGAGTAACAAAGGCACGCCCTACTGCTCCCTGTAACTCTTGGTACAGGTCAGGTGACACACTTCAGTGCTGATGGAATGTGCTCTCCCTGCCTCTTTCCTACGTCCCTTGTTCTTTATCACCCTCTCTTTTTCTCTTGCTTTTTCCATCACTCGGACTCCCTGCTTTCTCCATCTCTCACCTGCTCTTTCTTTCATTTTTTTCTCTCTCTCCCTCTTTCTCGCTTATCACCCACCCTCCTCCTCTTGCTATGGCAGGATTCCAAGATGGGGTTTGGCTTTGCGATATCAGGGGGCAGAGACAAGCCGAACCCAGACTCAGGGGGCACAGCTGTGATCGTTTCAGATGTGGTGCGGAACGGACCCGCTATGGGACGGCTGTTGTAAGTGGCCTACACCCTACAGCTACACCCTTCAGGCATACAGGCACATGCCTCTAAGGGTTTTACTTGAGGGTATATACAGTAAACTTACACACACAACCAAACACATCCAAACCTAAAATTGCATGTATTTGATCCATAGGAGTGTTGTTTTACCTCTCGTTCCTCTCCAACAGCGTCAGAGATCAGATCGTCATGGTCAATGGAGTGTCCATGGACAATGTCTACTCTACCTTCACCATCCAGAACCTTAAGTCATGTGGCAAAACAGCCAACATAGTGAGTAGCCTTATGTACTCTACTGTTAAGCATGGTTGGCTCTTCCATCTTCGTGTGATTTGTGAGCAACTCCAACCCCAGCTTATTGCTGTGAGAACATAATTTCAGTCCACTTACCAGACAAAATATAGGTAATATAGGTAATATACAGGTCTCTCTCTCTCTCTCTCTCAGACAGTGAAGCGTCCTCGTAAGGTCCAGCTCCCAGCCAGCACCAGACCGTCGCGTGCCTCCTCCCACTCCAACCTGCTGGATCAGGACCCCCCACGGAGGATCCGACGCTACTCTGATGGCTCCGACCAGGCCCGCAACCCTGACCACTACAGCGCTCGTAGCACTACCTCCGATCGCAACGGGACCGCTCACGCCCTGCCACTTATGTCAGGGTACAAACGGCTGCCACACCAGGACTTCCTAGACAAGCCAATCAAAACCACCCTGCTGAAGAAGAAACTCACAGATGGTAAGGATGAATACCTACCTAGGATAGGATAAGTAATCCCTCTCACCCCCCCCCTAAGTTTTAGATGCACTATTGTTAAGTGACTGTCCCACTGGATGTCATAAGGTGAATGCACCAATTTGTAAGTCGCTCTGGATAAGAGCGTCTGCTAAATGACTTAAATGTAAATGTAAATGAATAACATCTGGGTTGTGTTCATTAGGCCACGCCGCAGCTAAAGGTTTCAAATCGTAATCACAGATCGGACGTGATTGTATAGACAAGTGAATTCAAGCCCTCCGTTACAACGATTTCATGTTGCCTTTCTCTTCCTGTTCCAGAGTATGGACTGAAGTTGGGAAGCCAAATCTTCATCAAACACATGACTGAGACGGGTCTGGCTGCCAAGGAGGGCACTCTGCAGGAGGGAGACCTCATTCTCAAGGTCTATATGATATTTCATCACAAAACATTGCATCTTTGCTTTGTACATAGATATGATTCTATACTGGGACCATAAACCAGAATGCTTTTGATGACAGATTTTCCTGCTGTTTTAATTATGTCTGTTTTCGTCAATGTCATTGTATGAAGCCAAAGGACGATTTCCGCATTCTGTGAACTTTGAAGTTTTTCTACTTCCTGTCCAGATCAATGGGATGACAACAGAGAACCTGTCCCTGCTTGAGACCAAGCACCTGGTGGAGAAGTCCCGGGGGAAGCTGACCATGATGGTCCTGAGAGACGACCGCAAGTTCCTGGTCAGCATCCCCGAGGTAGATGACAGCGCCCCCAACAGCGAGGAGGACCGCCGTAGCCACAGCAGCTCTGAACTGGAGGGTGAGGGAGCAAGGGCAAAGGGGAAAGACAATAGGCACAGTAGTGTATGAGTGAGAGAATGTAGCATCAGCACCTCAGGATTGGAAGGAGGATGGTGGCAAGAGGGGGAAGGAGAAAAGGAGGAAAGTAGTAGATGAGAGATATGAATGTAGAGTCAGAAGCAGCTCCTGAAAAGCAAAGTAAACGTTGGTTCAGCTGCTCCAGTATGTGATTCCTCAGTGTTTTAACGGCTTTCCTCTGATCTCCTCAGACATTTCAGACCTGGATACAGACATCCCCACTCCTAGAAACAGAGTGTCACGCTCCGCCACTAGAGAACGACGCACACGCAGGTAACCTCACCTGAAACATGTTTATTTCAACTATTCTGATCTACTTCTAGTATCTTCGTATTGAGACGTCTGCACTTGATCCAACATTTCCTTAAGTGACAAGTCTCCTTTTTACCTACAGTTGAAGTCGGAAGTTTACATACACTTAGGTTGTAGTCATTAAAACTCGTTTTTCAACCACTCCACAAATTTCTTGTTAACAAACTATGGTTTTGGCAAGTCGGTTAGAATCCTACTTTGTGCATGACATTTTACATTACATTTAAGTCATTTAGCAGACGCTCTTATCCAGAGCGACTTACAAATTGGTGCATTCACCTTATGACATCCAGTGGAACAGCCACTTTACAATAGTGCATCTAAATATTTTAAGGGGGGGGGGGTGAGAAGGATTACTTTATCCTATCCTAGGTATTCCTTAAAGAGGTGGGGTTTCAGGTGTGTCCGGAAGGTGGTGATTGACTCCGCTGTCCTGGCGTCGTGAGGGAGTTTGTTCCACCATTGGGGAGCCAGAGCAGCGAACAGTTTTGACTGGGCTGAGCGGGAACTGTACTTCCTCAGTGGTAGGGAGGCGAGCAGGCCAGAGGTGGATGAACGCAGTGCCCTTATTTGGGTGTAGGGCCTGATCAGAGCCTGGAGGTACTGAGGTGCCGTTCCCCTCACAGCTCCATAGGCAAGCACCATGGTCTTGTAGCGGATGCGAGCTTCAACTGGAAGCCAGTGGAGAGAGCGGAGGAGCGGGGTGACGTGAGAGAACTTGGGAAGGTTGAACACTAGACGGGCTGCGGCGTTCTGGATGAGTTGTAGGGGTTTAATGGCACAGGCAGGGAGCCCAGCCAACAGCGAGTTGCCGTAATCCAGACGGGAGATGACAAGTGCCTGGATTAGGACCTGCGCCGCTTCCTGTGTGAGGTAGGGTCCTACTCTGCAGATGTTGTAGAGCATGAACCTACAGGAACGGGCCACCGCCTTGATGTTAGTTGAGAACGACAGGGTGTTGTCTAGGATCACGCCAAGGTTCTTAGCGCTCTGGGAGGAGGACACAATGGAGTTGTCAACCGTGATGGCGAGATCATGGAACGGGCAGTCCTTCCCCGGGAGGAAGAGCAGCTCCGTCTTGCCATGACACAAGTAATTTTTCCATCAATTGTTTACAGACAGATGATTTCACTTATAACTCACTGTATCACAATTCCAGAAGTTTACATACACTAAGTTGACTGTGCTTTTAAACAGCTTGGAAAATTCCAGAAAATTATGTCATGGCTTTAGAAGCTTCTGATAGGCAAATGTTTTTATCTTTATTTAACTAGGCAAGTCAGTTAAGAACAAATTCTTATTTTCAATGATGGCCTAGGAACAGTGGGTTAACTGCCTGTTCAGGGGCAGAACGACAGATTTGTACCTTGTCAGCTCGGGGGTTTGAACTTGCAACCTTCCGGTTACTAGTCCAACACTCTAACCACTAGGCTACCCTGCCGCCACATCATTTGAGTCAATCGGAGGTGTATCTGTGGATGTATTTCAAGGCCTACCTTCAAACTCAGTGCCTCTTTGCTTGACATCATGGGAAAATCTAAATAAATCAGCCATGACCTCAGAAAAAACATTTGTAGATCTCCACAAGTCTGGTTAATCCTTGGGAGCAATTTCCAAATGCCTGAAGGTACCACGTTCATCTGTACAAACAATAGTACGCAAGTATAAACACCATGGGACCATGCAGCCGTCATACCGCTCAGAAAGGAGATGCGTTCTGTCTCCTAGAGATGAACGTACTTTGGTGCGAAAAGTGAAAATCAATCCCAGAAACAAGGCAAAGGATCTTGTGAAGATGCTGGAGGAAACGGGGCCAAAAGTATCTATAGCCACAGTAAAACGAGTCCTATATTGACATAACATGAAAGGTCGCTCAGCAAGGAAGAAGCCACTGCTCCAAAACCGCCATTAAAAAGCCAGACTACGGTTTACAACTGCATGGGGACAAAGTTCATACTTTTTGGAGAAATGTTCTCTGGTCTGACGAAACAAAAATAGAACTGTTTGGCCATAATGACCATTGTTTGTTTGGAGGAAAAGGGGCAAGGCTTGCAAGCCGAAGAACACCATCCCAACTGTGAAGCACGGGGTGGCAGCATCATGTTGTGAGGGTGCTTTGCTGTAGGAGGGACTGGTGCACTTCACAAAATAGATGGCATCATGAGGCAGGAAAATTATGTGGATATATTGAAGAAACATCTCAAGACATCAGTCAGGAAGTGAAAGCTTGGTCGCAAATGGGTCTTCCAAATGGACAATGACCCCAAGCATACTTCCAAATTTGTGGCAAAATGGCTTTAGGACAACAAAGTCAAGGTATTGGAGTGGCCATCACAAAGCCCTGACCTGAATCAAAATGTGTGGGTAAAACTGAAAAAGTGTGTGAGCAAGGAGGCCTACTAACCTGACTCAGTTACACCAGCTCTGTCAGGAGGAATGGGCCAAAATTCACCCAACTTATTGTGGGAAGCTTGTGGAAGGCTACCCAAAACATTTGACCCAAGTTCAACAATTTAAAGGCAATGCGACCAAATACAAATTGAGTGTATGTAAACTTCTGACCCACTGGGAATGTGATGAAAGAAGCTGAAATAAATCATTTGCCCTACTATTTTTCTGACATTTCCCATTCTTAAAATAAAGGGATGACCCTAACTGACCTAATACAGGGAATTTTTACTAGGATTAAATGTCAGGAATTGTGAAAAACTGAGTTTAAATGTATTTGGCTAAGGTTTATGTAAACTTCAGACTGCAACTGTACATATGATGAGGCTTTCTCTCTCGGTTCTGTTGCAGAAGAGCTGAGCAACCTCCTCTAGTAGCTAAGTCTCGTGACCAGTCCCCGGTGCGTTCGACACTGTCCCGGCCTGCTGCTAAAGCCTACCCCTCTCGCCGAGGTCAGTCCAGAGACGAGCGTCTCAACTCCTTCATAAACATTGGCCCATCCCACTCATGTGTAATCTGTACCCTGTTCCGCTTGACCTGAACTGTGTGTTGTTTTTCTCCAGCCCCCTCAGAGTCCGAGTCTGACCGCAGTGCCTCACCCCCTCTTGACAGGAAGGACAGCCCAGACATAGACGACAAATACAGGTGGGTTCAACCTCAAACCAGACACTGTTGTTTCGATGTTTTGAGATCTGTGTTTCATTGAGGTGTTTTTCTTTCTTGCTGTAGAACTCTTTCAGGGGTGTCCATGCTCCCCAACCCCAAAGCCTTACCTGCCGTCCTCGACTGGGCCGCCCCACGTCCTTCCCGTCCCTCCTCCGCCTTGCGAACTCGTAAAGGTAAACACACAACATAGGCAATAGGGAAATCTCATCAAATGGCACATTCTCGATGAGTGGATCATGATGATAATAACATGTTCTCTCTCTCCTCCCCTGTTTCTCTCTCTGTGCAGTGGTGTCAGAGTCGGACTCGGACCGCAGTGCCTCGCCACCCCCTAGAAGAGGAGAGAGTTCCAGAGTCACAGAGGACCACTCCAGATACAGAGTGCTCCCTGACCTGGCCCACCCTAGGACACTGAGCGCCTCCCCCATCTCCATTCGTCAGGATCCCCCCCCGACGGGTCTCCTCTCCTGTCAAAGCCCCACCTCCAGGTCAGTAACACTACACCCCTTGCCTCAACTTCCACAACAGGAATACCTTGACATAACATTATAAGTACATTCAAAGGAAGTAGAAAGGGCTACATAATTGGAGCATTACCCTTGCTCTCTCCCCAGACTCTGAGACTGAGTCGGACAGCAGCTCAGGGCCCCCCCCAGAGACAGGGCACCACCCACAGGCAGGACACCCGGAGCAGATACAGGTACAGATGAGGCCTAACACCTAACTTGTGCTAACCCAAATCAAATTGTATTTGTCACATGCGCCGAATACAACAGGTGTAGTAGACCTTACCGTGAAATGCTTACTTACAAGCCCTTGACCAACAACTCAGTTTTAAGAAAAATAAGTGTTGAGTAAAAAATATAAAACTAACATTGTTAAAGAGCAGCAGTAAAATAACAGTAGCGAAGCTATATACGGGGGGTACCGGTACAGAGTCAATGTGCGGGGCCACCAGTTAGTCGAGGTAATTGAGGTAATGTGTACACTACCGTTCAAAAGTTTGGGGTCACTTCGAAATGTCCTTGTTTTTGAAAGAGAAGCTCATTTCTGGTCCATTAAAATAACATCAAATTGATCAGAAAAACAGTGTAGACATTCTTAATGTTGGAAATGACTATTGTAGTTGGAAATGGCATATTTTTATTTTGAATTTAATTTAAAATCTTTAAAAAATTGAATATCTACATAGGCGTACAGAGGCCCATTATCAGCAACCATCACTCCTGTGTTCCAATGGTATGTTGTGTTAACTAATTCAAGTTTATAAGGCTAATTGATCATTAGAAAACCCTTTTGCAATTATGTTTGCACAGCTGAAAACTGTTGTGCTGATTTAAAGAAGCAATAAAACAGGCCTTTTTTAGACTAGTTAAGTATCTGGAGCGTCAGCATTTGTGGGTTTGATTACAGGCTCAAAATGGCCAGAAACAAATAACTTTCTTCTGAAACTCGTCAGTCTTTTCTTGTTCTGAGAAATGAAGGCTATTCCATGCGAGAAATTGCAAAGAAACTGAAGATCTCGTACAACGCTGTGTACTACTCCCTTGACAGAACAGCGCAAACGGGCTCTAACCTGAATAGAGGAGTGGGAGGCCCTGGTGCACAACTGAGCAAGAGGACAAGTACATTCGAGTGTCTAGTTTGAGAAACAGATGCCTCACAAGTCCTCAACTGGCAGCTTCATTAAATAGTACACACAAAACACCAGTCTCAACGTCAACAGTGAAGAGGCGACTCCGGGATACTGGCCTTTCTCTGAGTTCTATTGTCTTCCTCCTCCCTCACTCTTCTATTCCAGAGCCACTCCTTTAGTAGCTGTGGAGCCCCAAGTGGAGCCCCCCAAGTGGAAGGCCCCCAGTGTCACAATGAGCAAACATGCTAAAGGTGCGTTGTGTGCATAGTGACAATTACTTACTGGACACACCTATTTATTCAAGGGTTTTACTTTATTTTTACTATTTTCTACATTGTAGAATAATAGTGAAGACATCAAAACTATGAAATTACGCATGGAATCCTGTAGTAACCGTAGAAAATGTTAAACAAATCAAAATATATTTTATATTTAAGATTCTTCAAAGTAGCCACCCTTTGCCTTGATGACAGCTTTTCCCACTCTTGGCATTCTCTCAACCAACAGTCTTAAAGGAGTTCCCACATATGCTGAGCCCTTGTTGGCTGATTTTCCTTCACTCTGCGGTCCAACTCATCCCGAACCATCTCAAGTGGCGCAGCAGTCTACAGCACTGCATTTTAGTGCTAGAGGCGTCACTACAGACCCTAGTTCGATTCCAGGCTTTATCACAACCGGCCGTGATTGGGAGTCCCATAGGGCGGCGCACAATCGGCCCAGCATCGGGTTAGGGTTTGGTCAGGGCAGGCCGTCATTGTAAATAAGAATTTGTTCTTAACTGACTTGCCTAGTTAAATAAAAGGTTGGGTGATTGTAGAGGCCAGGTCATCTGATGCAGCACTCAATCACTCTTCCCCTTAGTCAAATAGTCCTTACACAGCCTGGAGGTGTGTTTTGGGTCATTGTCTTGTTGAAAAACAAATGATAGTGCAAACCAGATTGGATTGTGTATCGCTGCAGAATGCTGTGATAACCATGCTGGTTAAGTGTGCCTTGAATTCTAAATACATCACAGACAGTGTCACCAGCAAAGCAGCATCACACCACCTCCATGCTTCACGGTGGGAACCATACATGCAGAGATCATCCGTTCACCTACTCTGCGTCTCACAAAGACACGGCGGTTGCAACCAAAAATCTCAAATTTTGACTCATCAGACCAAAGGACAGATTACCACCGGTCCGATGTCCATGTCTTGTGTTTCTTGGCCCAAGCAAGTCTCTTCTTATTATTGGTGTCCTTTTAATAGTGGGTTTTTTGCAGCTATTTGACCATGAAGGCCTGATTTCATGCAGTGTTCTCTGAATAGTTGATGTTGAGATGTTTGTTACTTGAACTCTGAAGCATTTATTTTGGCTGCGATCTGAGGTGCAGTTAACTCTAATGAACTTATCCTCTGCAGCAGAGGTAACTGTGAGTCTTACTTTCCTGTGGCGGTCCTCATAGCGCTTGATGGATTTTGTGACTACACTTGAAGAAACTTTCAAAGTTCTTAATTTTTCGTATTGACTGCCCTCCATGTCTTAAAGTAATGATGGACTGTTTCTCTTTGCTTATTTGAGCTGTTCTTGTCATAATATGGACTTGGTCTTTTACCATATAGGGCTATCTTCTGTATACCACCCCTGTCTCGTCACAACACAACTGATTGGCTCAAATGCATTAAGAATGAAAGAAATTCCACAAATGTACTTTTAACATGGCACACCTGTTAATTGAAATGCATTCCAGGCGACTACCTCATGAAGCTGGTTTAGAGAATACCAAAAGTGTGCAAAGCTGTCATCAAGGCAACGGGTGGCTACTTTGATTCTATTTGTGTTATTTCATAGTTTTGATGTCTTCACTATTATTCTACAATGTAGAAAATAGTATAAAGAAAGAAAAACCCTTGAATGAGTAGGTGTGTCCAAACTTTTGATCGGTACTGTATGTGTGTGTGTCTTGCCATGTCCACAGGGCGCTCAGGATCAGAGTCGGAGGCAAGTTATGCAACCGTACCTCGACGGGAATTTGCAGACAGTGGAGGCTCCAGTTCCCAGGGATCCAAGGACAGTTACAGGTAATGCTGACAGACGAACACACCACCCCGTTAACAGGAGGATGTGATGAAACTGGCCAAGATAATACTGCGATGCGTACACTTAGTTGAGGCCAAAATGGCAAGTTAAAGACGTTGGTACACATACATGTTGATTAAAAACTGTTTCAAAAGCTGACTGCTTCAGAACATCATATGTTCGGAGGATAAATCCAGGATGCTAGACTGGTTGGTCTATTTGGACAAGGAACTGAATCAACATTGACACATTTAACATGCATAGTTCTGCATGCTAAGAGCACACACTGTTTGAAGTCGGTCAATGTCACACTCTTGATAACCCCTTTCAGTCCAATTAGCTAGTATTTAACTACAGGATTTCTATAGTAGTTGACAAGATAAGGGCATTGTATTGAGTATGATTGCGCTCTCTCGCTCTCCTCTCTCTCTCCCAGAGCTCTGCCTGAGATGCAGTCTTCTCCAGCTCCAGTAGTGAGACAGGACCCCTCTCAACGAGGCATGACCCCCTCCAGACCAGTCTCAGGTCAGTGTCCCTCCTATGAAAGATGGGCACTTTCTAGTAAGATGGAACTTGTGGTTGGAAGTCTGTATCCTCATCCTCTGTGTTTTTGCTCTCTTCAGATTCCTCTGAGTCAGACCGTGCACCTTCACCCCCTCGGAGGTCTGGGAGTACCGATGTGGAGAGCAACCACAGGTAAAACACCAGAAACCACTGTAGACAACCAGGTAAAGAACGGACAGTTTAATAAACCACAATAAACAAAAGGAATGCACACCTCCAAGAAACATCCTCTGTGACAAGTCATGCCAATCTGATCACAAGTGTGTGTCTACACTTCCACCTTCTCTGACCTCTAACTCACTTATTGTGGAAATGTCAGTGAATGGTATCTCTTCTCTTGTAGTATTCCACGCAGAGCCAATGGAACTGTCCGCTATGGGATATCAGCAAAGAGCAACCCTCCAGCCTACTGTAAGTACCAACTCTCTTGTATCAGCTCTCCAATGTCCTCTTTATAACTTATTAGTAACTCTGTGGATGGAAGGAAGGTCTTAACTGTTATTTCCATTTCAGCCAAGACCGAGGAACCCATCTACTCCTTACCCCCAGACTCCATCCCCACACCTAACTTGGGGTAAGTTGATTTATTTATACCCATACAGTATATCCTTAGAAGGAATGTCAAATATAAAATGTGTACAGCCCATTCACAATGCAGACCACCATAAGTGATGTATTTGTTCGGTTTTTTATAGTCTATTGAATATGACTGGACAATGCTCCTTTTAATAAATACTCCTTTTGATCTGTACTATCTTCTCTCAGATACAGCTCCGATCTGAACACAGTGTCGTTTGTGAAGGAGGGCAGCGTAGGCCTGAGGCTGGTGGGGGGTAATGACGTGGGCATCTTTGTTGGGGGGGTTCAGCCCAACAGTCCTGCCCATGAGCAAGGCATGAAGGAGGGGGACCAGATCATGCAGGTGAGACTCCCTGTTGCGGTCACCACCGGTACATGGTGTGCAGGCTTTTGTTCCTGCCCAGCACTAACACATCTTATTCGATTAAGATCTATATTAGTTCATTCAGTTTTTTTCTATGCCGTGCTGAAGCAAAAGCCTGTGCACACTAGCTCTCTGGGACAAGTGTTAGTGTAAGTCAGCACTTCAGTGGTCACTATCTACAGTACATGTATATGCAACACATCTCTCACCCACTTATGGTCTTGTTCTAGGTAAATGGGGTGGACTTTGGTCATTTCAACCGTGAGGAAGCTGCTATGTTCCTGATCAACATTAAGAGAGGGGAGCCGGTGGACATCCGTACTCAGAACAAGATGGACAGTGAGTATAACGTCCTTAAAGGCAGAAGTAGGTGCAGGGGGGGAAGATTTGTGGTTGATTTCAGAGGACTTGCCCGTGTGATAATTACTATGTAATAACTCCACCCAGTAACAAATAAGGTACATACAAAACATTAAATGATTCCTAAATGATTCTTCCTCTCTTGTCAGTATACAAGAAGATACTGAAGTCCAACTTGGGGGACTCGTTCTATATCCGGACCCACTTTGACAACGAGTCGGAGGGCCACAACAGCCTAGCCTTCACCAGGGGAGAGGTGTTCAGGGTGGTGGACACCATGCACAGGGGCAAGCTGGGGAAGTGGCTGGCTATACGCATGGGCAACGACCTGCACGAGCTGGACAAGGGCACCATCCCCAACCAGGCAGGGTGAGTTGAGACTAGAATGAGTGAGTTATTGATTATATGATTGGTTGGATATGGATGTTAAAAGATAAACGTTAAAAGATACATTAGGTTACAAAGGATGACATCTGATGGCAACGTATATCCAATTTGTATACTTATGCTGCATTTACACAGTCAGCCCAATTCTTATATTTTACCCAATTATTGGCAAACGAGTGATCTGATTGGTCAAAAGAAAGAAAAGATCAGAATTGAGCTGCCTATGTAAACGCAGCCTCATACTGTCATTAGGGTAGCAGTAATTCTACAATCATTCTGTCTCTCACCCAGGGCTGAGACACTGGCCAGTATGGAGCAGGCTCAGAGGGCCAGTGGAGGAGGAGGGGATCGCCAGGTCTCAGGGCCCAGGGCAGAGTTCTGGAAACTACGGGGGCTTAGAGGGGCCAAGAAGAACGTCCGCCGGACCCGCGACGACCTGCTCCAACTCACTATCCAGGGCAAATTCCCAGCGTACGAGAGAGTTCTGCTCAGAGAAGGTTATATTGCATAATAGTTCACATAATAGTCAAACACTTTTAAACAAGTTTGTGTACTAAACATTTTGTATTGTGAATCAACACATGTACGTGGACCCATGTTTATCTCCAGCTAATTTCAAACGGCCAATCGTCATCTTGGGTCCTCTGAATGATGTGGCCATGGAGAAGCTGGCCAGAGAGATGCCTGATGAATATGAGGTGGCAGAGATGGTTCCTCGTAGTAGTGGAGCAGACAGCGCTTCTACGGTCATCAAGCTGGACACAGTCCGAAGGATTGCAGAGAAGGTGATGAAACAAACTGGGATGATGTGACCTGTTGTGGTGTGAGACAGATGTACAACTATATGCTTGTTTGAATCCAGGACCAGAATGGTGTACATGCATAAAGATGGCGGCTCCCATGTACTTACCACAAATGCTTTATTTTCTAAGTTCGCCGTATTATACTGTACTCTCCATTACTCTTTTTTTGTATCCGCATTAGAAGTTAACTCTAGACAAATCGAGAGAAAGGAAACAAGTAGATTGTGCTGGTTTATTGGCACATTGAACCATGTCGCGCACCGTAGATTAAAAACTCTGTGGGTATTGCTAAAACAATTACGTAATATCTGAATTCCTCCATTTATGCACCTCGCAATTGAAGAACAATGCCTAATTGTATGTTTCTTCACGCCTCTGTGTCCAGAACAAGCACCCTCTGCTGGACATTACTTCTACTGCAGTGGAGCGTCTGAACTACATCCAATACCACCCCATGGTGCTGTTCCTGGACCCACACAGCAGGAAGGACGTCAAGGTCATGAGGCAGAGGATGTGCCCCAACTCCAACAAGAGCTCCAGACGCCTCTACGCACAGGCCCTCAAGATGAGGAGGCACTGTGGCCATCTGTTCGCAGGTAAACACACACACCTGTGTTATCAAAACACATACAGTTGAAGTCGGAAGTTTACATACATCTTAGCCAAATACATTTCAACTCAATTTTTCACAATTCCTGACATTTAATCCTTGTAAACATTCCCTGATCTTAGGATCAACACTTTATTTTAAGAATGTGAAATGTCAGAATAGTAGAGAGAGTGATTGATATATTTCAGCTTTTATTTCTTTCATCACATTCCCAGTGGGTCAGAAGTTTACATACACTCAATTAGTATTTGGTAGCATTGCCTTTAAATTGTTTAACTTGGGTCAAATGTTTCTTGTAGCCTTCCACAAACTTCCCACAATCAGTTGGATGAATTTTGAGATGGTGTTCTTCGGCTTGCAAGCTTCCCCCTTTTTCCTCCAAACATAACGATGGTCATTATGGCCAAACAGTTATATTTTTGTTTCATCAGACCAGAGGACATTTCTCCATGTGCAGTTGCAAACCGTAGTCTAGCTTTTTTTATGGTGGTTTTGGAGCAGTGGCTTCTTTCTTGCTGAGCGGCCATTCAGGTTATGTCGATATAGGACTCGTTTTACTGTGAATATAGATACTTCTGTACCTGTTTCCTCCAGCATCTTCACAAGGTCCTTTGCTGTTATTCTGGGATTGATTTGCTTTTTTCACACCAAAGTACGTTCATCTCTAGGAGACAGAACGCGTCTGTTTCCTGAGCGGTATGACGGCTGTGTGGTCCCATGGTGTTTATACTTGCGTACTATTGTTTGTAGAGATGAACGTGGTACCTTCAGGCATTTGGAAATTGCTCCCAAGGATGAACCAGACTTGTGAAGGTCTACAATTTTTTTTCTGAGGTCTTGGCTGATTTATTTGGATTTTTCCCATGATATCAAGCAAAGAGGCACTGAGTCTGAAGGTAGGCCTTAAAATACATCCACAGGTACACCTCCAATTGACTCAAATGATATCAATTAGTCTATCAGAAGCTTCTAAAGCCATGACATCATTTTCTGGAATTTTCCAAGCTTTTTAAAAGCACAGTCAACTTGGTGTATGTAAACTTCTGACCTTCTTGAATTGTGATACAGTGAATTTTAAGTGAAATCATCTGTCTGTAAACAATTGTTGGAAAAACTACTTGTCATGCACAAAGTAGATGTCCTAACCGACTTGCCAAAACTATAGTTTGTTAACAAGAAATGTGTGTAGTGGTTGAAAAACAAGTTTGAATGGCTCCAACCTAAGTGTATGTAAACTTCCGACTTCAAATGTACATGTTGTTTTTGCTCTTAAGCAGTTTATCTGTTAAAAAAGGTCAAGTTGGTTTTATTCATAACTATGTCCCATCATTCCCATATTTCCCAGCTCGTATTGCCCTCCAGCCCAGCTCTAATGTGTGGTATGAGACTCTGAAAGACAAGATCAGACACCAGCAGGCCAAACCTGTCTGGGTCTCAGAAGTCACGGTAAGACAGACAGATCCCAGCTCACAGTCAAACTGGGAATTTGCTCTCAATGAATTACCTGGCAGAATAAAGACTAAAGTAAATACATGTCTGTGTGTTTAGTTGGAGGGAGGCGGAGAGGAGGAGCTAGATGCGTTGGACCGGACTCACTCGGACTACCTGAGTGCTGCCAGTGACCTAGAGGACACGGATGGAGAGGCATTTACAGACGGAGAGGTCTACACTGACAATGAGGACCTGGAGGAACCATTTGACTCCAGCAACCAGCCCCGGATATCCAGGCCCACCGCTCTGGCCCGCTCCTCAGAGCCTGCAGCCGAGTACCACAGCCCCGACCCATCCCCCGAGCCTCTGGGAGAGGTCCCACCCCTGATGCATGTGCCTGAGCCCAGGTCGACCCATCGTCCATCTGACAGCTCTCCTCACGATGTCGTCACTGATGACACCCCGTCCTATCATAGCTTTTCAGATTCTGACTTCAGCGCCATTGACCCGGCTGTTCCGACCACCCACTCGGATGAACACCCTGACTTCATAGCCCCTAACCCCAGAATCTTTGTCCCCGAGCCCCCGTCAGCCGAGCTGCTGCCAGAGAGCCCCCCATCCGTCACAATGTCAGTCATAGAGAAGAAACTCCAACAGGTACTGATGGGAATGTCTCAGTCCATCATATCACTAAACTCTTACAGATCTCCCATAAGCTCATAGTTTACTTCCAAAGGGTCAAATACTCTGTTAATTTATGTATCCTGTGATTTTGACCCATGACTACGTTCCCTCTTTCAGACCCATATGGCAGAACCTCAGGAGAGGAAAGCTTCCCCATCATTCATTGTGTAAGTGAAGTAGGCCTTTATCTGATCATATTAATATGTGTGACGGTATTACATGTAAATGTAAATGGTATTTGTTTCATTGGATAATCATCAAAATCCATGTCTATAAACCAACCTTAGCAACTCGAAAGTGAGAAACTACTTCTAGTCCAAAATGTTCTGTCCAAGTTGAGTAAGACTGACGAGACAGTAAATGATGTGTCTTTCTCTTCTATCTCCTCATAGGTTGGCTCACCACCAGGCTGTCCAGACGAGACGCACTCAGATCCGAGGCAGTGACAGCTCCGATGACAATGACGAGACTGAGGATTTCGAGTGGGGTCCAGCTACAGAACTTTAGATTAGAAAACGCAGTTCCAGGACTACAAAACAAGAATGCTGGAGCACACCATTCCAGAACTACAACTCTAATGCACAAAGTTCCAGAACTGCAGAACTACAGTTGTAGCCCATACAGTTCCAGAGCACAGCCTTTGCCTCTTAAATGGGAGATGTGAAATGCTCTCAACTTCAGCCTTTGAGGATAACTTTTGGAGAGGTAGGTTGGAGGGCAACTGTCAGACCTGCCTTCAGACATGGAAATTCAGGCAATGGCTTCTGCAAACCAGGGCTCACACCTTTCTCAATGCCGAATTCCAAGAGTGGAAGTTAATTTTGATGGAAATTCTAATAAAAACCTCAGGGTTTGGTACTTGCAGTAAAGCAAACATTTTATTTGTATTGCATGTAACTTTTTAATGAATGCTATTTTTGATCAAAACTTTTGAGATTTTACCAACACAGGCAACTTTGATGTCAATTGAACTAAAAGCTGGAATCCTTAATTGAAACAATAACAAAGCAGTCACATTGCCTATGTTTTGGTAAAAAGCTGAGGGATGGTGGGCCTGGAGAAATGTAACAACTCTCAAATTCAAAGCAGGCACTATGGACTGACCATCCATGATATCAGAATGATAGTTTTAACCCTGTTTTGAGGCTACACAGTGTTTGTTTACAAAAATGACAAGCTTAAATGTTGGGTTCTGATGGGGTACGACAGTTGAACTAAAGCTCATTAGGCATTTATAAGTTATTCTTCAAGAATCAATGCATATAGATAGCTACATCATCCATTTATAAGTCCAATTATGTAGCAACTAAGGATTCAAGCTTTCATGAGAACTGCTTCAAAAACAGTTATGGACATTCACAGAACACTAAATATATCAAAGCTCCATTTTCTAAATTACGATTCATTTGTAAAGAGAACACATTTTGTTCATTAAATATTACAGATCTGGTGAAAAAATATCTGCTCTTGTCATTGTTTTTCATCATGTCTAGAACATAGTAGAAAATCCTCACCTCGTTCACCACCCATTACTCTTGTAATTTTAACACCACCGTGTTACCAAACATCTTGGTTGAATGATCCAACATGTTTCTGGATAGTGGAATAACGAAACACAGCTTAGCTGCGATTTATATAATGGCAGCCTGAGCTCATTAAATTCTTAAACCCCAAAAAATGAAATCCTCTTGTTTACTTTTTTATTAACGCAAACCAATTATAACGAGGGGTCATTGGGAGGCGCTGAGGGTCATTGGGTGCGTTCCGTTCCTCTTACTGATGCCTGGCAGATCTTACAGTGCCTGGATAGGTATTTTATTTATCAGCTTACCACATCATATGTTATAGTAATCTGGTATCCAACGGCACAGTCGATGCCGTGGCACGCAACCATTGGCTGATGAATGCAATGTCTAAGCAGGGGAACACAACCTTAAAGCCTCATGCACACCAACTGCGGCCACCATATGCGTTGCTTTTTTTGGTTAGAAAATGCCAATATTGGCCTTCCGGGTGGCGGAGTGGTCTACGGCACTGCATCGCAGTGCCAGCTGTGCCACCAGAGACTCTGGGTTCGCGCCCAGGCTCTGTCGAAGCTGGCCGCGACCGGGAGGACCGTGGAGCAACGGACAATTGGCCTAGCGTCGTCCGTGTTAGGGAGGGTTTGGCCGGAAGGGATATCCTTGTCTCATCGCGCACCAGCGACTCCTGTGGCGGGCCGGGCGTAGTGCGCGCTAGCCAAGGTGGCCAGGTGCACGGTGTTTCCTCTGACACATTGGTGCGGCTGGCTTCTGGGTTGGAGGTGCGCTGTGTTAAGAAGCAGTGCAGTTTGGTTGGGTTGTGTTTCGGAGGATCCATGGCTTTCGACCTTCGTCTCTCCCGAGCCTGTATGGGAGTTGTAGCGATGAGACAAGATAGTATTTACTAACAATTGGATACCACGAAAAGGGGGTACAATTTAAGAGAAAATGACAATATTAACAATTGGTGATAGCGGCCAACCAAATGATGAGCTGCAGTCTCTTCTTGTCCATAAGAAACAAACATGTAAATATGTAATTCATTTGGGTGAACTAGACTATCCCTTTTTAAAATAGGACCATATAAAATCCTGCCTGGAGATAGCTCTCCAAGTGGGTTGGCCACCCCTGATCTATGTTTACAAATACTGGGGGTTTCAATATGTTCATGTGACATTTGATTTCTGCAAATTACTCCACATTCAAGATACATCTAATTAATATCAATCTTCAGATGGTTGAGGCTGATTTGCAAAACCTTTCCATCATATTCATCTACATCAGCGTTTCCCAACGCCAGTCCTCCAGTACCCCCAACAGCACACGTTGTAGCCCCAGACAAACTCACCTGACTCATCTCATTGAGGGCTTGATGATTAGTTGACAAGTTGAATCCAATGTGTTTGTCTGGGGCTGCAACAGAAATGTGTGCCATTGGGGGTACTTGAGGACTGGAGTTGGGAAACTGCTCTACATAGGCAGCATCTTTTGCATTTCTGCCTACCATTTCTGCCTAGCAGTTTGTGCACAACTAAAATGACAAAACAGGATATTTGAGGCAAGGGACATTTCAATGGAGCGTATTCTCATTTTATGACAGCCACTGTCCATAAATGCTTACAAAAACGCAGACACGAGTTGACGTATCAGATTTCAAATAGCCTAATTACACCAGCAACATTCGGTAAAAAGTGAAAAATTTAAGTCTGGCGAATGACTAATGTTCTTGCTGAGAAAAACACTAATTAGTCCATTGTGGGGGAATTGTTCTTTTTTTTATGTATTTCACCTTTATTTAACCAGGTAAGCTAGTTGAGAACAAGTTCTCATTTACAACTGCGACCTGGCCAAGATAAAGCAAAGCAGTGTGACAGAAACAACAACACAGAGTTACACATGGAATAAACAAGCGTAAAGTCAATAACACAATATAAAAAAAGAGTCTATATACAGTGTGTCTAAATGGCATGAGTAGGTAAGGCAATAAATAGGCCATAGTAGCAAAGTAATTTCAATTTAGCAGATTAACACTGGAGTGAAAGATGGTGTGTAAGTAGTGATACTGGTGTGTAAAAGAGCAGCAAAGTAAATAAAAATGATTTGGGGATGAGGTAGGTAGATTACGTGGGCTATTTACAGATGGACTATGTACAGCTGCAGCGATCTGTTAGCTGTTCAGATAGCTGATGTTTAAAGTTAGTGAGGGAAATGTAAGTCCAGCTTCAGCGATTTTTGCAATTTGTTCCAGTCACTGGCAGCAGAGGACTGGAAGGAAAGGTAGCCAAAGGGGGTGTTGGCTTTGGGGATGGCCAGTGAGATATACCTGCTGGAGCGAGTGCTACGGGTGGGTGTTGTTATCGTGACCAGTGAGCTGAGATAAGGCAGAGAATTACCTAGCATAGACTTATAGATGACTTGGAACCAGTGGGTCTGGCAATGAATATGTAGTCAGGGCCAGCCGACTAGAGCATACAGGTCGCAGTGGTGGGTGGTATAAGGCACTTTGGTAACAAAACGGATGGCACTGTGATAGACTGCATACAATTTGCTGAGTAGAGTATTGGAAACTATTTTGTAGATTAAAAAAAATAAAATATTTCACCTTTATTTAACCAGGTAGGCAAGTTGAGAACAAGTTCTCATTTACAATTGCGACCTGGCCAAGATAAAGCAAAGCAGTTCGACAGATACAACGACACAGAGTTACACATGGAGTAAAACAAACATACAGTCAATAATACAGTATAAACAAGTCTATATACAATGTGAGCAAATGAGGTGAGAAGGGAGGTAAAGGCAAAAAAGGCCATGGTAGTTTTACTAGGGTAAGTTTGGCGACGTGAGTGAAGGAGGCTTTGTTGTGAAATAGAAAGCCGATTCTAGATTTGATTTTGGATTGGAGATGTTTGATATGTCTGGAAGGAGAGTTTAGAGTCTAGCCAGACACCTAGGTATTTGTAGTTGTCCACGTATTCTAGGTCAGAACCGTCCAGATTAGTGATGCTAGTCGGGCGGGCGGGCAGCGAACGGTTTAAAAGCATGCATTTGGTTTTGCTAGCGTTTAAAGAGCAGTTGGAAGCCACAGAAGGAGTGCTGTATGGCATTGAAGCTCGTTTGGTGGTTAGTTAACACAGTGTCCAAAGAAGGGCCAGATGTATACAGAATGATGTCATCTGCGTAGAGGTAGATCAGGGAATCACCCACAGCAAGAGCGACATCGTTGATGAATACAGAGAAAATAGTTGGCCCGAGAATTGAACCCTGTGGTACCCCCATAGAGACTGCCAGAGGTCCGGACAACAGGCCCTCCGATTGTACACACTGAACTCTGTCTGCAAAGTAGTTGGTGAACCAGGCAGGCAGTCATTTGAGAAACCAAGGCTATTCAAATCAAATCAAATTTATTTATATAGCCCTTCGTACATCAGCTGATATCTCAAAGTGCTGTACAGAAACCCAGCCTAAAACCCCAAACAGCAAACAATGCAGGTGTAAAAGCACGGTGGCTAGGAAAAACTCCCTAGAAAGGCCAAAACCTAGGAAGAAACCTAGAGAGGAACCGGGCTATGTGGGGTGGCCAGTCCTCTTCTGGCTGTGCCGGGTAGAGATTATAACAGAACATGACCAAGATGTTCAAATGTTCATAAATGACCAGCATGGTCAAATAATAATAAGGCAGAACAGTTGAAACTGGAGCAGCAGCACAGTCAGGTGGACTGGGGACAGCAAGGAGCCATCATGTCAGGTAGTCCTGGGGCACGGTCCTAGGGCTCAGGTCCTCCAAGAGAGAGAAAGAAAGAGAGAATTTGAGAGAGCATATGTGGGGTGGCCAGTCCTCTTCTGGCTGTGCCGGGTGGAGATTATAACAGAACGTGGCCAAGATGTTCAAATGTTCATAAATGACCAGCATGGTTGAATGAATAAACTGGAGCAGGAGCATGGCAGGTGGAACAGTTCCTCATGAAACTGGGACATGGTGCTAGGGCAGGCCAGTTGAAACTGGATGGCCAGGTGGACTGGGGACAGCAAGGAGTCATCATGTCAGGTAGTCCTGGGGCATGGTTCTAGGGCTCAGGTCCTCCGAGAGAGAGAAAGAAAAAGAGAAGGAGAGAATTAGAGAACGCACACTTAGATTTACACAGGACACCGAATAGGACAGGAGAAGTACTCCAGATAAACAAACTGACCCTAGCCCCCGACACATAAACTACTGCAGCATAAATACTGGAGGCTGAGACAGGAGGGGTCAGGAGACACTGTGGCCCCATCCGAGGACACCCCGGACAGGGCCAAACAGGAAGGATATAACCCCACCCACTTTGCCAAAGCACAGCCCCCACACCACTAGAGGGAAATCTTCAACCACCAACTTACCATCCTGAGACAAGGCCGAGTATAGCCCACAAAGATCTCCGACACGGTACAACCCAAGGGGGGAACCCAGACAGGCCGACCACAACAGTGAATCAACCCACCCAGGTGACGCACCCCCCCAGGGACGGCACGAGAGAGCCCCAGCAAGCCAGTGACTCAGCCCCGTAACAGGGTTAGAGGCAGAGAATCCCAGTGGAAAAAAGGGAACCGGCCAGGCAGAGACAGCAAGGGCGGTTCGTTGCTCCAGAGCCTTTCCGTTCACCTTCCCACTCCTGGGCCAGACTACACTCAATCATATGACCCACTGAAGAGATGAGTCTTCAGTAAAGACTTAAAGGTTGAGACCGAGTTTGCGTCTCTGACATGGGTAGGCAGACCGTTCCATAAAAATGGAGCTCTATAGGAGAAAGCCCTGCCTCCAGCTGTTTGCTTAGAAATTCTAGGGACAATTAGGAGGCCTGCGTCTTGTGACCGTAGCGTACGTGTAGGTATGTAGAGAGAGAGGTAGGTAGGAGCAAGCCCATGTAATGCTTTGTAGGTTAGCAGTAAAACCTTGAAATCAGCTCTTGCTTTGACAGGAAGCCAGTGTAGAGAGGCTAGCACTGGAGTAATATGATCAATTTTTTTGGTTCTAGTCAGGATTCTAGCAGCCGTATTTAGCACTAACTGAAGTTTATTTAGTGCTTTATCCGGGTAGCCGGAAAATAGAGCATTGCAGTAGTCTAACCTAGAAGTGACAAAAGCATGGATTAATTTTTCTGCATCATTTTTGGACAGAAAGTTTCTGATTTTTGCAATGTTACGTAGATGGAAAAAAGCTGTCCTCGAAATGGTCTTGATATGTTCTTCAAAAGAGAGATCAGGGTCCAGAGTAACGCCGAGGTCCTTCACAGTTTTATTTGAGACGACTGTACAACCATTAAGATTAATTGTCAGATTCAACAGAAGATCTCTTTGTTTCTTGGGACCTAGAACAAGCATCTCTGTTTTGTCCGAGTTTAATAGTAGAAAGTTTGCAGCCATCCACTTCCTTATGTCTGAAACACATGCTTCTAGTGAGGGCAATTTTGGTGCTTCACCATGTTTCATTGAAATGTACAGCTGTGTGTCATCCGCATAGCAGTGAAAGTTTACATTATGTTTTCGAATAACATCCCCAAGAGGTAAAATATATAGTGAAAACAATAGTGGTCCTAAAACAGAACCTTGAGGAACACCGAAATGTACAGTTGATTTGTCAGAGGACAAACCATTCACAGAGACAAACTGATATCTTTCCGACAGATAAGACCTAAACCAGGCCAGAACATGTCCGTGTAGACCAATTTGGGTTTCCAATCTCTCCAAAAGAATGTGGTGATCGATGGTATCAAAAGCAGCACTAAGGTCTAGGAGCACGAGGACAGATGCAGAGCCTCGGTCCGATGCCATCAAAATGTCATTTACCACCTTCACAAGTGCCGTCTCAGTGCTATGATGGGGTCTAAAACCAGACTGAAGCATTTCGTATACATTGTTTGTCTTCAGGAAGGCAGTGAGTTGCTGCGCAACAGCCTTCTCTAAAATCTTTGAGAGGAATGGAAGATTCGATATAGGCCGATAGTTTTTTATATTTTCTGGGTCAAGGTTTGGCTTTTTCAAGAGAGGCTTTATTACTGCCACTTTTAGTGAGTTTGGTACACATCCAGTGGATAGAGAGCCGTTTATTATGTTCAACATAGGAGGGCCAAGCACAGGAAGCAGCTCTTTCAGTAGTTTAGTTGGAATAGGGTCCAGTATACAGCTTGAAGGTTTAGAGGCCATGATTATTTTCATCATTGTGTCAAGAGATATAGTACTAAAACACTTGAGCGTCTCTCTTGATCCTAGGTCCTGGCAGAGTTGTGCAGACTCAGGACAACTGAGGTTTGGAGGAATACGCAGGTTTAAAGAGGAGTCCGTAATTTGCTTTCTAATAATCATAATCTTTTCCTCAAAGAAGTTCATGAATTTATCACTGCTAAAGTGCAAGTCATCCTCTCTTTGGGAATGCTGCTTTTTAGTTAGCTTTGCCACAGTATCAAAAAGGAATTTCGGATTGTTCTTATTTTCCTCAATTAAGTTAGAAAAATAGGACGATCGAGCAGCAGTAAGGGCTCTTCGGTACTGCACGGTACCATCCTTCCAAGCTAGTCGGAAGACTTCCAGTTTGGTGTGGCGCCATTTCCGTTCCAATTTCCTGGAAGCTTGCTTCAGAGCTCGGGTATTTTCTGTGTACCATGGAGCTAGTTTCTTATGAGACATTTTTTTAGTTTTTAGGGGTGCAACTGCATCTAGGGTATTGCGCAAGGTTAAATTGAGATCCTCAGTTAGGTGGTTAACGGATTTTTGTCCTCTGGCGTCCTTGTCGGCTATTGAGTCTGCCGATAAGAATACGGTGATTGACAGAGTCGGAAGCCTTGGCCAGGTCAATGAAGACAGCTGCACAGTACTGTCTTTTATCGATGGCGCTTATGATATCGTTTAGGACCTTGAGCGTGGCTGAGGTGTACCTGTGACCACCTCGGAAACCAGATTGCACAGCGGAGAAGGTACGGTGGGATTTGAAATGGTCAGTGATCTGTTTATTAACTTGGCTTTTAAAGACTTTAGAAAGGCAGGGCAGGATGGATATAGGTCTGGAACTGTTTGGGTCTAGAGTGTCACCCCCTTTGAAGAGGGGACGACCACGGCAGCTTTCCAATCTTTAGGGACATCGGACGAAACGTAAAAGAGGTTGAACAGACTGGTAATAGGGGTTGCAACAATGGTGGTGGATAACTTTAGAAAGAGCGGGTCCAGATTGTCTAGCCCAGCTGATTTGTATGGGTCCAGGTTTTGCAGCTCTTTCAGAACATCTGCTATCTGGATTTGGGTGAAGGAGAAGCTGGGGAGGCTCGGGTAAGTAGCTGCGAGGGGTGCGAAGCTGTTGGCCGGGGTTGGGGTAGCCAGGAGGAAAGCATGGCCAGCCGTAGAGAAATGCTTATTGAATATTTAGATTATCATGGATTTATCTGTGGTTAGCCTCGGTGCAGTGGGCAGCTGGGAGGAGGTGCTCTTGTCGTCCAATGACTTTACAGGTTTTGTCCCAAAACTTTTTGGAGTTAGAGCTACAGGATGCAAATTTCTGTTTGAAAAAGCTAGCCTTTGCTTTCTTGACTGACTGTGTGTATTGGTTCCTGACTTCCCTGAACAGTTGCATATCTTGGGGACTATTTATTCGATGCTATTGCAGTCCGCCACAGGATGTTTTTGTGCTGGTCAAGGGCAGTCAGGTCTGGAGTGAACCAAGGGCTATATCTGTTCTTAGTTCTACATTTTTTTGAAAGGGTCATGCTTATTTAAGATGGTGAGGAAATTACTTTTAAAGAAGGATCAGGCATCCTCGACTGACGGGATGAGGTCAATATCCTTCCAGGATACCTGGGCCAGATTGATTAGAAAGGCCTGCTCGCTGAAGTGTTTTAGGGAGCGTTTGACAGTGATGAGGGGTGGTCGTTTGACCGCGGACCCTATAGCGGATGCAGGCAATGAGATAGTGATTGCTGAGATCCTGATTGAAAACAGCAGAGGTGTATTTGGAGGGCAAGTTGGTCAGGATAATATCTATGAGGGTGCCCATGTTTACGGATTTAGAGTAGAACCTGGTGGTTTCCTTGATCATTTGTGTGAGATTGAGGGCATCTAGCTTAGATTGTAGGACTGCTGGGGTGTTAAGCATATCCCAGTTTAGGTCACCTAACAGAACGAACTCGGAAGATGGGTGGGGGGGCAATCAATTCACATATGGTGTCCAGGGCACAGCTGGGAGCTGAGAGGGGTCTATAACAGGCGGCAACAGTAAGACTTATTTCTGGAGAGATTAATTGTTTTTATTAGAAGCTCGAACTGTTTGGGCATAGACCTGGAAAGTATGACAGAACTTTGCAAGCTATCTCTGGAGTAGATTGCAACTCCTCCCCCTTTGGCAGTTCTATCTTGACGGATAATGTTGTAGTTGGGTATGGAAATCTCCTAATTTTTGGTGGCCTTCCTAAAGCAGGATTCAGACATGGCAAGGACATTGGGGTTGACGGAGTGTGCTAAAGCAGTGAGGAAAACAAACTTCACATGCATGAAACCAAGGATTTTTCGATTACATAAGTCAACAAATGAGAGTGCCTGGGGGCACGCAGGGCCTGGGTTAGCCTCCACATCACCCGAGGAACAGAGGAGGAGTAGGATGAGGTTACGGCTAAAGGCTAGCAAAACTGGTCGTTGAGTGCGTTTGGGGACAGAGAATAAAAGGAGCAGATTTATGGGCGTGGTAAAATAGATTCAGGGCATAATGTGCAGACGGGTATGGTGGGGTGTGGGTACAGTGGAGGTATGCCCAGGCACTGGGTGATGATAAGAGAGGTTGCATCTCTGGACACGCTGGTTATACTGGGTGAGGACACCACATGTGTGTGAGGTGGGACAAAGGAGGTATCTAAGGCATGTACAGTGGGACTAGGGGCTCTGCAGTAAACTAAAACAATGATAATTATCCTAAACAACAGTATACAAGGCATATTGACATTTGAGAGAGATGTAAAGCGAGGCATAAAGCAATCACAGGTGTTGATTGGAAGAGCTAGCTAAGACAACAACGGGTAAGACAACAACAGCTAAGACAACAACAACAGGTAAAATGGCGATGAATGGGCAGAGAGGGTCAGTTAACTACACACAGGGCCTGAGTTTCTGCCTAGGGCCGACAGATAAACAAAGGTAAACAAAGTGGAGTACCGTGATAAATGAACAGTCCAGCAGGCATCAGCTATGTAGCCAAGTGATCATAGGGTCCAGTGTACAGCAATAGATGAAACAGGGAAGGCGCTAGGTAGTCGTTACTACGCTATCACGCGGGAGACACTTCGTTCACTAAGTTAGCAGTCCAGGGTAAGTAGAAGCGTCTGCTCCGTCGTCCGGCAAAGGCCGGTTGAAGGTACAGCTGATGGAATTATGTCTGCGGACCAGTCGTGGTGGTACAGCGGGGCACCGTGTCGATGAAGGGACCGGGCCAGATGGCGAAAGAGGTATTGTAGTTGTGGTAATTTTGTTTGCTTGCCAGGAGATGCGCCTGGCTCAGGGCTAGCTTTGGGCCTGGGTCACTCAGTTGCAGCTAGCTAGCTGTGATGATCAATGGTCCAGGTTTTACGACAGGAATCTTGCATTGTAGTGGAGTAAAACAGTTCGAGGCTGGTAGGATTTATCCAGACTAAAAGAAACTGCTGCCGCCTGAGCAGAGGTTAAAGGCCGCTAGCAATGGCTAACAATGACTAAATAGCTAGTAACTAGGCTAATTAGCTGGATACCTTCTGATGAAAGTTTTGGCTATAGGGTTTAAAACAAATAGTGGATCCGTGTCACATTGAGTGAGGTGGGTTACCAGAAGGTATATTTAATTTAAAAATGGGAAAAGAGATGGAAAAATAAAAGACGAAAAATACAAAAAGTAAACGAGAGGACAACAAACCACGTCTGCACTGCTAAGCCATCTTGGATTACAATGAATGTGCAAGTAGAGATACTGGGGTGCAAAGGAGCAAATTAAATCAAATTAAATAACAGTATGGGGATGAGGTAGTTGGATGGGCTATTTACAGATGGGCTATTTAAAGATGGGCTATGTACCGGTGCAGTGATCTGTGAGCTGCTCTGACAGCTGGTGCTTAAAGTTAGTGAGGGAGATGTGAGTCTCCAGCTTCAGAGATTTTTGCAATTCGTTCCAGTCATTGGCTGCAGAGAACTGGAAGGAAAGGCGGCCAAAGGAGGAATTGGCTTTGGGGGTGACCAGTGAAATATACCTGCTGGAGCATGTGCTACGGGTGGGTGTTGCTATGGTGACCAGTGAGCGGAGATAAGGCGGGGCTTTACCTAGCATAGACTTATAGATGACCTGGAACCAGTGGGTTTAGCGACGAATATGCAGCCAAGGCCAGCCAATGAGAGCATACAGGTCGCAGTGGTGGGTAGTATATGGGACTTTGGTGACAAAACGGATGGCACTGTGATAGACTGCATCCAATTTGTAAGTCGCTCTGGATAAGAGCGTCTGCTAAATGACTTAAATGTAATGTAAATGTAGAGTGTTGGAGGCTATTTTGTAAATGACATCGCCGAAGTCTAGGATTGGCAGGATAGTCAGTTTAACGAGGATATGTTCGGCATCATGAGTGAAGGATGCTTTGTTGTGAAATAGTATTGTCATGTTTTGTCATTTATTATCATGTCTTGTCCCTGTGCTCCCCATTCTATTCGTTTCCCTCTGCTGGTCTTATTAGGTTCTTTCCCTCTTTCTATCCCTCTCTCTCCCCCTCCCTCTCTCACTCTCTCGCTCTCTCTTCTCTCTATCGTTCCGTTCCTGCTCCCAGCTGTTCCTATTCCCCTAATCATCATTTAGCCTTCCCACACCTGTTCCCGATCCTTTTCCCTGATTAGAGTCCCTATTTCTCTCCTTGTTATTCGTTTCTGCCCTGTCGGTTCCTTGTCTAGATTTCACCGTGCTGTGTTTGTGTATCGCCCTGTCGTGTCGTGTTTTCCTCAGATGCTGCGTGGTGAGCAGGTGTCTGAGTCTGTCTGGTTCAAGTGCCTTCCCGAGGCAACCTGCTGTTCACCTGCTGTTCAAGATCGAGTCTCCAGTTTGTCCTCGTCATTTCGAGTGAAAGTTGTGTTTTTTTGATTGTATTCACTTTACTGGATTAAAGACTCTGTTTTCGCCAAGTCGCTTTTGGGTCCTCTTTCACCTGCATGACAGAAGGAACCGACCAAGGAATGGACCCAGCGACTTCAGACGCTCGTTACACTGCCGTCGAGATCCAAGGAGCCATGCTCGGCAGACACGAGCAGGAATTGTCTGCTGCTCGCCATGCCGTGGAGAACCTGGCCGCTCAGGTTTCCGACCTCTCTGGACAGTTCCAGAGTCTACGTCTCGTGCCACCTGTTACTTCCTGGCCTGCCGAGCCTCCAGAACCTAGGGTTAATAACCCACCTTGCTACTCCGGGCAGCCCACTGAGTGCCGCTCCTTTCTCACGCAGTGTGAGATTGTGTTCTCTCTCCAACCCAACACATACTCTAGTGAGAGAGCTCGGGTTGCTTACGTCATTTCACTCCTTACTGGCCGGGCTCGAGAATGGGGCACAGCTATCTGGGAGGCAAGGGCTGATTGCTCTAACAAGTTCCAGAACTTTAAAGAGGAGATGATTCGGGTTTTTGACCGTTCAGTTTTTGGTAGGGAGGCTTCTAGGGCCCTGGCTTCCTTATGCCAAGGTGAACGGTCCATAACGGATTATTCTATTGAGTTTCGCACTCTTGCTGCCTCTAGTGAGTGGAACGAGCCGGCGCTGCTCGCTCGTTTTCTGGAGGGACTCCACGCAGTGGTTAAGGATGAGATTCTCTCCCGGGAGGTTCCTTCAGATGTGGACTCTTTGATTGCTCTCGCCATCCGCATAGAACGACGGGTAGATCTTCGTCACCGGGCTCGTGGAAGAGAGCTCGCATCAACGGTGTTTCCCTGCTCCGCATCGCAACCATCTCCCTCCTCTGGCTCAGAGACTGAGCCCATGCAGCTGGGAGGGATTCGCATCTCGACTAAGGAGAGGGAACGGAGGATCACCAACCGCCTGTGCCTCTATTGCGGAGTTGCTGGACATTTTGTTAATTCATGTCCAGTAAAAGCCAGAGCTCATCTGTAAGCGGAGGGCTACAGGTGAGCGCAACTACTCAAGTCTCTCCATCAAAATCCTGCACTACTTTGTCGGTCCATCTACGCTGGACCGGTTCGGGTGCTACATGTAGTGCCTTGATAGACTCTGGGGCTGAGGGTTGTTTCATGGACGAAGCATGGGTTCGGAAACATGACATTCCTTTCAGAGAGTTAGAGAAGCCTACGCCCATGTTCGCCTTAGATGGTAGTCATCTTCCCAGTATCAGATTTGAGACACTACCTTTAACCCTCACAGTATCTGGTAACCACAGTGAGACTATTTCTTTTTTGATTTTTCGTTCACCGTTTACACCTGTTGTTTTGGGTCATCCCTGGCTAGTATGTCATAATCCTTCTATTAATTGGTCTAGTAATTCTATCCTATCCTGGAACGTTTCTTGTCATGTGAAGTGTTTAATGTCTGCCATCCCTCCCGTTTCTTCTGTCCCTACTTCTCAGGAGGAACCTGGCGATTTGACAGGAGTGCCGGAGGAATATCATGATCTGCGCACGGTCTTCAGTCGGTCCCGAGCCAACTCCCTTCCTCCTCACCGGTCGTATGATTGTAGTATTGATCTCCTTCCGGGGACCACTCCTCCTCGGGGTAGACTATACTCTCTGTCGGCTCCCGAACGTAAGGCTCTCGAGGATTATTTGTCTGTGTCTCTTGACGCCGGTACCATAGTGCCTTCTTCCTCTCCGGCCGGGGCGGGGTTCTTTTTGTTAAGAAGAAGGACGGTACTCTGCGCCCCTGCGTGGATTATCGAGGGCTGAATGACATAACGGTTAAGAATCGTTATCCGCTTCCCCTTATGTCATCAGCCTTCGAGATTCTGCAGGGAGCCAGGTGCTTTACTAAGTTGGACCTTCGTAACGCTTACCATCTCGTGCGCATCAGAGAGGGGGACGAGTGGAAAACGGCGTTTAACACTCCGTTAGGGCATTTTGAGTACCGGGTTCTGCCGTTTGGTCTCGCCAATGCGCCAGCTGTTTTTCAGGCATTAGTTAATGATGTTCTGAGAGACATGCTGAACATCTTTGTTTTTGTCTATCTTGACGATATCCTGATTTTTTCTCCGTCACTCGAGATTCATGTTCAGCACGTTCGACGTGTTCTACAGCGCCTTTTAGAGAATTGTCTCTACGTAAAGGCTGAGAAGTGCTCTTTTCATGTCTCCTCCGTTACTTTTCTCGGTTCCGTTATTTCCGCTGAAGGCATTCAGATGGATTCCGCTAAGGTCCAAGCTGTCAGTGATTGGCCCGTTCCAAGGTCACGTGTCGAGTTGCAGCGCTTTTTAGGTTTCGCTAATTTCTATCGGCGTTTCATTCGTAATTTTGGTCAAGTTGCTGCCCCTCTCACAGCTCTTACTTCTGTCAAGACGTGTTTTAAGTGGTCCGGTTCCGCCCAGGGAGCTTTTGATCTTCTAAAAGAACGTTTTACGTCCGCTCCTATCCTCGTTACTCCTGACGTCACTAGACAATTCATTGTCGAGGTTGACGCTTCAGAGGTAGGCGTGGGAGCCATTCTATCCCAGCGCTTCCAGTCTGACGATAAGGTTCATCCTTGCGCTTATTTTTCTCATCGCCTGTCGCCATCTGAGCGCAACTATGATGTGGGTAACCGTGAACTGCTCGCCATCCGCTTAGCCCTAGGCGAATGGCGACAGTGGTTGGAGGGGGCGACCGTTCCTTTTGTCGTTTGGACAGACCATAAGAACCTTGAGTACATCCGTTCTGCCAAACGACTTAATGCCCGTCAAGCTCGTTGGGCGTTGTTTTTCGCTCGTTTCGAGTTTGTGATTTCTTACCGTCCGGGTAGCAAGAACACCAAGCCTGATGCCTTATCCCGTCTGTTTAGTTCTTCTGTGGCTTCTACTGATCCCGAGGGGATTCTTCCTTATGGGCGTGTTGTCGGGTTAACAGTCTGGGGAATTGAAAGACAGGTTAAGCAAGCACTCACGCACACTGCGTCGCCGCGCGCTTGTCCTAGTAACCTCCTTTTCGTCCCTGTTTCCACTCGTCTGGCTGTTCTTCAGTGGGCTCACTCTGCCAAGTTAGCTGGTCATCCCGGTGTTCGAGGCACTCTTGCGTCTATTCGCCAGCGCTTTTGGTGGCCGACTCAGGAGCGTGACACGCGCCGTTTCGTGGCTGCTTGTTCGGACTGCGCGCAGACTAAGTCGGGTAACTCTCCTCCTGCCGGTCGTCTCAGACCGCTCCCCATTCCTTCTCGACCATGGTCTCACATCGCCCTAGACTTCATTACCGGTCTGCCTTTGTCTGCGGGGAGGACTGTGATTCTTACGGTTGTCGATAGGTTCTCTAAGGCGGCACATTTCATTCCCCTCGCTAAACTTCCTTCCGCTAAGGAGACGGCACAAATCATTATCGAGAATGTATTCAGAATTCATGGCCTCCCGTTAGACGCCGTTTCAGACAGAGGCCCGCAATTCACGTCACAGTTTTGGAGGGAGTTCTGTCGTTTGATTGGTGCGTCCGTCAGTCTCTCTTCCGGGTTTCATCCCCAGTCTAACGGTCAAGCAGAGAGGGCCAATCAGACGATTGGTCGCATACTACGCAGCCTTTCTTTCAGAAACCCTGCGTCTTGGGCAGAACAGCTCCCCTGGGCAGAATACGCTCACAATTCGCTTCCTTCGTCTGCTACCGGGTTATCTCCGTTTCAGAGTAGTCTGGGTTACCAGCCTCCTCTGTTCTCATCCCAGCTTGCCGAGTCCAGCGTTCCCTCCGCTCAAGCGTTTGTCCAACGTTGTGAGCGCACCTGGAGGAGGGTGAGGTCTGCACTTTGCCGTTACAGGGCACAGACTGTGAGAGCCGCCAATAAACGCAGGATTAAGAGTCCAAGGTATTGTTGCGGCCAGAGAATGTGGCTTTCCACTCGCAACCTTCCTCTTACGACAGCTTCTCGTAAGTTGACTCCGCGGTTCATTGGTCCGTTCCGTGTCTCCCAGGTCGTCAATCCTGTCGCTGTGCGACTGCTTCTTCCGCGACATCTTCGTCGCGTCCATCCTGTCTTCCATGTCTCCTGTGTCAAGCCCTTTCTTCGCACTCCCGTTCGTCTTCCCTCCCCCTCCCGTCCTTGTCGAGAGCGCACCTATTTACAAGGTACATAAGATCATGGACATGCGTTCTCGGGGACGGGGTCACCAATACTTAGTGGATTGGGAGGGTTACGGTCCTGAGGAGAGGAGTTGGGTTCCGTCTCGGGACGTGCTGGACCGTTCACTCATTGATGATTTCCTCCGTTGCCGCCAGGATTCCTCCTCGAGTGCGCCAGGAGGCGCTCGGTGAGTGGGGGGGTACTGTCATGTTTTGTCATTTATTATCATGTCTTGTCCCTGTGCTCCCCATTCTATTCGTTTCCCTCTGCTGGTCTTATTAGGTTCTTTCCCTCTTTCTATCCTTCTCTCTCCCCCTCCCTCTCTTCACTCTCTCGCTCTCTCTTCTCTCTATCGTTCCGTTCCTGCTCCCAGCTGTTCCTATTCCCCTAATCATCATTTAGCCTTCCCACACCTGTTCCCGATCCTTTTCCCTGATTAGAGTCCCTATTTCTCTCCTTGTTATTCGTTTCTGCCCTGTCGGTTCCTTGTCTAGATTTCACCGTGCTGTGTTTGTGTATCGCCCTGTCGTGTCGTGTTTTCCTCAGATGCTGCGTGGTGAGCAGGTGTCTGAGTCTGTCTGGTTCAAGTGCCTTCCCGAGGCAACCTGCTGTTCACCTGCTGTTCAAGATCGAGTCTCCAGTTTGTCCTCGTCATTTCGAGTGAAAGTTGTGTTTTTTTGATTGTATTCACTTTACTGGATTAAAGACTCTGTTTTCGCCAAGTCGCTTTTGGGTCCTCTTTCACCTGCATGACAAGTATAGAAAGCGGATTCTGGATTTGATTTTGGATTGGAAATGCTTAATGTGAGTCTGGAAGGAGAGTTTACAGTCTAACCAAGCACCTAGGTATTTGTAGTTGTCCACATATTCTATGTCAGAACCGTCCAGAGTAGCTATTGCTGGACAGGCGGAAAGGTGCGGGCAGCAATCAGTTGAAGAGCATGCATTTAGTTTTACTTGCTCTTACTTGTTCTAATGACTTTCATCAGCTATTGTGAAAGACCAAATACACTAAACAGATATTAAAATCTCCCAAAGACAAAATGCCCTTACACCCAACACAAATGATATGTTAATGTATTGTCCTCCACTAAAATCAGTTACACATTTGGGTTCACAATCTGTTAGGGAAAAATACTGTTCATAATGCAGTGAGCCAAACCAAGTCGCTCTATCAGAATTCCGACTGAATGCTGCCTTTTCGATGTTACAGCCTAATGAACCTAACAAGGTAAACAATGACCAAACAAGGTAAATAATGTAGCCTATGGATCTGGGCTCATGAAAGTGGTGGATTCAATCACTAGTAATAGGCTATAATATTGTCATATGCTGTCAAAAAGAAGTGTTCTGCAACAGCAACAGGAGTGACAGCAAATCAATTTGTTGACAATTGTGCACAAAACAGCGCTACATGTTGCTGTGCTGCTCTTTTGACACTTGAGATCATAAACTTTCCTTATGAAAAAACATTGCAGTCAGAGTGCAGTATAACTGCAGTCCACTAGAATAACTGTAGGTAGACTGCAGCATAATTGCAGTATGCTGCAAATACTGCTTCTAAAATAACTATTTTTTTTACTGCAGTAATTTTGCATTCTAACTGCAGTTACAGTGCAGTATTACTGCAGTTCTACTGCAGTACACTGCAGTAATTCTGAAATTTCCGCGTCCAAAATACCAGTCGACTGCATAATAATGTAGCCTATGTAGTTACTGCACTTTTACAGCAGCTATCTTTTTTTGTAAGGGTTTGTTATTTTTTTTGTAAGGGTTTGTTATTTTTTGTGAGGGTTTGTTATTTTTTTGAAAGGGTTTGTAATTTTTTTTGTGAGGGTTTGTTATTTTTTTTGTGAGGGTTTGTTATTTTTTTGTAAGGGTTTGTTCCGTGGAGAACGAACATCCCTATCCAGTGTGCCGTGGCGGTCTGCTCCACTCTTATCATGAGGGGTGTTTCTTTACAAACGTATCCAATCGCCTTGGTCCCAGACCCTTACTAAACCAATCACAAGTTTAAAACTGCCGCTGTTAACAGTGCGGTGGCCGGGAAATTGAGGATTTCCCGGATTATGCTGCCGCAGTTACAATGCTGGTGATGGAGAATTGCAGGCGCATATAGTCTGATATAAAAAATTATTTGTTGGCACAATTGAAAAGTTAAAGCACTGAATATACACTGGATTAATTAGAAAATAGAATGCGTGAGAAATAAAAGGTGTGAGCTTGTGAAGAGGGTCAAATGCGTACACGTGACATCCCGGCAACTTTGAGAAAAAACACTTTATATCGGAGTTGTTTGGAGACTGCTATGCACATTCATGTCATAAGGCTTAGTAGCATAGCATCTCTCTCCATTAATACAGGCGGAAATTGTCAACATCCCTCATTGAATATAAAACATTTAATAAACAAATTGAATATTCAAAAAATATTACAATAATGAGATGTATCAACCAATCCAAAGAAAGGATAGGCGAGAGCTAGACAGCCTGCTGTGCCGCTTTGTGGACAACGACTCCCATTAGGGCGTTTGTAGGGCGGAGGGACATGTACCTTGTCAGTATATCCATCATCTTTGGAGTTGGCAGCACTGGGTGTGGCGTGTGAGAATGTGAAGAGGGTCAAATGCGGAGCAGTGGGGATGATTGCAAGAGAGGAAGAGGCTAAACGTTTTGGATTAGTTTAACCATTTTTTATTGCTCATTTGTTAAGTGAGGCTTATTTTATTGAATATATGTTTTTTTAATGTTTAGGTTGTTATGTATTTCGTGATATGTACATGTACAAATTACCTCAACTAACCTGTACCTCCGCACACTGACTCGGTACCGGCACCCCCTGTATATAGTCTTGTTATTTTTATGCTATTGGGTTACTTTTAATTATTTTTTACTTTAGTTTGTTTGGTAAATATTTTCTTAACTCTTCTTGAAATGCACTGTTGGTTAAGGGCTTGTAAGTAAGCTTTTCACGGTAAGGTCAACACTTGTTGTATTCGGCACATGTGGCAAATAAAGTTTGATTTGATATACACAATATATACAAAAGTATGTCGACACCCCTTCAAATGAATTGATTTGGCTATTTCAGCCACACCCGTTGCTAACAGATGTATTAAATCGTGCACACAACCATGCTATCTCCATAGACAAACATTGGCATTAGAATGGATTTACTGAAGAGCTCAGTGACTTTCAACGTGGCACTGTCATCGGATGCCACGTTTCCAACAAGTCAGTTCAAATTTCTGCCCTGCCAGAGCTGCCACGGGCATCTGTAAGTGCTGTTATTGTAAAGTGGAAATGTCTCGAACACACAACGGCTCAGCCGCGATGTGGTAGTTTGTCGAGAGCTTCATGAAATGGGTTTCCATGGCTGAGCAGCCGCTCACAAGCCTAAAATCACCATGCGCAATGCCAAGTATCCACTGGAGTGGTGTATAAAGCATGCTTCACCGTCTGACAGGAGGAATCTGGGTTTGGCAGACACCAGGAGTACGCAACCTGCCCAACTGCATAGTGGCAGCTGTAAAGTTTGGTGGATGAGGAACAATGGTCTGGGGCTGTTTTCATGGTTCGGGCTAGCCCCCTTAGTTTCAGTGAAGAGAAATCTTAACACTACAACATACAACAGATGATTCTGTGGTTCCAACTTTGTGGCAACAGTTTGGGGAAGGCCCTTTCCTATTTCAGCATGACAATGCCCCGTGCACAAAGCGAGGTTCATACAGAAATCGTTTGTTGAGATCGGTGTGGAAGAACTTGACTGGCCTACACAGAGCCCTGACCTCAACCCCATCGAACACCTTTGGGATGAATTGGAACACCGACTGCGAGCCAGAACACCGACTGCGAGCCAGGCCTAATCGCTAATGCTCTTGTGGCTGAATGGAAGCCAGTCCCCGTGGCAATGTTCTAACATCTAGTGGAAAGCCTTTCCAGAAGAGTGGATGCTGTTATAGGAGCAAAGGTAGGACCAAGTCCATATTAATGACCATAATTTTGGAATGAGATGGCAAGCAGGTGTCCACATACTTTCGGTCATGTAGTGTAAGTGGACGCACATGACATCTCATTGGCTAGAATGTTCCCACCTGATCTCGCCTCCTCCCACCTGCCTTTCCGCCGTTGCGACAAAGGGAGAATCTCAATTGTATACTCCTCGCGTCCTCTTTCTGTCCTTGCCTCCTTCCCAAAACCCATTGGATGAGAAAGTCCGAGGTCCCCCTCGTTGCAGACGGTGCACTACTTTTGTGAGAGAAAATGTTTCCAGTGCAACAGAGGGCTATATTGATCCGCTAATACAGGCAAGGCTGGCTCACTTATTAGGTAGGGTTAAAGGCGGCGGTCTATGGAGGAAGATTAAAGAGGGCGACATTTCCTGAGTGGTGCAGTCTAAGGCACTACATCGCAGTGCTGAGGCGCCGCTTCAGCCTTGGGTTCGATCCCAGGCAGTGTCCCAGCCGGCAGTGACCAGGAGCTCCATGGCGTGGCATACAATTGGGCCAGCATCGTTCGGGTTAGGGGAGGGTTTGGCCGGGGGAATTTCCTTGGCTCATCGTGCTCTAGCAACTGATTGTGGCGGACCAGCCCTGAATGGCCAGGACCAGCCCTGAATACTGCCGTAGTAAAGGCCCAGTGCACTACTTTTGTGAGAAAGATACATGTTTCCTGCACTGCACACATAGGTCCACTAATACAGGAGTATAAAGGCCCAGTGCACTGCTTTTTTGAGAATAAAAATATATATACACAAAACAAAAATATAAATGCAACATGCAACAATTTCAAAGATTTTACTGAGTTACAGTTCATAAGGAAATCAATCAATTGAAATAAATGCATTAGGTGCTAATATATGGATTTCCCCCTGACTGGGAATACAGATATGCTTCTGTTGGTCACAGATACCTAAAAAAAAAGGTAGAGGCGTAGATCAGAAAACCAGTCAGTATCTGGTATGACCACCATTTGCCTCATGCTGCGACACGTCTCCTTGGCATACAGTTGATCAGGCTCTTGATTGTGATCTGTGGAATGTTGTCCCACTCCTCTTCAATTGCTGTGCGAAGTTGCTGGATATTGGTGGAAACTGGAACATGCTGTCATACATGTCGATCAGAGCATCTCACACATGCTCAATGGTTGATATGTCTGGTGGGTATGCAGACCATGTAACAACTGGGACATTTTCAGCTTACAGGAATTGTATACAGATCCTGCATGCTGAAACATGTGATGGCGGTGGATGGATGGCACAACAATGGGCCTCAGGATCTCGTCACGATATCTCCGATTTCTCTGTGCATTCAAATTGCCATCGATAATATGCAATTGTGTTCATTGTCCGTAGTTTATGCCTGCCCATACCATAACCCCACCAACACCATGAGGCACTCTGTTCACAACGTTGACATCAGCAAACCGCTCGCCCACACGATGTCATACCAACTGCCCGATACAGTTGAAACTGGGAATCATCCATGAAGAGCACACTTCTACAGCATGACAGTGGCCACCGAAGGTGAGCATTTGCCGACTGAAGTCGAACTGTTGTCAGGTCAAGACCCTTGTGAGGAAGACGAGAACACATATAAGCTTTCATGAAACGGTTTCTGACAGTTTGTGTAGAAATTCTTGGGTTGTGCAAACCACAGTTTCATCAGCTGTCTTAGTGGTTGGTCTCAGATGACCCCACAGGTGAAGAAGCCAGATGTGGATGTCCTAGGCTGGGGTGGTTACAAATGGTCTGAGGTTTTGAGGCCGGTTGGACTCTAAAACAATGTTGGAGGCCGTTTAGGGTAGAGAAATAACATTCAATTCTCTGTCAACAGCTCTGGTGGACATTCCCGCAGTCAGCATGCCAATTGCATTCTCTCTCAAATCTTGAGACATCTGTGGCATTGTGTTGTGTGACAAAGCTGCACATTTTAGAGTTTAAAAAAAATTGTTCCCAGCACAAGGTGCACCTGTGTAGTGATCGTGCCGTTTATTCAGCTTCTTGATATGCCACACCTGTCAGGTGGATGGATTATTTTGGCAAGGAGAAATGCACACAAACAGGAACGTAAACACATTTGTGCACAACATTTGAGAGAAATAAGCTTTTTGTGCTTATGGAACATTTCTGGGATCTTTTATTTCAGCTCATGAAACATGGGGGTTCAGTATATATGTTTTATTTTATTCCGATTTTTCAAGGGGTGCTGCAGCCCCCTCAGCACCCCTACTTCCCGCCGCTATGACCAGAGGTAGAAAATGCCAACTCATTTCCGTTTTTTATGACTACACCCTGCTTGTTGAACATTGCAGGCGACTGCCGACTAACTGATATACAAATAACCTTGCATCATAAATAACTACTCATTGTTATTTGTAAATCAGTCAGCCAGTCACAATTTACCTAAGATACATTACGGTTTTGATTCTCTGGAACACGGTGATATAAGTGAGTTCCAGTCCGACTATAGGTGCATTCAGTTCGCTTGATTTATACTGAATGGCACGTTTCCACACAACCTTCTTGAACGGACTTTGAGGTACGTTTGCTCCCGTTTGGTGGGTGCTGCAAGGCGTGTCTTGAGGCAATGAGTGGCGTATTTAAAGGGCAGTGGCCATGCTGACAGCGTTTTTCCAACCCACAACCTCCTCGTTTTTCAATTGGTCGTTCAGTACAGTACCCTTTCCGTTCAATTGAACGTTACAGAACATAACTCGTACTGTATGCAGCCCAGGACTGCTGCCAGACCCTTCTGACAGAATCGGATAGTGAGGCATTCTCAATCGGTGTCGGAGCTATTTAACTCTTATTGGAGGCATCGAATACGTTGTAGTCTACTGGTTTACTAAATACATGTTCTGTATACATGTTTTATAGACATTGTATTGCAAACCTCGAGCGCCCCAATCAAATGGAGCGCAATACATCACATGCGCTTTTCTTCCCTTGAGAAAAAAAAACACTGGAGCGGATGTCGCGGCGGCACTGACTGTTTGTGGTGAGCTGTCAGTGAGCTTCTACGCTCAATGTGTGGTAGCGAGGCAGCAGAAAGCGTGGCTGAAGCTTGGGACCGATGGAACAGCAGCGCCTGTAAACTGGCAGAGCACCAAAGAAGTGGAGAATCGGGGGGTGGGTGGGGGGGTTGTATGCGAATTTCAAAGAAGTCGGGATGGACGGCAAAGGTACGTTGAAGATGTTCTCCCGAAAGAAAAGGGAATTGATAAAAACCCCTTCCATCTCGAAGAAGACTCGAGCAGGAAGCCCCGGGCCACAGAGCTCATCATCAGTAAGTAGCACATCATCTCTGATTTCCTCCTGTCACTCAGACAGATTTCCTATACTGTCTGTCCGCTGCTGAGAAGCTAGGGGAGTTGGGGGACAGCATGACAGATGTCAAACTTCAGTAGATTGTTTAGACCTGACCTCAATTAAATTGACTTCACTTATCGTAGGTTATGGACCAGCAATGACATATTTAGTGGGGTGTTTTGAAGGCTAAAGGTGAGCATTTTAGGTGATTTATATGGACAGTAGCCTATCATTTAATTCATTTAAAGTAGCCTAGTGGGGGAGAGATGTTACACTATTGGGATATTTGGTTGAATTTTTGAGGACGTTGTTGATGAATACTTAAAACTAGTTGGATTAGTCAATTCAAAATAAACCTGTTAGTCACTGATAACTTTGTCTGCAGAATGACTCATTTTTTTTTTTTTCGTTTCATTGGAAAAATATTTTTGTGGGTTAGTAAGCCAGTATTGGTTCGTCACCTGCAAGATGAGTCTAGTTTAAAAAGTGACTCCTGCTAAAGATGATGTGAAAACAATAGGGACAGAGACCATGCTGAAACGTGGTAGCAAGAATAGTTACAACCCATACTCCACGGGCCAGAGAGTTAAGAGAGAGGAGGCTAAAGCCAAGAACAAATTGGACAAACAACCCAATAGACCCAACGTCTGGCTCAAACAGGTATGTCAAACACTACCACTTCAATCAGTTAGCCACCTAGATGTTTATACATTTTCCTCATGAGAAGGAATGAGTGTTATTATTCTCACTGCTTTGAGACCATCTGTCCTTAAAATACTTATTTCCGTTTATAAAAACATGTATCTGCTTGATACAGTATGCTACACTTTTAAAGTTTAGAATACAGTACCATAAAAGGTGTTCTTGGAATAACATGATGCAAGGTCTGCTCTAGTTGTCTTAGTTGCGCCTCCTACTGGCAGGGTGTGATGCTGCCGCTATTTTCTGTTTCATAACCACACCGTGCACCTGCCATTGATACTGTTTAGACTTTAAGATGTGTATGTTTCAGGCCTCTGCACTACATCACTGCATCTACGACTTGTAACAGCTAGACTCTGATTTAGCTATTATTTAATCAACTCATTTATGTTAGGTGTGTTGTAGTCCATGGACAAGTTGGGACACTTGATGAGTTGATTTCATCACTTTTCCGTCATGTCTCATCAAACCGTACAACTTGATGTTGCTTAAAGTGGCCCGAGTTTCTGTTTTCGGAGAGCTGTTTCAGGGTGTGGCAAGAAGCTGAGTCAGGAAGTGTTACACAACACAGGCTCTTGTTGAAGTCTCTATTTGTCTGTTTACCAACAGTCTGACAAAAATATCAGTCACATTATTGTCCTGATGTTTTTGTGTTACCACAGATGTCACAAGTTCTTCTCCCTCTCCTCTCCCCCCTCCTCTCTCTTACCCAGCTGTCTATTCTCCAGGAGCAGCCTCGTCGTGATGCTATCGACACCACCCCTTCCTCATCCTCCTCCACCCTCTTCCCCATTCCCGGTGCCCCATCGGACTCCTCCGTGTCCTGCCCTGGCACCCCAAATGCCCAGCACAGCAAGCTGGTGGGGGTGGGCTGCCCGACCCCAGGGGCCACCATGAAGAGGCCCACCGGCCTCAGCCGTCATGCCAGCGCCGCGGGGTTCCCTATCCACTCATGGGTGTTCACCAAGGGCCAGGGAAAGGGGGGCTATCACCCCCACCACCCCCCAAGACAGCTCAGAGAGCATGGCCATCGAGGTGGAGGACATCCCCTCTCTGTTAAGTAATGTGGCCCGCTTTGCTGAGGCCGTAGAGAAGTTGAAGGACGTTGTATTGGGGGAAGGTGAGTGGATATAGGTTCACATAGGTTTATGCACTTCTCCTTTGTCTGGCTAAGGTTTAGCTCTGAGAGAGGTAGAGGACACAAAGGCCATGTTTGAACATGGTGCTTCTCCAATGCTCAAAGCACTTTAGATTGTAAAAGGGGGCAGGGGGGGGGGGGGGGGCTTTTCAAAATACAGTTAACCAACTGCTATGATCAGTCTCTGGAGTCTTGTTATTCATTTGGCTCCTCTAAGACTGTTAGAGAGGCATAAGAGCTTATAGATGGGACAACTTATCTTCAAAACTCTAGTCAGATATTTCATTGTGCACATGATTGAGTGGTCCTCTGTAGGTCCATTGGTAGAATGTGGAGCTTGCAGTGCCAGGATATAGTGGGTTTTGATTTCCTGGACCACCCGTATATAAAATGTATGCACGCATGACTGTAAGTCGCTTTGGATAAAAGTCTGCTAGATGTATTACTATTATGATATGCCTTTGTTATTGGGATTGCTTTTGGCTGCATCGTGACCATCTGCTATTGTTTCCCAGTCTTATTGTTCTCTGTGTGGATGTCTAAATTCTCCACTACTCCTACCTGATGCGCCACATGTTAGCATGCGCTCAGAACAATGCTGTTTTGGTTCCCCTCCTCACCCCTCCTGTTCACCACGTGTTGCGTGTGGGAGGGGAAGGGCGGGCTGGCTGGCTTTGCACAAGCAACCCAGTTCTCTTGCTTGAGATGTAACGGCGACCACACTCCAGCAGGAAACCAGTCTCCTGTTTACTGCAATTTCTGTCTGTACTCAAGCAAAATGGCTGGTCCAACGTTTTTTTGTGCAAAAATGAATTCGGTCCAAGAACAGTCATAGTTACCTCAGATCAAGGATTTTTTCATTTTCATGAGGCAGGCTGATAATGTGTCATTTATTTTATTGATGCAATAAAATACAAGATGTGCAACAAGTGATGTAACAATTTCAGCTTGAGAGAGTCAGGCCAACAAATGGTCTCACTTTGGAACATGGGTTGATTGCTCTAAAAGTGATGGAATGGTTAGGGTGTCTATACTTTAACTTATTACCCCCCCCCCCCCCGTGACTGTCGTATTAATCTAAACAGGAAGCAATGATGCATGGCAGAGCGACCTCGTTCAGACTTCCCCCTCACATAGTCCACTGCGTTAGTCTGACCTGTGACACCGTCAATACCACAAGACTGCTTCCAGTCCATCCTTGTGATGTTCTGAGAATAACCTCCCCCGTTTGAACCCATCACATGGTCAATATCTGAAATGTGCTCCCTTAAATCAAATCAAATGTATTTATATAGCCCTTTGTACATCAGCTGATATCTCAAAGTGCTGTACAGAAACCCAGCCTAAAACCCCAAACAGCAAGCAATGCAGGTGTAGAAGCACGGTGGCTAGGAAAAACTCTCTAGAAAGGCCAAAACCTAGGAAGAAACCTAGAGAGGAACCAGGCTATGTGGGGTGGCCAGTCCTCTTCTGGCTGTGCCGGGTGGAGATTATAACAGAACATGGCCAAGATGTTCAAATGTTCATAAATGACCAGCATGGTCCAATAATAATAAGGCAGAACTGTTGAAACTGGAGCAGTAGCACGGCCAGGTGGACTGGGGACAGCAAGGAGTCATCATGTCAGGTAGTCCTGAGGCATGGTCCTAGGGCTCAGGTCCTCTGAGAGAGAGAAAGAAAGAGAGAATTAGAGAGAGCACACTTAAATTCACACAGGACACCGAATAGGACAGGAGAAGTACTCCAGATATAAAAAACTGACCCAAGCCCCCCCGACACATAAACAACTGCAGCATAAATACTGGAGGCTGAGACAGGATAACTTAAGTTATGAACCTATCTCTGAATTAAATTCTGACAAACCACAACCATCTAAAACTGAAATATATTTGATATGAGATTATCCAGGAACTAAATTTACATACAAGTCTATGCACACAGTCACATAATGCCACATGTTCATTTAGCTAGTTTCAGTTTCTATAATAAGCGTCTTGGAGCCTTTTTACCATCCTCCTTCTGACACGCCCTCTAACTAGACCACCCTCTATGGCCTCCTGGTCCCATTCCATGGGCCAGCCACTTTGACAGACATGGACATTGAGATGGAGGGCCAAAGGGGAAAAGAGGACGAAGGGGGGCTCTACCGGCCAAAGGATCTGCTGTCTGTGAGAGAGACAAGAGGAAGTGGCCTGCAGACGTCACTGCTGACAAGCTGTCCCTACAACCCGTCTGTCTGCCGTCCGTATTACTATTCATGATGTCCAGAGATTGGTCATGAATCACTCCCTCTCAACCTCTAATAACCTGTAATGACCTCTAATACTCTGACCAACCCTAATCGTCTGTCTATAAAGATGATCTCCATGTTATATGGATTCCGTGTTGTGACGGTGAGCCCCGTCACAGACCTCAGACACAGCCTTCTATCTCCCCAACACCAACCCTATCACTTCCGGTTGTAACTAGTACTCGATAGATGTACAAAATGGTAGGTTAGGCTCGGTCCTCTTTGTGTGTGGCTGTAGACAAGTGGAGTGCTGTGTATTAGGAATGGCACAGGATCCAGGTCTCTCCTGTCTGTGTCTCTGACTGTCCCGTCTCTTTTGCTCTCTCTGTCTGTAGACAAGCAGGAGAACCGTCGCCCTCTGGCCCATGAATGCCTGGGAGAGGTCCTGAGGGTCCTACGACAGGTCATCAGCACCTACCCTCTCCTCAACACTGTGGAGACCCTTACTGCTGCAGGCAAACTCATATCTAAGGTTAAAGGTAAGACTACTGGCTGGACCAATCAGTCGTCTACTACCTAGGGTCAAAAAGTCCATTTTTAGCACAAAGTCAATGAGTTAAAATGGCCTAGAATGAACACATTCATTATTTTGATTGCAGGATTTCACTATGAGACTTGTAATGACACAGAAAAGAAGGACTTTGAGAAGGCCATTGAAACCATTGCAGTTGCTTTTAGTAGCAGGTAAGTTTTTGGGACATCCGTTTCTCAGTATGTATTGTCATGAGCTAATAACAGTATTTCATGGATCCTGGAAAAAACCAAAGGTGACACTGTGTGTCACAATGCTCTTTCTTTTGACTTTTTATTCTCTGGTACAGAGTAATGGGACATGACCATGTGTCCTCAGTGGTCAGGTCGGGGTGGTGGTGTATGACGACAGTAGAACTGTAGAAGTACAATGTACGTGTGTGTGTGCATATGTGCGATAGAGAAGTGGAGCTTAGAGCATAAAACACAGTGACACATTTGCATGTGGCTCAGTAGAAAACAGGAAGTGTAGTGGTGGTTTTCTTCTCTTCCGTAACCTAGGACACAAAACCAAAACGCAGCCATTTGGCGTCTGTTGTCTCAACAGATTATCTACAGACAGAGAATAGGTGCTTCTATCCTCGGATACAATGTGTAGGTGTGATAATGGTCGTTTGGAAGCAAACATATCACTCTCAAAAAAATATGAATACATTTGCGACTAACTGGCTCAAATAAGTCTTATGTTGCAACATTTTGAAATTGTGTTGTTGTTTTTTTACATTGGATAAAAATAGAGACTCGGTGCTACCACGTACTGCCAAGGTAAAACATATGCTCTGATATGTCTATTTTATGTCTATTTTAAAATTGTAAATAGGAATATACATACATAATTCAAAAGAACGCTTGTTCACTTCCTGGCCATGCACAGTACATACAACCCCAACAGGGCAAAGAAGACAGAGAGGAAGTTATATGGCCGGTGCGATTGCACAGAGCCTGGCATCAACCACTTCCTGATGTTTTTTCTCTCTCCTTGTCTCCTTTCCTAGTTTCCTTTTTCTTTCCATGACCACCGGGAGGGGAAAGAACCCGACATGTACCCTTCACATTACTTTAACCGATCAAATCCTATTTGATCTACACATTTTCCCTTTTTTATTTTAGTCCTTCCTCTCTCTCCATCTCTGATGGAAGTACTGTCGGTGTAATGGCCTCTCTCTGTCCTCCTCAGTGTGTCAGAGCTGCTGATGGGGGGAGGTGGACAGCAGTACCCTACTGTCCCTGCTGCCAACCGAGAAGAGCAGGGTGAGTGGGGGTTCATTTGGCTTTCTTGGTGTGCATGTGGCAGGAGGTGTCGGCTCTCAGAGCGGATGTTTGTGGGCAGCAAGGCCAGCTTCCTGGCAGTGACACAGTGTGTCTTTATCTCTGCCTGTTCCTCTCCCTCGCTCTCCTGTTATAACAACACACACAGGGCGCCTCTGAGACTCCACATAACACAGTTCCTTCTATCTCATTCATCAATGCAGCTCCAATACTGACACACTGAATTCAACAGGCCTGCACACACTGAATTCAACAGGCCTACAGTCTATGTGCCAAATCCTATTTTCATTGGAAGTTTCAAGTTTGTATTAGTCATATGTACAGGATACTTACTTGCAGGTTCCTTCTCGACATTGCTACAACAAATAATGAAAGAAAAGAATATGAACATAAAGTAAATGGCTCAGTAGAATATAATAAATATTTTAGCAGAAGTATAAAACAGGAAGGCGAGATTTATAGTCTAATATTTACACGTGTTTTGGGGAAGGGGGGGGGTGAGGGAGTAAGTGTTTTAAATTGTGCAATATTTAATATCCATCATTCAATTGTACATGCCCATCCCTGACATGCCACTTGGCATTGCTCTGTTCCATCATTATTTGTATTGGCTCTGGTAAACACGGTGTACCAAATAATTAAGCAATAAGGTCCGAGGAGGTGTGGTATTTGGTCAATATACCACGGCTAAAGGCTGCTCTTATGTGCAACGCAGTGTTGCTGGACACAGCCCATAGCCGTGGTATATTGGCCATATACCCCAAACCCCGATGTGCCTTATTGCTATTATAAACTGGTTATAACGTAATTAGAGCAGTAAAAATGCATGTCTTGTCGTACCCGTGGTATACGGTCTGATATACCACGGCTGTCAGCCAATCAGCATTCAATACTCGAAGCACCCAGTTTATAATATACTATATAGCAGAGTTGGGGTTAATTCCACAAATTCTCCCTGTAAATTCCATTTAATTCAAGGTCAGTCTTTGAATTCAGAAAATTAAATTCCTCTCAACTCCAATGTTAGGTCATTTCCAAGAATTCAATTCCTAATTAAGGCTTTCAGGCTGATCATGGAACTGTTCCAACATTCCAACAACAGCTTTATTGGAAATATAGAAATACATGTTGAAATTATTAAAAACAAATCCTGCAGTCAAATGTTTTTATACTAAGTGCATTCATTCCAATAACTGGGAAATGCAAAAATATTGAATTCCAATTCAATTACAAAGATCAAATGTTTTCACAATTTCAATTAAAATAAACAGTCTCATTCCAATTCTATTCCCATTTCATAACTTGAAGATTGTTGAAATTAGAAGTCAACGTAAGCTCTTCAATTCATGATTGAATTCAATAATTGAATTGGAATTTCTGCTACATAGTACAGAATAAGGTACTGTTCGCAGTATTCTTGAGTGGTCTGAAACTCTTTCTCTCTGTGTGTCCAGTCTATGGAGAACCTGTACGGGGTGTCGGGTCATGGGCTAGAGGGAGCTCTGATGAGGAGTGACCTGCAGGACTTTGGCCGGGCCGAGGAGGTGGACATCATGCTGCAGCGTAGTGAAGGGGGAGTGGACTCTGCTCTGGCCTACGCTAAGACCATCTCTAAATACATGAAGGACCTGATGAGCTACGTGGAGAAGAGGACCTCACTGGGTGGGTAGACACACACCGCAGACAGTTCCCTACACATAATAGTGGAGATTTAGGTTGACTCTTATAACCTGAATGTAACGTATTATTGATTTGTTGATTCACCCATGTATCTTTCCCCATCTAGAAGTGGAGTTTGCCAAGGGCTTACAAAGACTGTACCAGTCCAGCAAGCACAGCATCACACATGTGAGCCCTAGTGATATTGTATTTTGTAGTAGAAGGAGTTAAGGAAAGGAATACCCAATTCACTCTCGTCAAAATGATTACATCCAATTCAAGAGGCTCCTGTGATGACAATGCTATTTCCCCTCTCACCACTCCCTATCTCTCAGCCCCACATGCCCTTCTACTCCATCTACTCTCTGGCTCTGGAGCAGGACTTGGAGCAGAGCAGTGGGATGCAGCAGGCCGCCACCACACTGCACAACCAGACCTTCCTACAGCCTCTGATGCAGCGTAAACACGAGCATGAGAAGAAACGCAAGGAGGTCAAGGAACAGTGGTACCGTGCCAAGAGGAAACTGGTCAGTTCCTTGCTAGTGCTATTTATGCAGTATGTTATCTCTCTATTTATATTATCTCTCTCACATTGCCATGAAGTTTACAGGTATACACGTTTTACTGTTTTGAGAATGATTTGACAATATGTCAACATAAAGTATCTATTAAAGAAACAACTTTGTTTTCTCTCTCAAGATGTTGCCCAATTTGTACCCAAAGACTGATTCTGTGTACCTATGTGTTTGGGATCCAGATGGAATGTGAGTCTAACCTGCGAAAGGCCAAGCATGCCTACATGGCTCGCTGTGAGGAGCACGACAAGGCCAAAGCAGCTGCTAGCAGAGCCGCAGAGGAGGATGGAGGAGGCTCTACCACCAAGTCTCTGGGCAAAAAGTTACGAGTGGAGGAAGATGCTCGCAACAAGGTCCCCATCACTGCATATGTTGTTTTTCCTCCATTCTCTCTCTGCTCACCTCCCCCATCTCTCCTCTCCATGTCTCGCCTAGTCTCTTCTCTCCCTCGCCTCTCCAGGGAAATCTGCTTAAAAGCAGAATGACTGCAAGTCGTTGTCAATGCCTATGGCCATATTTCATTGAGTATGTATGCCATTACCCAAGCTGAGAATTGACCACCGTGTGTGTGTTCAGGCTGAAGAGGCAGAGGCCACCTACAGGACATGCATAGCAGACGCCACCACCCAGCAGCAGGAGCTGGAACACGTCAAGGTCAATGTGCTCCGACTGCTGCAGGAGGTCATCAAACAGAGTGACCAGACACTGCGCTCGGTCAGTACGCGCACACACACAGACATGCAGACAATTTGTTCAGCGCGCCTTCGCCTGGCGGCCAGTCTGTTTAGTTTACGTTCCACTCCTTGCACTCCCTGTGACGGAATGTAAGCTAAACCTTCTCCTCCACCACATTGACTAAACCATTCCTCTCCTTCCCTCCAGGCCACCATCTCGTACTACCAGATAATGCACATGCAGACGGTGGTGTTGCCGGTCCACTACCAGACTCTGTGTGAGAGCAGTAAGCTGTATGACCCGGGACAGCAGTACGCTGCCCACGTCAGAGACCTGCAGCTCACTGAGGAGCCTGAGGTCACCTACCAGTTTGAGTCCTACACTGCCACTGCAGCCTCCACACAGTGAGTCACTCCTAGCCTCGAAGCATAATAAAAAGCTTTTTGGTTTGTTAGGTGTCTATGGGCACTCGGTCACTTTACACCAAGTAATAAATAAGAGGTGATAGATTTACAACATTAGTATAATGTTTTTTGACTGGTTTTATATCTGTTAATTCAGGCATCCAGCTCGACCCCTTAATGACAGCTTCAACACAGACCAGCAGAGCAGCTCTGAGGGTCAACCCAGCACCGGAGAGACCACGACAGGGGAGGACCTTAGCGCTGAAAACGCCAGAAAGAGTATGGCATTTTGTATGATACTGATGCGGTTCTTACTGTCTTGTGCCGTCTCACCATGCAAGACAAAACAATGTAGACCTACATGGGTATGTGTGCTGTCCATGATAACCTTGTGTCCCCTTCCCAGGACAAGGCCACAAATCGTGGGGTTCTACAGTGAGTGATGCAGACAGTGTAGAAGGGGAAGGTGGCCTGGAATCTCCTACCACCAGTTCAGGTAAGGCTTCCTCTGTCTGTCTCTCTCTCTATGTCTCCCTCCATCTCCTGCAGTGCTGTAGCTGTGTGTGTGTGTGTGTGTGTGTGTGTGTGTGTGTGTTGATTTGTATGTTTTAGGTGACATCAGTAAAATGGCACGCACCTCCTCCACTGGGACCATGTCATCCAACGAGGATCCAGATGAGAAGGACGGGAACATGGCCTCCTTCGAAGCACCAAGTAAGACCAGAGGTCTACCTCCTCTCTGTTTGCCAATTATTACATAATTCATGCATTTATCAATTTATCCATCAATCTTCATCCGTAGACATAAATGGCATGGAGCCTGAGATTGCGGTTCCAACCGGACCTTTCCGTAACATTGGGCTCTCCAAAGCCGCCCAGACTCATCGGCTGCGTAAACTCCGCACCCCGTCCAAGTGTCGGGAGTGCGACAGCTACGTGTACTTCCAGGGAGCAGAGTGTGAGGAGGTGAGAGATAAGACCATCTCATTCGTCACCTTTGAAAGCAATAGACTTTGGCTGCTTGATTAGCTGATTACGTCTGTTTATCTGTGTGAATGACATCTTTGACTTTCATTGGTTATCATCCTGACCTCTAACCTCTTGACCGACTGTATGCCCCTTGTCCTCTATACCAGTGTTTCCTGGCATGTCATAAGCGGTGCCTGGAGACGTTAGCCATCCAGTGTGGCCATAAGAAACTGCAGGGTAGACTCCAGCTGTTCGGCCGAGACTTCTCCCAGGTGTCCAGCGGCAGCTCTGACAGCATCCCATTCATCATCACTAAGTGCATTTCGGAGATCGAGAGACGAGCCCTGAAGACGAAGGTGAGGGAACGGGGGATGAAGGGTCTGTTTCTTGAAAGGTGTGTAATGGTTGGCTGTATGAATGCATTATTTTCTTTCTCCTTCTCTATCCTTCTCTCAACAACATTTTCCCTCTCTTCCCCATTGGTCTCCATCTCTCTCTGCAGGGTATCTACAGAGTAAATGGGGTGAAGACTCGTGTAGAGAAGCTGTGTCAGGCCTTTGAGAATGGCAAGGAACTAGTGGAGCTCTCGCAGTGTTCCCCCCATGACATCAGCAACGTCCTCAAGCTCTACCTCCGACAGGTACCTTGTAGCTGTTTCAGCCTCCATATTTATTTGTGCTTATCATGGGTTGTCTTTGGATAAGATGACTGCAAATGAAAAAATCTCCCGCTCTGTCCTCTACAGCTTCCAGAGCCCATCATGCCGTTCCGCCTGTACAACAGCCTCATGGGGTTGGCCAAGGAGAGCCTGCAAACTGAGGGAGGGGAGGCCGGGACGGGGAAGGGGCCAGAGCTGGTGGACCTAGGACCAGATACGGACCCAGCGGTCCTGGCTGTGGTGGATAGACTTAGGGAGCTGGTGAAAGAGCTGCCCAAGGCTAACGTAGCCACGCTGCGCTACATCGTACGTCACCTGCGCAGGTGAGCAGCTCAGAAGAGCATACTACATTGCTTACTCACTTTAAAAAAAAAAAAATTACCTGACACAGATCATTACAAAAGAGGATTCACAACTGTGATCATGTATTACTTGTTTAAACCTCCGTCATATCATCGTTCTTCCCCCGTCTCTGACGTCAGGATTGCGGAGTTGGAGCAGGACAATAAGATGAGTCCCAGTAACCTGGGCATCGTGTTTGGCCCCTCTCTGATAAGGCCCCGGCCCACAGGGGCCACAGTGTCCCTGTCCTCTCTAGTGGACTACCCCCATCAGGCCCGCATCATAGAGACTCTCATCGTCTTCTACACAGCCATCTTCCAGTCCAAATCCTCTAGCACCAGCAGTCGCCCATCCTCCATCTCCATCCAACAGGTGTGTTTTTGTGTGTCTGCGTGACGGTTAATAATATTTGTAACATACAGGAAGAATGTGAATGCTTTCATTTCAGCCACACCCAATAGCTCAACCAATACCAGAGTTGGAAGGTTTGAACTCAAGTTCCCTGTTTTAACTCCTGTTTGTCTCCCACTGCTGGTGCAGAATGTCAGTGTGGATGTTGAGGAGGGCAGCAGTGCCGTGGTAGCTGAAGGAGAGGAACAGGAAGCCAAAGAGGAACAGAGCAGAACAGACTCTGACAAGATGGAGGAGGGCTGTGGTAAGAGGTGTTTAGATGGATTTGAAGAAGAATTACCACACGTTTTGATTTGAGTTACATCTTTATAACTTGTATTTATCCAGGTGACCAGTGCCACTTCATTACAGCCCTTCACTTTTTCTCCATGCAGGAAGTTTTCCAGGTTCCCTGAGCTCCAGTGAGCAGATTGTGGACTCTGACTCAGAGCTGGATGAGACTGGGAGGGGGTCCACACACCACCCACGTTGCCTGGTCAAACAGGAGAGCGAGGTCAGCACAGAGGATGACCAACTGAACTGCAGGGATAGTCTGGAACTCTCCAGCCAGTCTGTACCCCAGACCGACCCGGAACCAGACCAAGACCAGGAGAGTCCTGGTCCCGATGCCTCGGACCACGACCCCCCTGAGCCTCCAGACAGCGAGCCCCCGGACCTGGAGGTGTCTGAGCAAGAGCTGAGCATCTCCCTGGCTGAGCTCAACATGAATCAGTCCAACAACTATGTTCTGGGCCATGTGTGGAGCGAATCTCAGTTTGGTGCCGAGGGACAGGGAGCCAGAGTTTGTGTAAACATGACCTGTGCAATGTGTCAACCTCACTGAAAGTCTTTACTGGAATTGCATGATATATGAAGTTGAAGTTTTATATGTACTTCAAGAGGATGGATCCTGGTTTTAGCTTTGGTATAGAATGTCAGCATTGAATATACTACATGGCACATCCCTCATAGACACTTAGTTATAGCTGTTTTCTGCCATCATTCATTATAGTTCTAACCAGCTGTGACTTAATCATTTGGAAAGTAAATACCTTCTAGATTATCGCTGTGCCAGTTTGTATTTCAAATATTTCTTTAGGGACGTTGCTCTTTAAAGCTTGAATCAGGTCCAGTCGTGAGGGATCTCTGTCTTGTATGTGTGATTTGTGTGCGCGATGCATTTCTACGACAATTATTCCAGGTATTTAAAGTGCTGCTGGTTTTATTTCAGCACTAAAATTGAAAAAAAAAATGCATTTTTACATTTTGTGTTTTTATAAATTGTATTATTTTGCCTTGCATTGGATGGATTTGTCATTATCGGTTTAATCACGTTTTGTAATAAAGAGTATGCTATTCTAAATGTTATGCCTTGTCCTTGTAACTCTTTCATTGTAACTATAGACCCATTTAATACCTGGCGCTACCCCTTTGTCCTGATCTTATCCACATTCTGATTGGGGCACATTTTAAGAACAAGTGTAGATGATTAAGACAATGTGATCACATCTTCCTGACCACCACCTGAGGCAGTCAGGCATGTATTGTCTGGATCAGTCAAGCCTGGTGGTAGGGGCTGTAGGATGGGCTCATTGTAATGGCTGGACTGACATGAATGGAACCAAGTCCTATGTTTGATACCGTTCCATTGATTCCATTCCAACCATTACAATGAGGCTGTCCTATAGCCCCTAGCACCAGCCTCCACTGGTCTGGATATCAATCAAGTGTAAACGGGTCAAAACATTTAAATAATTATACCGGCTTCAACTCCATTTAGTGGTAGCAGCTTTAACTTAAGGCAGTATTGTCATAAAATAATTTCATATTATTTTGAAATAATATCTGTCAAGTAATTTGCATACAGCGAGGCACCAGCTAATCTGATCACAATGCAGACACAGTGGACGGATAAGAGACACCCCCCCCCCCCCCCCCCCCCACTAAACAAAGAATGAAGGCTGGTTTAGTAATCAGGAAACAGTCACTGGTTAGGCAAATGTTTTAATAATAGTCCTGTAGGGACATTGGTGTAAACATTATCCACAACATTTGAATTTTGTTCAAGCCCTTTGCCTAGCTCAGTCTGAGCTGCCCACACTACAGTAGATGGCTCACTTCAGGAAAAAGGTATGTGGACATTAACTTTTTACAGTTAATTTATCATGATTCAGTATATTGTACTTTTTTTGCTAAGGTCATTAGATTAACACCTTCAACCTAATGGCCCCCATGGTTTATATTTCTACTTGCTAGTTTTAAAACTTGCCATGCACTCCACCAGTTGAGATTATCTATTAACTGTGTTCCCCTTTATATTAGCCTAACAACAATTGTGATGTGAAATTTGACACAATCAATGTGAGCAACTTCCATTCGTGTGTTGTTCCAACGATGTCTGTTTAAAGATTTATTGTACAAAATTACAAACCTGTACTAACAAAGAAAATCCCTCGCTTCATCCAAAGAAATGTGAGGCCAGCTGTAGAATAATCCACGAGTAAACAACCGTATTGGCTCAGCGTTGGCTCACCCACTGCTCTTTACAAACAGCGCAGTGTAGCTAAAGGGACAAGAGTAGAATCAGAAGGAACTTTTTCAAATGAACTACAATCCCCAATACATCTGAATAAACAATGTATTGTAGTCATAAGAAATGATTAACAATGCAGAGAAACCGGTTAGGAAACAGCCCTAAAAGTGCAATCAAGATATTCACACATTGAAATCCTCCCTGGACCAGCCTGTTGGTGATATGTCACCCAGCGGTCTCACTGGGTCTGATGATCTTCACTAAAAAGCAGACATTGAATATCCCTTTGAGCATGTGAAGATATTAATTCATCTTTGGATGGTGTATCAATTCATCGTCACTACAAAGATACAGGCATCCTGCCTAAATCAGTTGCTGGAGAGGAAGGAAACCGCTCAGGGATTTCACAATAGTTACCGTGTTTAATGGCTGCGATGGGAGAATACTGAGGATGGATCAACAACATTGTAGATACTCCACAATACTAACCTAATTGACAGAGTGAAAAGGAAGCCTGCACAGAATAAAAATGTTCCAAAGCAAGCATCCTGTTTGAAACAAGGCACTAAAGTAATAATGCAAAAAAGGTGGCAAAGCTATAAACTTGTTGTCCTGAATGCAAAGTGTTATGTTTGGGGCAAATACAAAACATTACTGAGTACCACTCTCCATTCATACATAGTGGTGCCTGCATCATGTTATGGGTATGCTTGTAATCGTTAAGAACTGGAGATTGTTTCAGGATAAAAAAGAAACGGAATGGAGCTAAGTACATGCAAAATCCTAGAGGAAAACCTGGTTCAATATGCTTTCCACCAGACACTGGGAGACAAATTCACCTTCCAGCAGAACAATAGCTTAAAACACAAGGCCAAATCTACACTGGAGTTGCTCACCACGAAGACAGTGAATGTTCCTGAGTGGCCGAGTTACAGTTTTGACTTAAATCTACTTGGCAAGACCTGAAAATGGTTGTAGCAATGATCAACAACCAATTTGACAGAGCTTGAAGAATTTTGAAAAGAATGGGCAAATGTTGCACAGTCCAGGTGTGGAAAGCTCTGAGAAACTTACCCAGGAAGACTCACAGCAGTAATCGCAGCCAAAGGTGCTTCTACAACATATTGACTCGAGGTGTGAATACTTACAGTACCAGGCAAAAGTTTGGACACACCTATTTATTCAAGGGTTTTACTTTATTTTTACTATTTTCTACATTGTAGAATAATAGTGAAGACAACAACACTATAAAATAGCACTCATGTAGTAACCAAAAAAGTTAAACAAATCAAAACTTCTTCGAAGTAGCCCCCCTTTGCCTTGAAGACATCTTTGTACACTCTTGGCATTCTCTCAACCAGCTTCACCTGGAATGCTTTTCCAACAGTCTCGAAGGAGGTTCCACATATGCTGAACACTTTTAGGCTACTTTTCCTTCACTCTGCGGTCCAACTCATCCCAAACCATCTCAGTTGGGTTTAGGTTGGGTGATTGTGGAGGCCAGGTCATCTGATGCAGCACCACCACTCTCCTTCTTGGTCAAATAGCCCATTCACCGCCTGGAGGTGTGTCTTGTGTCATTGTCCTGTTGAAAAACAAATGATAGTCCCACTAAGCGCAAACCAGATATGACGGCGTATCGCTGCAGAATGCTGTGGTAACCATGCTGGTTAAGGGTGCCTCGAATTCTAAATAAATCACAGACAGTGTCACCAGCAAAGCACCATCACACCTTCACGGCTTCACGGTGGGATCATCCGTTCACCTACTCTGCGTCTCACAAAGACATCATGAATATGAGATATTTCTAAAAACACGTTTTCACTTTGTCATTATCGGCTGTTGTGTGGAGATGGGTGAGATCCATTTTGAATTCAAGCTGTAACAACAAAATGAGGAATAAGTCAAGGCATATAAATACTTTCAGAAGGCACTGTACAATAGTATACAATTTTCAGGGACTACTTTTGGCTGGTGACTGCTACTTTCAGAACTACTGGCTAAAAAGTATACAAAACTAACAGAGAATCTCTTTAACCACATTTTAGGCAATAGGTCAATGAGATGAATTTGTACCTGGCCTCTTTTCAATCCAAAGTACCGGGCCACAGGGTCTCCTTGTTGGAGCCTACTGTAGGCAGTTGGCTTTCCTTCAGTTGACTGAGAGACCGGTGAAGGAATCCCAACACACAACTATCTATATAATGTGATCCAGTATTAGATTAATATTTAAAAAATATCACCAATTTGTAATTTATCGAAGTGAATCATTTTTAAAATGTATTTTTTAAGTTTGATAATTTGTGGTGGCTATGCTTGTTAATACAGCCCATACAATAGAGGATTTATACTCCATCCAGATATGAGTTTGTATTCCATGCTATGAAAGGATACTGTAGTAACAGCAATTCAGACAGTTCCTCTTTTGTCAGGACTATGTGTTCAGGAACCAGCTGCAACAAAAGGAAGAAAAGCAAGACAATCATATTAGATTACTGTGATATTGTTTAATGACTATATCATATCAACAAAAATCTGAATTTTTCCATCTGCTTACCTGATGCTCAGTGATGTTTATTATAAGATCCTGCTGTAGAAACAGTTCCAGGATGTACTTGGGGGGCCATGTCAACTAGTGACTAAAATATGATATGAAAAAATAGCCTTTAATGAATCCTCTTAGGGCTAGGGGGCAGTGTTCGGAGGTTCCAACGAATGACATGCCCAAAGTAAAATACCTGTTACCTAGGCACAGAAGCTAGGCTATGCATATATAATTGGTAGCTTTTGATAGACAACACTCTGACGTTTCTAAAACTGTTAAAATAATGTCTGTGAGTATAACAGAACTGATGTGGCAGGTGAGAATCTGTGGAAAATCCATCCAGAAAATGTTTTTCTGAGGTCACAGTCCATTTAATTTCTTGTCTATGGGATATACAAATAAATAGCTCCCAGATTACAGTTCCTATGGTTTCCACTAGATGTCAACAGTCTTTAGAAAGGGTCTCAGGCTTGTTTTTTGAAAAATTAGGACCCTTGGGATTGCAAACAGAGGAAGATCTTCAAAGGTAAGTGATTTATCTTATCGCTATTTGTTACTTTTGTGAAGCCTGTGCTGGTTTGGAAAAGTATTTTGGGGTGGGGCGCTGTCCTCAGATAATCGCATGTTATGCTTTCACCGTAAAGCCTTTTTGAAATCTGACAACGTGGTTGGATTAAAAAGAAGTGAAGCTTTTAAATGATGTAGGACACTTGTATGTTCATGAATGTTTAATATTACAATTTTTGTCATTTGAATTTGCCTCAGCTTCAACGGATGTGGTCGATTTTGATCCCGTCAGCGAGATCCGTGCATCAGGAGATTTTTAAATGTACACAGATGTACATCAAAGTTGTTCATTTGAAAACCTCACCTGCTTAGCGGAAGGTGTCATTCCCATCTGAACTACAGTGCAGTGCAGCACGTGTGATGTTCTCCTCCTGCATCCGCTGGCAGTACATCTTGACGGTCTTGATAACAACTTTAGGCTTCTCTGCATGGGTGAAAATGAAGGAATTCAATATTGTTTTAACAATTACAGGACTAAAGCAAACTGACAGGTGCCGACTCATATTTCATTTGCCTGGTTAATATTAAGGCCTACATTGGGCGACTCCCAATGTTGTGGCTACACGGTCAATAACATTACCAGAAAAGATAACAAACATCTGGTCTGTGGGGTCATCGTTATGTACTACCAGTACGGTGGGGTCTGCCGTTGTGGATGACCCTCGCTGGGTTTGTCCTCGAACTGACTTTTAAACTCATACAAAGGTCTGGTCCAACTCACCTTGGCTCACCAGGTAGCCTCCGTCATGACACAGCTGACCAACAAGGAGATAGTTGTACAATGAGCCTTTTCATATAATGTGGCAGCAAGACTGGTCATTCATACTGGATCCATTGAACCATGAAGCATAGCTAAAACTACAGCAAATTGTCATATTTTCTGGCTACTACAAGACAGGTCATTCATACACCATTACACCATGAAGCATAAAACAATAACTAGTGAATATCAATTGCTTCCTTTTATGTGATTTGGGTGTCATATCTTCTTTACAACTAATGTTAGTTAGCTATTTGTGAAAGTTGATGCAGCTACTATACCGAACAAAAATATAAACAAAACAAATCAAAGTTTATTTGTCACGTGCGCCGAATAGGTGTAGTAGACCTTACAGTGAAATGCTTACTTACAGGCTCTAACCAATAGTGTGAGAAAAAGGTATGTGATTGTGTGTGTGTGTGTGTGTGTGTGTGTGTGTGTGTGTGTGTGTGTGTGTGTGTGTGTGTGTGTGTGTGTGTGTGTGTGTGTGTGTGTGTGTGTGTGTGTGTGTGTGTGTGTGTGTGTGTGTGTGTGTGTGTGTGTGTGTGTGTGTGTGTGTGTGTGTGTGTGTGTGTGTAGGTAAGTAAAGAAATAAATCAACACTAAAGTAGCGTAAAAAGAGGGGTTTGGCGGGTGGTGGGACACAATGCAGATGGCCCGGTTAGCCAATGTGCAGAAGCACTGGTTGGTCGAGCCAATTGAGGTAGTATGTACATGAATGTATAGTTAAAGTGACTATACATATATGATAAACAGAGAGTAACAGCAGCGTAAAAGAGGGGTTGGGGAGGGCACACAATGCAAATAGTCTGGGTAACCATTAGGTCAGGAGTCTTATGGCTTGGGCGTAAAAACTGTTGAAGCCTTTTTGTCTTAGACTTGGCACTCCGGTCCACCTTGCCATGCAGTGGTAGAGACAACAGTCTATGACTGGGGTGGCTGGGGTCTTTGACAATTTTTAGGGCCTTCCTCTGACACCGCCCGGTGTAGAGGTCCTGGATGGCAGGCAGCTTTGACCCAGTGATGTACTAGGCCGTACGCACCACCCTCTACGTGCCTTGCGGTCGGAGGCCGAGCAATTGCCGTACCAGGCAGTGATGCAACCGGTCAGGATGCTCTCAATGTTTCAGCTTTAGAACCTTTTGAGGATTTCAGGACCCATGCCAAATATTTTTAGTTTGCTGAGGGGGAATAGGCTTTGTCGTGCCCTCTTCACGACTGTCTTGGTGTGTTTGGACCATTCTAGTTTGTTGTTGATGTGGACACCAAGGAACTTGAAGCTCTTAACTTGCTCCACTACAGCCCCGTCGATGAGAATGGGGGAGTGCTTGGTGCTCCTTTTCCTGTAGTCCACAATCATCTTCTTACTCTTGGTTACGTTGAGGGATAGGTTTTTTTACTGGCACCACCCGGCCAGGTCTCTGACCTCCTCCCTATAGGCTGTCTCGTCATTGTTGGTGATCAGGCCTACCACTGTTGTGTTGTCTGCAAACTTAATGATGGTGTTGGAGTTGTGCCTGGCCATGCAGTCGTGGGTGAACAGGGAGTACAGGAGGGGACTGAGCACGCACCCTTGGGGAGCTCCAGTGTTGAGGATCAGCGTGGCAGATGTGTTGCTACCTACCCTCACCACCTGGGGGCGGCCCGTCAGGAAGTCCAGGATCCAGTTGCAGAGGGAGGTGTTTAGCTCCAGGTTCCTTAGCTTAGTGATGAGCTTTGAGGGCACTATGGTGTTGAATGCTGTGCTGTAGTCAATGAATAGCATTCTCACATAGGTGTTCCTTTTGTCCAGGTGAGAAAGGGCAATGTGGAGTGCAATATAGATTGCATCATCTGTGGATCTGTTTGGGCGGAATGCAAATTGGAGCCTAGGCCTACTGATGAAATGCACTGAATCAATTGAGAAACATGATAACGCTCTAAATTTATGAACGGCCTGTTTCGCAAATCACAATATCATTGGTGATCAAAGTTACTCTATCATTACTAAATATCAGTTTCACTTGCTGTGAAACCTTTACATAGTGGTGCAGAGAATGTTTGTTTTTATTTTGGGAGAACCCTGGGTGCGATTTTCTTAAAGGTATTTCTTGGGATAAATGTGATTTATTCCCGGTATTGAAACTTGGTAGATGTTCTGGAAAATATGAACAAAGATTTGTATAAATAATCTGTGATATGAATCCCTAGTCTACATAAAAATGGTGGATGCCCTCAATGGCTCAGCCAATGGTAATGCCCACTATAGGCCTCTATCATTCTCTATGTTCACAACCAACAAAACCTTATGTATGTAGCCATGTATTGCTACATCAATCTAGTTACAAAATATGGCAAATTAATTGTGCCTTGATATTTGGGGCATTGGCAAGCTGTGGAGTCCTTGTTAGTCGTATTCAGAATGAATTTGATATCATAACATTTACCATTAGCTATCTAATAAAAAACACATGTAGATTATTAGGTTACTGAATTCCAAGTGTGTCTAACATTGTTGATTGTAGCTATTGTATTGTTTTTGCCTTTCTTGTTTACAGGGGACTTTATTCCACCCCTGCTACATTAGATTAACTGGGGACATCGGATGTGTCATGAAACCATTACTTCCACTGCCCTTCTGGTTTGTACTGATAACCTGCTACCAGCAAAGTGGCCTAACCTACAGTGCATATTAGGACAATTTAGCAGTTTGTTTTAGTATGTCATTATACTCTGGATGATGCATTCGTCATTTGATGTCTGTGAAAAAGCTATGGAAGTACAGGGTGTTAAAGGATATTGTGTCTGTAAATTGGAAAAGATATTGACAAGTATCATCTGTCTGGTTTTCAGTTTAGATATTTATTTGGTATGGGGGTATACAGAGGGTAGGCTATATGGCAGGGTTCCCCAACTGGCGGCCAGTGGGTGATTTTTATTTGGCCCCCAAGCCTTCTAGAAATCTGTTTGTCATGCAGGTGAAAGAGGACCCAAAAGCGACTTAACAGAAACAGAGTTTATTTAAATCCAAACAGGGAATAACAAAAATCCTCTAGTCTGTAGAGGGGAATAACTAGCGAAGCGGCCACAGACTGCAGGTCGCTTCGGGTAGGCGCAGGCCGTAGTTGATAGAGCCACCTGCTCACACGCAGCATCTGATGAAGGCAAAAAACACGACAGGACAGGGCGAAACACAATCACAGCATGGTGAATACAAAACGAGGAACCGACGGGACAGGAACGGAACACAAAGGAATAAATAGGGACTCTAATCAGGGGAAAGGATCGGGAACAGGTGTGGGAAGACTAAATGATGATTAGGGGAATAGGAACAGCTGGGAGCAGGAACGGAACGATAGAGAGAGGAGAGAGAGGGAGGGGGAGAGAGAGGGATAGAAAAAGGGAACGAACCTAATAAGACCAGCAGGGGGAAACGAACAGAAGGAAAAGCAAAATGACAAGATGATATAAGACAAAACATGACAGTACCCCCACTCACCGAGCGCCTCCTGGCGCTCTCGAGGAGGAACACTGGCGGCAACGGAGGAAATCATAGATCAAACGGTCCAGCACGTCCCGAGAAAGAACCCAACTCCTCTCCTCAGGACCGTAACGAAAAACGATAAAAAGGGAAACTAGGGTACTACTCTAAAAAAAAAATGAGAACTAGGGACAGACTGAGACACAGCAAGGGCAGGAACAAGAACAGGAGAGATGCGATGGCAGGGAACAGACTGAGACCCAGCAAGACCAGGAGCAGAAGCAGAAAAAAATTTACCAGACTTCTTCTGCGCGCAGTCTGAACACGCAGCCACGAAACGGCGCGTGTCACGCTCCTGAGTCGGCCACCAAAAGCGCTGGCGAATAGACGCAAGAGTGCCTCGAACACCGGGATGACCAGCTAACTTGGCAGAGTGAGCCCACTGAAGAACAGCCAGACGAGTGGAAACAGGAACGAAAAGGAGGTTACTAGGACAAGCGCACGGCGACGCAGTGTGCGTGAGTGCTTGCTTAACCTGTCTTTCAATTCCCCAGACTGTCAACCCGACAACACGCCCATAAGGAAGAATCCCTCGAGATCAGTAGAAGCCACAGAAGAACTAAACAGACGGGATAAGGCATCAGGCTTGGTGTTCTTGCTACCCGGACGGTAAGAAATCACAAACTCGAAACGAGCGAAAAACAACGCCCAACGAGCTTGACGGGCATTAAGTCGTTTGGCAGAACGGATGTACTCAAGGTTCTTATGGTCTGTCCAAACGACAAAAGGAACGGTCGCCCCCTCCAACCACTGTCGCCATTCGCCTAGGGCTAAGCGGATGGCGAGCAGTTCACGGTTACCCACATCATAGTTGCGCTCAGATGGCGACAGGCGATGAGAAAATAAGCGCAAGGATGAACCTTATCGTCAGACTGGAAGCGCTGGGATAGAATGGCTCCCACGCCTACCTCTGAAGCGTCAACCTCGACAATGAATTGTCTAGTGACGTCAGGAGTAACGAGGATAGGAGCGGACGTAAAACGTTCTTTTAGAAGATCAAAAGCTCCCTGGGCGGAACCGGACCACTTAAAACACGTCTTGACAGAAGTAAGAGCTGTGAGAGGGGCAGCAACTTGACCGAAATTACGAATGAAACGCCGATAGAAATTAGCGAAACCTAAAAAGCGCTGCAACTCGACACGTGACCTTGGAACGGGCCAATCACTGACAGCTTGGACCTTAGCGGAATCCATCTGAATGCCTTCAGCGGAAATAACGGAACCGAGAAAAGTAACGGAGGAGACATGAAAAGAGCACTTCTCAGCCTTTACGTAGAGACAATTCTCTAAAAGGCGCTGTAGAACACGTCGAACGTGCTGAACATGAATCTCGAGTGACGGAGAAAAAATCAGGATATCGTCAAGATAGACAAAAACAAAAATGTTCAGCATGTCTCTCAGAACATCATTAACTAATGCCTGAAAAACAGCTGGCGCATTGGCGAGACCGAACGGCAGAACCCGGTACTCAAAATGCCCTAACGGAGTGTTAAACGCCGTTTTCCACTCGTCCCCCTCTCTGATGCGCACGAGATGGTAAGCGTTACGAAGGTCCAACTTAGTAAAGCACCTGGCTCCCTGCAGAATCTCGAAGGCTGATGACATAAGGGGAAGCGGATAACGATTCTTAACCGTTATGTCATTCAGCCCTCGATAATCCACGCAGGGGCGCAGAGTACCGTCCTTCTTCTTAACAAAAAGAACCCCGCCCCGGCCGGAGAAGAAGAAGGCACTATGGTACCGGCGTCAAGAGACACAGATAAATAATCCTCGAGAGCCTTACGTTCGGGAGCCGACAGAGAGTATAGTCTACCTCGAGGAGGAGTGGTCCCCGGAAGGAGATCAATACTACAATCATACGACCGGTGAGGAGGAAGGGAGTTGGCTCGGGACCGACTGAAGACCGTGCGCAGATCATGATATTCCTCCGGCACTCCTGTCAAATCGCCAGGTTCCTCCTGGGAAGTAGGGACAGAAGAAACGGGAGGGATGGCAGACATTAAACACTTCACATGACAAGAAACGTTCCAGGATAGGATAGAATTACTAGACCAATTAATAGAAGGATTATGACATACTAGCCAGGGATGACCCAAAACAACAGGTGTAAACGGTGAACGGAAAATCAAAAAAGAAATAGTCTCACTGTGGTTACCAGATACTGTGAGGGTTAAAGGTAGTGTCTCAAATCTGATACTGGGAAGATGACTACCATCTAAGGCAAACATGGGCGTAGGCTTGTCTAACGGTCTGAAAGGAATGTTATGTTTCCGAACCCATGCTTCGTCCATGAAACAACCCTCAGCCCCAGAGTCAATCAAGGCACTGCATGTAGCACCCGAACCGGTCCAGCGTAGATGGACCGACATAGTAGTACAAGATCTAGATGAAGAGACCAGAGTAGTAGCGCTCACCAGTAGCCCTCCGCTTACTGATGGGCTCTGGCCTCTTACTGGACATGAATTAACAAAATGTCCAGCAACTCCGCAATAGAGGCACAGGCGGTTGGTGATCCTCCGTTCCCTCTCCTTAGTCGAGATGCGAATCCCTCCCAGCTGCATGGGCTCAGTCTCAAAGCCAGAGGAGGGAGATGGTTGCGATGCGGAGCAGGGAAACACCGTTGATGCGAGCTCTCTTCCACGAGCCCGGTGACGAAGATCTACCCGTCGTTCTATGCGGATGGCGAGAGCAATCAAAGAGTCCACATCTGAAGGAACCTCCCGGGAGAGAATCTCATCCTTAACCACTGCGTGGAGTCCCTCCAGAAAACGAGCGAGCAGCGCCGGCTCGTTCCACTCACTAGAGGCAGCAAGAGTGCGAAACTCAATAGAATAATCCGTTATGGACCGTTCACCTTGGCATAAGGAAGCCAGGGCCCTAGAAGCCTCCCTACCAAAAACTGAACGGTCAAAAACCCGAATCATCTCCTCTTTAAAGTTCTGGAACTTGTTAGAGCAATCAGCCCTTGCCTCCCAGATAGCTGTGCCCCATTCTCGAGCCCGGCCAGTAAGGAGTGAAATGACGTAAGCAACCCGAGCTCTCTCTCTAGAGTATGTGTTGGGTTGGAGAGAGAACACAATCTCACACTGCGTGAGAAAGGAGCGGCACTCAGTGGGCTGCCCGGAGTAGCAAGGTGGGTTATTAACCCTAGGTTCTGGAGGCTCGGCAGGCCAGGAAGTAACAGGTGGCACGAGACGTAGACTCTGGAACTGTCCAGAGAGGTCGGAAACCTGAGCGGCCAGGTTCTCCACGGCATGGCGAGCAGCAGACAATTCCTGCTCGTGTCTGCCGAGCATGGCTCCTTGGATCTTGACGGCAGTGTAACGAGCGTCTGAAGTCGCTGGGTCCATTACTTGGTCGGTTCCTTCTGTCATGCAGGTGAAAGAGGACCCAAAAGCGACTTAACAGAAACAGAGTTTATTTAAATCCAAACAGGGAATAACAAAAATCCTCTAGTCTGTAGAGGGGAATAACTAGCGAAGCGGCCACAGACTGCAGGTCGCTTCGGGTAGGCGCAGGCCGTAGTTGATAGAGCCACCTGCTCACACGCAGCATCTGATGAAGGCAAAAAACACGACAGGACAGGGCGAAACACAATCACAGCATGGTGAATACAAAACGAGGAACCGACGGGACAGGAACGGAACACAAAGGAATAAATAGGGACTCTAATCAGGGGAAAGGATCGGGAACAGGTGTGGGAAGACTAAATGATGATTAGGGGAATAGGAACAGCTGGGAGCAGGAACGGAACGATAGAGAGAGGAGAGAGAGGGAGGGGGAGAGAGAGGGATAGAAAAAGGGAACGAACCTAATAAGACCAGCAGGGGGAAACGAACAGAAGGAAAAGCAAAATGACAAGATGATATAAGACAAAACATGACACTGTTCCAAAGTATTCCCACGCATATTAGAAATAGAAATGTATATATACACTGAGTGTTGAAAACATTAGTAACACTTATATTGAGTTGCACCCCCTTTTGCCCTCAGAACAGCCTCAATTCGTCGCAGCATGGACTCTACAAGGTCTCGAAAGCGTTCCACAGGGATGCTGGCCCATATTGACTCCAATGCTTCCCATAGTTGTGTCAAGTTGGCTGGATGTCCTTTGGATGGTGGACCATTCTTGATACACACGGGAAACTGTTGAGAACCCAGCAACGTTGCAGTTGTTGACACACTCAAACCGGTGCGCCTGGCACCTGTTACCATACCCCGTTCAATGTCACTTAAATATTTTGTCTTGCCCACTCACCCTCTGAATGGCACACATACACAATCCATGTCTCAAGGCTTAAAAATCATTATTTAACCTGTCTCCTCCACTTCATCTACACTGATTTGAAGTGGATTTAACAAGTGAAATCAATAAGGGATCATAACTTTGACCTGCAATCTATGTCATGTAGAAATGTGTTCCTAATGTTTTGTACACTCAGTGTATATGACCGTATACAAATGTAAGCAGGTTTTGGAATAATTGTTTTAGTCAAATATTGTATCTGTTTGGGCTTCTTGCTGTCAATTTGCGGTCTACAGATTATTTGTAATTATGTTCCAGCTGAATCTAGTTGACGATCCCTGCTGTATGGTGTCAGAACCTTCCTTTATATCCTTAATATGTGTGAGTAGGCTATATGATTTACCTTGTTTGTTAGATGACATCAGTGAGTGGTAAAGTTGAAACATTGTGAAGGGTTCATATTTTCCTCTGGCTTCACCTTTTCAGAATGGTGAAATTACCTCTACTGAATCAATTCTGTTGCCTAACACTGTCAGGCATGTCATATAAGGCATTGCCTGGCACCACCACCCTCATATGAAAATACTGATTCTCAGATCCTCTCTTGCTTCGAAAATGCAAACATAAGCACATATGTTGTTTCTATTCTATACCATATTGTTCTAAAGATGTTCTGAAGTGATATTGAACAAAAATATATTTGCAACAATTTTAAAAGATTTTACTAAGTTACAATTAAGATAAGGAAATCAGTTAATTGAAATAAATTCATTAGTGTCACGTTCTGACCTTTATTTCCTGTGTTTTGTATTTAGTTAGTATGGTCAGGGTGTGAGTTGGCAGTCTATGATTGTTTTTCTAGGTTTTGGGAATTTCTATGTTTCGGCCTAGTATGGTTCTCAATCAGAGGCAGGTATCATTAGTTGTCTCTGATTGAGAATCATACTTAGGTAGCCTGGGTTTCACTGTGTGTTTGTGGGTGATTGTTCCTGTCTCTGTGTTTGCACCAGATAGGACTGTTTTGAGTTTTCACATTTATTGTTTTTTTGTAGTCAGTTGTTCATGTGTACCTTAACGTATTAAAAAGAACCATGGACACTTACCACGCCGCGTATTGGTCCTCTGATCCGTTTCGCCTCTCCTCTTCGGAAGAAGAGGAGGAAATTCATTACAGAATCACCCACCCAAATCGGACCAAGCGGTGTGGTAAAGGACAGCGACGACAGCAGCAGCAGCATCAACAACAGAGGCCAGCATCACAGGACTCCTGGACATGGGAGGAGATACTGAACGGAGAGGGACCCTGGGCACAGGCTGGGGAAAATCGCCGCCCCAAAGCAGAGCTGGAGGCAGCGAGAGCTGAGCGGCGGCAATATGAGGAGCCAGCACGGCAGTGCGACAGGTACGAGAGGCAGCCCCAAATTGTTTTTGGGGGGTGGCACACGAGGTGTGGTACTAAGCCAGGTAGCAGACCTGAGCTCACGCCTCGTGCTTATTATAAGCAGCGCATTACTGGTCAGGCACCGTGTTATGCGGTTAAGCGCACGGTGTCGCCAGTGCGTGTCCATAGCCCGGTGCGCTATAGGGCAGCCCCCCGAAAGTGCCATGCGAGTGTGGGCATTGAGCCAGGGCGTATGGTGCCTGCTCAGCGGGTCTGGTCGCCGGTACGCAGTTTTGGTCCAGGTTATCCTGCGCCGGCTCTGCGTGCTGTGTCTCCGGGGCGCTGGTAGGGTGCAGTGCGTCCTCTGCCTGCGCTCCGCTCGTGCCCGGGCAACTGTGGGAGTGGAGCCTAAGGGAGAGGTGCGTGTAGTAAGCACTAGATCTCCCGTGCTTACCCACAGCCCGGTTCAACCTGTGCCTGCACTCTGGAGGGTCCGGGCTAGAGTAGTTGTCCAGCCTGGGGAAGTGGTGCCAAGGTTGCGCACCAGAGCTCCAGTGCTCCCCCACAGCCCGGTCTTTCAGGCTCCTCCTAACACCAAGTCTCCTGAAGGTCTCCCCAGCCTGGTGGTTCCTGTGGCAGCCCCACGCACCAGGCTGTCTCTCTGTCTCCTCCCTGCAGGTGCTCCCGCCTGTCCGGCGCCGCTGCCGGAGCGTCCCGCCTGTCCGGCGCCGCTGCTGGAGCCTCCCGCCTGTCCGCCGCCGCTGCCGGAGCCCCTCAGCCCAGGGGCGCCAGAGCCCCTCAGCCCAGGGGCGCCAGAGCCCCTCAGCCCAGGGGCGCCCGAGCCCCTGCCCCTCTGTCCAGAGCTTCTGCCCCTCTGTCCCGAGCTGCCCCTCTGTCCAGTGGGGTCATTGAGAGGGGTTGCCATGGTGAGAAAGACACGGAGGCGGACAATAAGGCGGACTAAGACAATGGTGAAGTGGGGTCCGCGTCCCGCGCCAGAACCGCCACCGCGGACAGACGCCCACCCAGACCCTCCCCTATAGGTCAAGGTTTTGCGGCCGGAGTCCGCACCTTTGGGGGGGGTACTGTCACGTTCTGACCTTTATTTCCTGTGTTTTGTATTTAGTTAGTATGGTCAGGGCGTGAGTTGGGTGGGCAGTCTATGTTTGTTTTTCTAGGTTTTGGGAATTTCTATGTTTCGGCCTAGTATGGTTCTCAATCAGAGGCAGGTGTCATTAGTTGTCTCTGATTGAGAATCATACTTAGGTAGCCTGGGTTTCACTGTGTGTTTGTGGGTGATTGTTCCTGTCTCTGTGATTGCACCAGATAGGACTGTTTTGAGTTTTCACATTTATTGTTTTTTGTAGTCAGTTGTTCATGTGTACCTTAACGTATTAAAAAGAACCATGGACACTTACCACGCCGCGTATTGGTCCTCTGATCCGTTTCGCCTCTCCTCTTCGGAAGAAGAGGAGGAAATTCATTACAATTAGGCCCTAATCTATGAATTTCACATGACTGGGCACGGGTAGGCCTCGGAGGGAATAGGCCCACCCACTTGGCTGCCAGCCCACTCACTGGTGACCCCCCCCCCAGTCAATTCCACAGGTGAAGAAGCTGAATGTGAAAATCCTGAGCTGATGTGGTTACACGTGGTCTGCAGTTGTGAGGCCGGATGGACGTACTGCCAATTTTTCTAAAACGACGTCGGAGGCAGCTTATAGTAGAGACATTAACATTCAATTATCTGTTAACAGCTCTGGTGGACATTCCTGCAGTCAGCATGCCAATTGCACGCTCCCTTAATATGAGACATTTGTGGCATTGTGTTGTATGACAACTGCACATTTTAAAGTGGACTTTTATTGTACCCAGCACAAGGTGCACCAGTTTAATGATCATGCTGTTTAATCAGTTTCTTGCTATGCCACACCTATCAGGTGGATAGATTATATTGGCAAAGGAGAAATTCTCACCGACATGGATGTAAACAAATTTGTGCACAAAATTTGAGAAAAAAATCTTTCTGTGCAGATGGAATATTTCGAAGATGTTTTATTTCAGCTCATGAAACATGGAACCAACACTTTACACTTTATTTTTGTTCAGTGTAGTTTGGTGAAATAGTGGGGTTTTGTAGCATAGGGATACTATACTTATCATGACTCAGGGTGAGACCCAGATGCAGACAAGTGAGGCAGATGGTTCAAGTCTCAGAGATTTATTGAGTACACAGGGGCAGGCAAAAGGCAGGTTGATGACAGGGATGGGTTTGTAATCCTGGTAAATAGTTGGCAGATGTAGATGGCGGGCAGGGTCGGGACAGGCAATAGGTTGTAACCGGGGAGACGAGAACAAAAACCAGACAGAGGAAAAAACACAGAGAAAAACGCTGGCAAGACTTGACGGGACAAGACGAACTGGCAACAGACAAACAGAAAACGCAGGTATAAATACACAGGGGATAATGGGGGAAATGGGAGACACCTGCTGGGTGGTGGAGACAAGCACAAGACAGGTGAAACAGATCAGGGTGTGACAATACTCAGCCTTAGGCTTTTTCTCCGCCCATTTCTTTTATGTTAATGTTGATGTGAAATCTTACTGATCATTGAGTCAGAGAGGAGTAGGAGCACTACTTTGAGTGTTCTGTTCTTTTTTGACCGATATAACCTTCTGTGTTAAGCAAGGTCAGTTCCCAAAGGTTGAGTAAGATGTGTTTACCTTTCTTCTGTGCAAGTTACGCTTTAATATCAAATCAAATGTATTCATATCGCCCTTCGTACATCAGCTGATATCTCAAAGTGCTGTACAGAAACCCAGCCTAAAACCCCAAACAGCAAGCAATGCAAGTGATGAAGCACGGTGGCTAGGAAAAACTCCCATGAAAGGTCAAAACCTAGGAAGAAACCTAGAGAGGAACCAGGCTATGTGGGGTGGCCAGTCCTCTTCTGGCTGTGCCGGGTGGAGATTATAACAGAACATAGCCAAGATGTTCAAATGTTCATAAATTACCAGCATGGTCAGCACCTCAGGAGTAAATGTCAGTTGGCTTTTCATAGCCGATCGTTAAAAGTATCTCTACCGCTCCTGCGGTCTCTAGAGAGTTGAAAACAGCAGGGCTATAGCTCACGTCTAGGAAGAGAACACTTTGTTTTTATGAGCACCACTGACTGTAGGTGTTCTCATCCTTTGCCTGTCAGTGGTCAGCATAAAAGCATCCTATCAGAGAAGAATGTTGTATCTTCCAAGTTAATTATTTACAGTGTTTCATAAATTGGAGGATTAAAGTGGACGCTGCACCGAAAGGCTCACGGTCAACGGTGTGTGAGACATAAGCTTTCTGCTTTTTCACTGCTTTTTTTACTGAAATGTAGTCATGCATCTACTAGGGTCCGCTGTCCTTTTCTCTGTCATGCTCTCGACATTGGTAAGATTACTGAGGAATGGTGAATCAAAACAGCACTTTGATTAAAATGTTTTGGAGATATTGACTAGGGAAGGTTTTCTGCTGTTGAATCTGTCTCTGGACGTATGCCAAGTGCATAGTGTTTATTGCTGAAGGGGAAAATACACCCTTGTAATCAGTAACGTTAACACATATGAATTGCTGCTTTTCTGTCATTCAAACACCTTTTCCAAATGTGTTATTCCATGGATTTCTATAAGGACACAAGGCGAGACCCAAATGCAGACACAGGAAGCAGATGTTTGAGCTCCGATATTTATTCATCCAAGGGGTAGGCAAAAGGTAGGTCGGGGACAGGCGAGAGTTCATAAACCGGGTCAGAGTCCAAAACAGTACCAGACGAAGGGCAGTCTCGAGGTCAGGCCAGACAGGGGTTCAGAAAACTAGATCTGAGTCCAAACAGTACAAGGGGATAGGCAGACTTGAACAGGCAGGTGGGTTCGGCAAGGGTCGAAACCAGGAGGACTAGAAACAAAAGAGACTGGGAAAAAAATAGGAGCAAAAAAAACGCTGGTTGACTTGGCAAACAAGACGAACTGGCATAGAGAGACAGGAAACACAGGGATATATACACCGGGGAAAATAAGGACAGTTGAAACAGATCAGGGTGTGACAGATTTCGGTGTAGAATGGATGAGCACCAAGGCATTTTATTAGAATATTGACTTTTTAATATCACTTTTTAATATCACTTTGAGAGAGAGTGAGGTTCGCTGACATTCTGGCTCAGGCTTAGTTAGTCTTTACAGTGAACGTGAGAAAGCGCACGTATGTACCTGCACGCACATCAGACAGGTATTCATGAGCTAGCACCAAACAGGACACATATTCATATTTTACTCACTCTTCTTTTATTCTCTTCCTTCCCAGTCTGCTCCGACAGAGGACTGGCAGACGGCCTCGTCTATTTATGACTTCTCTGCAAAGGATATTGATGGCAACGAGGTATCCCTCGAGAAATACAGGTGAGAAGGTGGAAGAAGTTACTCGGCATTCCAAAATACTATATAATAGGGCTGTGACGATACCAGTATTGCAATATTATTTTTCATGGCAAAAATGAAAACAACTCTTTGGTCCCTTAACCTGCTGTATGTTAAATATTGTGTTGTTTGTTTCCAACATTAGGACTGTTTTCCTCTAGAAGTGTTTCCTTGCCACTATACTATAGAGTATCGCGATACTCGTTTAGTTTCTGGCCCTGCTAAATAACCACAATCATGTTATACATCATTCTCCATACCCCTTCCAAAAGCCCTGAACCTGTTATCTCCTGTGTTTTAATGTGTGTGTGTGTGTGTGTGTGTAGGGGCGATGTTGTTATCATCGTCAATGTTGCCTCTAAATGAAGTAAAACCCCAGTAAACTACTCTCAGTTTGCGGAGATGCACGTGAAGTACGCTGAGAAAGGTTTACGCATCCTGGCCTTCCCCTCCAACCAGTTCGGGAGACAGGTAGCTACATCTCATTTTTATTTATTTCAAGTCTCAAGTCTACACCTAAAGCATTTTTACAACATGATTATTATTATGTTATTACAATGTTATATTTTGTGTTAATTTTAGGAACCTGGCACTGAATCTCAGATCAAGAATTTTGTCAAGTCCTACAATGCTGATTTCCCAATGTTCAGTAAGATCAATGTGAACGGGCCCAACGCCCACCCCATGTGGAAGTGGCTGAAGGAGCAGCCCAAGGGGAGAAGCTTCCTGGGAAAGTAAGTGGAGACGTATTGAAGAGACGTGTTACTAATGGAGTGGTTAGACTCATCACATATGATTATTTTTGACCATATGTTAAGACTTAAAACACATGATATCTAATTTTTTACAACTGCTTACTATTGCTCAGATAAGCATAATGGCTTATATGCAGTATATAAGTAGATGTTCTAATGTAACGTGTATGAGTTTGGTTATTGTCACTGTGTTAATGTTTGCTTCATCTAATGATCTTGTTTTTTTGTCTCATCAGTGGCATCAAGTGGAATTTCACTAAGGTATATATGTATCTCTTATTAGTCATCGGCTATTCCCAGCAGAACAAGTTGACACAGCTGAGTTGGAGTAACCCAGAGTTTTGTGCCAAGATTATATCCCTCGTGAAAGAAAAGGTTGCTCAGTGCCATGCCCATCGAGTTCAACGTTATTGCCTATGTCAGGGTTCTTCCTCCTTTTCTTGCCCAGGGACCCCCTCCCAGGAAAACCCAGGGACACGAATCATACGTTGACAAAACACACATTTTTTCGCATGTCTTATCATCAAGTGAATGATAACGGCAAGGAAAAGTAATCAACATTTTAAAATCGGAATAGATTTGTTAGATAGTTTTTCATTATATTCACCTCCCCACATTATAATTGGAAGTGTAAACTCTAACATACCTTTCTAGCTAATAGGCTAACTCCAAACATACAGTTAATCTGGAAAATATTCAGACCCCTTCAGTTTTTCCACATTTTGGTACTTTACAGCCTTATTGCAAAAATTTCCACAAACATGTTTTAGCTTTTGTCATTATGGGGTATTGTGTGTAGATTGAGGGGGAAAATAATTTGATCAATTTTAGAATAAGGCTGTAATGTAACAAAATGTGGAAAAAGTGAAGGGGTCTGAATACTTTCTGAATGCACTGTATTTTCACTAAGAGCAGCTGTTTAACTGGTTGAAAAAAGGTTAGCCATGTGTTGGCAAAAATGAATGTCCAAGTCAAGAAAGCTTACCAGCAGCCAGCAGCCTATTCACGGGGACTTTTTCAAAGCCTATGTCAGGTACTCCAGTGGGAGTAATTTGCTCAATATTAGGAGTAAAGAAATAAAGTTGATCATTGGAAAGAAATGATCATATTCTCTACTCTAGGTATGTAAATAAATGTGTTTATTCTCTGTTGATAGCGATATTCATAAAACATTTATTTTAAAAAGCACATTTTCCAGACCCCCCACTGTACCTCCTTGGATCCCTGATTGAATACCCCTGCCCTATGTCTATTTTTGTTTACAAATAAATTAATTAGGTAGTCGTATTATCGTGGTCTTTCTGGGCCTAGAGTAATACAAATACAAACTTAAAGCTAGATTGCTACATCCTTAATTGCTACATCCATTTTGTACTTTAAATGAACACTATATGTACAGTAAAACTAAAGAGCGTCACACACTCCATATATAAACTCACAGTAATTTATTGGTTAAATCAGCAATGTTTCGGCATCACCTGAAGAAGGCACAGTGATGCCGAAACGTTGGTGATTTATTCAATAAATGACTGGGAGTTTATACTGTATATGGAGTGTTGTCAGCACCTCCACACAAAATAATTTTTCTAGGTGTGCGCCAGCTCATGATTTTTATATGTACACTACCAGTGAAATGTTTGGACACACCTAATCAATCAAGGGTTTTTCTTTATTTTTACAATTTTCTAAATTGTATAATAATAATAGTGTAGGCATCAAAACTATGAAAGACATCAAAACATCAAGACATCAAAACTATGAAATAACACATATGGAATCATGTAGTAACCAAACAAATCAAAATATATTTTATATTTGAGATTCTTCAAAGTAGCCACCCTTTGTCTTGATGAGAGTTTTGCACACACAGATTAAGCTGAGCTTAACTGTTATAGGCCTATTTCTATTTTGCCCTGTTTATCAAAAGTGTTGGAAAAACTTGTCAATAATTAACTGACTGGCTTTCTTGATGGATATAGTATTCTCTCTGGTATTTAATCTGGTTTCCTCCCAGGTTATGGATGTGTCACTGCAACCTTAAAGGTCCTCAATGATGTTACCATTGCCCTTGATTCTCAAACAATGTTGTGCTGCTATTTTTATTGACTTGGCCAAAGCTTTTGATACGGTAGACCATTCCATTCTTGTGGGCCGCCTAAGGAGTATTGGTGTCTCTGAGGGGTCTTTGGCCTAGTTTGCTAACTACCTCTCTCAAAGAGTGCAGTGTATAAAGTCAGAAAAATCTGCTGTCTCAGCCACTGCCTGTCACACCAAGGGAGTACCCCAAGGCTCAATCCTAGGCCCCACACACTTCTCAATTTACATCAACAACATAGCTCAGGCAGTAGGAAGCTCTCTCATCCATTTATATGCAGATGATACAGTCTTATACTCAGCTGGCCCCTCCCCGGATTTTGTGTTAAATGCCCTACAAAAAAACTTTTAGTGTCCAACAAACTTTCTCTGCCCTTAACCTTGTTCTGAACACCTCCAAAACAAAGGTCATGTGGTTTGGTAAGAATAATGCCCCACTCCCCACAGGTGTGATTACTACCTCTGAAGGTTTAGAGCTTGAGGTAGTCACCTCGCACAAGTGCTTGGGAGTACGGCTAGACGGTACACTGTCAGTACATCTCAGCACATATCAAAGCTGCAGGCTAAAGTTAAATCTAGACTTGGTTTCCTCTATTGTAATCGCTTCTATTTCACCCAAGCTGCCAAACTAACCCTAATTCAGATGACCATCCTAACCATGCCAGATTACGGAGACATAATTTATAGATCGGCGGGTAAGGGTGCTCTCGAGCGGCTAGATGTTCTTTACCATTCGGCCATCAGATTTGCCACCAATGCTCCTTATAGGACACATCACTGGACCCTATACTCCTCTGTAAACTGGTCATCTCTGTATACCCATCGCAAGACCCACTGGTTGATGCTTATTTTTAAAACCCTCTTAGGCCTCACTCCCCCCTATCGGAGATATCTACTGCAGCCCTCATTCTCCACATACAACACCCATTCTGCCAGTCACATTCTGTTAAAGGTCCCCCAAAGCACACACATGCCTGGGTCACTCCTCTTTTCGCTGCAGCTAGTGACTGGAACGAGCTGCAACAAACATTCAAACTGGACAGTTTTATCTCAATCTTTTCATTCAAAGACTCAGTCGTGGATATATTTATTTTTAATTATTTTTAATCTCAGCCCCTTTTGGTATTTTTAATCCCAGCCCCAGGAGGCCTTTTGCCTTATGGTAGGCCGTCATTGTAAATAAGAATTTGTTCTTAACTGACTTACCTAGTTAAATAAAGGATGAATAAAAATAAAATTCTCTCAACCAGCTTCATGAAGTAGTCACCTGGAATGCATTTCAATTAACTGCTGTGCCTTGTTAAGTTAATTTGTGGAATTTCTTTCATTCTTAGCTGATTGGCTCAAATGCATTGTGTTGTGACAAGGTACTGTAGGGCTAGTATACAGAAGATAGCCCTATTTGGTAAAAGACCAAGAACAGCTCAAATAAGCAAAGAGACACGACAGTCTATCATTACTTTAAGATTTGAAGGTCAGTCTACCTGGGACTTTTCAAGTTCCTTCAAGTGCAGTCGCAAAAACCATCAAGCGCTACAATGAAACTGGCTCTCATGAGGACCGCCACAGGAAAGGACGACCCAGAGTTACCTCTGCTGCAGAGGATAAATTCATTAGAGTTAACTGCACCTCAGATTGCAGCCCAAATAAATGCTTCACATAATTCAAGTAACAGACACATCTCAACATCAGCTGTTCAGAGGAGACTGTGTGAATCAGGCCTTCATGGTCGAATTGCTGCAAAGAAACCATTTCTAAATGACACCAATAAGAAGAAACTTGCTTGGGTAAAGAAACACTAGCAATGAACATTAGACCGGTGGAAATCTGTCCTTTTGTCTGATGAGTCCAAATTTGAGATTTTTGGTTCTAACCTCCGTATCTCTGCGAGACACAGAGTAGATGAACAGATGACACACCTCCAGACTGTGTAAGGGCTATTTGACCAAGAAGGAGCGTGATGGTACTGTATCAGATGACCTGGCCGCTACAATCACCCAACCTCAACCCAATTGAGATGGTGTGGGATGAGTTGGACAGCAGAGTGACGGAAAAGCAGCCAACAAGGGCTCATATCCCACAAGACTGTTGGAAAAGCATTCCAGGTAAAGCTGGTTGAGAGAATGCCAAGAGTGTGCAAAGCTGTCATCAAGGCAAAGGGTTGAAGAATCTCAAATATAAAATATTTGTTTAACACTTGGTTACTACATGATTCCATATGTGTTATTTCATAGTTTTGATGTCTTCACTATTATTCTACAATGTAGAAAATAGTTTTTAAAAATAAAGAAAAACCCTTGAATGAGTAGGTGAGTCCAGACTTTTAACTGGTACTGTATATACCCATTGATTCTTGAAAAATATAACTTATAAATGCCTCATTAGCATAGTTCAACTGTCAAACCCCAAAATAGAAGTTTGTGTATGCCTTGTTTGTAAACAATGTAAATGTAAACAAACACTGTATAGCCTCAAAACATGATTAAAACTATACATGTTGATGTCATGGATGGTCCATCTTTGCATCCATAGCACATACCCTTACTTTTAAATCAAACCAGTGGCAGGGTGCCCACTTTGTCATTGTTTAAATGAAGGATTCTAGCTTTAGTTATAGGTTTATTTTAAGATTCATGAATTGTTGGGTTAAGAAATCGAAAACAAGACATTTTGATTATTACCAGTTTTTGCAGCTAGAAACGGGATGTTAAATGCAGAATTAGTTTAAATGTCCAACCCTCAGTTCCTTTTCTCTGGCTTTATAGTTCCTAATCAACAGAGAGGGCCAGGTTATGAAGAGATACGGACCGATGGGTGATCCCAGCGTAAGTCAATGACTTTTACTCTCACACATTGAATCTAATTACAGCATAGGCCTATGATGGACTAACTGACACATCCATGTAAGACAGCAGTACTCAACCATAAACTCAGGCCCGGCCTGGAATCACCCTCCCTAACATTATACCTTGTTTCTTTGCCTCTGAAAAGCATGCATTATTGACCATTTCATGTGCTCACAACACCATACAATTGTTGTTAGTTATGAATTTTCTCAGTTGAACAGAGTGGGGTGTTGCTGTAGCGGGGGGGTTGGAAGGTCATGTGAGGGTGATGAGCGGGGTGTTGGCATCGGGATCAGGCAGCAATCCTCTATCAAGCACGCAGACAATGTGAATATAGGGCAGACATAGTATCTCATAATGTCCCTACAGCAAGCTGCTACTGTCATGGCTCTTACCTGAACCAGTATATGTGCGTTAGAGACCTCTCTAACACCTAGGAAGCTGCGATTAAAACTCCCATTCTCCCAATACTTATTTTCCACCATAATTTGCAAATAAATTCATAAAAAATCCTACAATGTGATTTTCTGGATTTTTCCCCCTCATTTTGTCTGTCATAGTTGAAGTGTACCTATGATGAAAATTACAGGCCTCTCATATTTTTAAGTGGGAGAACTTGCACAATTGGTGGCTGACTAAATACTTTTTTCCCGACTGTATGTATAAAAGTATTTTGCAACGCGGGCGGTGTGGTCAGCAAGTAATAATGTGAAAATACGTTTGTTGATCACTAATTATGGAGTTTCGCTGAGCAAAAATCTTCATCTATCCCCTGTTACAGCCCGTATGTACTTCCAAAAAAGGTGTAAATAAAAATGTACAAGCAACCGAAAAAGTGCCTATTCGGCACCTCCAATCTTTCATTACTTCCACTCACAGGTCGGAAGTCTAGCCTACAACAGCTCGATACATTGGAGGTGTCGAAGAGGCATTTTTTAAGTTGCTTGTAAAAACAATTGTATAACTTTTTTTGGAAGTAAATACCAGCAGTTACGGGAGTAAATGAAAATCGTTGTTCAGCGAAACGCCATATTTGGTGATCAACGAACCTATTTTGACATGACGCTTGCAGACACTGCAAACTATTACAGACTACAATGCGAAACCCAGCCGCGAGCTGCCCAGTGATGCGAGCCTACCAGATGGGCTAAATGCCTTTTATGCTCGCTTTGAGGCAAGCAACACTGAAGCATGCATGAGAGCACCAGCTGTTACGGACGACTGTGATCATACACTCTGTAGACCTCGAAACAGGTTAACATTCACAAGGCCACAGGGCCAGACGGAGAGCCAGGACATGTATTCAGAGCATGAGCAGACCAACTGGCAAGTGTCTTCACTGACATTTTCAACCTCTCCCTGACCGATTCTGTAATACCTACATGTTTCAAGCAGACCACCATAGTCCCTGTGCCCAAGAACACTAAGGTAACCTGCTTAAATGACTACCACCCCGTAGCACTCACGTCGGTAGCCATGACCTGCTTTGAAAGGCTGGTCATGGCTCACATCAACACCATCATCCCGGAAATTCTAGACCCACTCCAATTCGCATACCGCCTCAACAGATCCACAGATGATGCAATCTCAATCGCACTCCACACTGCCCTTTTCCACCTGGACAAAAGGAACACCTATGTGAGAATTCTGTTCATTGACTACAGCTCAGCGTTCAACACCATTGTACCCCCAAAGCTCATCACTAATCATGTCTTTGGCTATGCCGGATTAAGTGATATGACATGCTATTCTATAAAATAATTTATCCGTAATTAATATTACCTGATTGAGCTAATAATGTAAATGTAATTAACTAGAGTTGGGCACCACAAAATAATTTTTATAGAGCTGTTATCTTCTGAATAAACTCTTGTGACTAAACTTGTTAGAGAAGTGCTCCCGCTGTGGGAACATCAATCAGCGGAAATTTCAAGTGCGTCACGTATAGTTTTTGATAAAACTCAAACTTTCATTAAAATGCACATACAATGTACTGAATTAAAGCTACACTCGTTGTGAAACAATCCACCAAGTCAGATTTGTAAAATGCGAAAGCATGAGAAGCTATTATCTGATAGCATGTATCCCCCAAAATACTGCAACGTCACCTAACGACAGATTTTGCGATAGCCGGTCCTAACCAAAACGCAGAAATAAAATATAAAACATTCATTACCTTTGACGAGCTTCTTTCTTGGCACTCCTAAATTTCCCATAAACATCATTTTGGGTCTTATTTCGATTAAATCGGTCCATATATAGCCTAGATATCGATCTATGATGACTGTGTGAACAACGTAAAAAATAGCGTTTTCTAACGTAACGTTATTTTTTTAAATAAAAAAAGTTGACGATAAACTTTCACAAAACACTTCGAAATACTTTTGTAATGCAACTTTAGGTATTAGTACACGTTAATAAGCGATAAAATTGATCACGAGGCGATGTATATTCTATTGGTGTCCGTCTGGAAATAATGTCCGGGTAAATCTCAACCAAAATATCCGGTCGGATACCTGAAGAAAAGGGCTGTCTCTTCTTCGTTAGACCAAGAAACAAATCGTAGGCAAATGACAAGACTGTTGACATCGTGTGGAAGCTGTAGGTATTGCAACCTCGACCTCATTTAATCTGGGTCATCTTTAACAATTGGTTGAAGAGGCGCATGGATATTTTTTTCCATTTTCAGTGATCAGATTTTCCTGCACTTTTCGATGAAACACACGTTCTGTTATAGTCACAGCCGTGATTTAACCAGTTTTAGAAACGTCTGAGTGTTTTCTATCCACACATACTAATTATATGCATATACTATATTCCTGGCATGAGTAGCAACGTGCTGAAATGTTGCGCGATTTTTAACAAAAAGCTGCGAAAATTCACAGCTTCCTTAACATGTTTTAATTACCTAGTAATATTTTACATCAATAGCAGGTAATATTAATCATCATCTTAATTCAGTCTCATCTGAAAGTTGTAAATTCTTGGTTATCTGCACGAACCCTGGCACACAAGTTGAATCAACAATACAAAATTGGGTTTAATTATGTATTTACTATATACCTAACTAATCACACAGAATTACACATACACAGAATTAAATCATAACTTGATTACAAATTACGTCATAAAGGAAAACGTCCCAATCGTTCGGAACAGATATGACAGCTGCTTACACAAAAGAAAAGGGTCTGGGTTTGAGTGAAAGAGTGGGAAGACTGAGGAACAAAGGGCGAAGTTGTGCTATTGTAAATACAGTATCTTATGCATTCTAAATTACAGCCCATTTGGAAAAAGAAAATGCAATAAATATTTACTCTGAACTGGGCTTCGGTAGGTTGGTGGTAGATGGAAGGCCGTGTTTCCCAACCGAGTCTTTTGAAGAATGTCTCTGCTGGTAAATTGGATACGTTGTAGCAACGTCGTTGTGTGGTAGACGGAATACTCTGTCTGTTCCTTCCTAACCCTCATTTGCAGCCTCCTTAATAGCTTCTATCCCCAAAACATAAGACTGCTGAGCAATTAATCAAATGGCCACCTGGACTATTTGCATTGACACCCCTTTGTTTTTACACTGCTGCTACTCGCTGTTTATTATCTATCCATAGTCACTTTACGCCAACCTACATGTACAAATTACCTCAACTAACCTGTACTTCCACACATTGACTTGGTACCGGTACCCCCTGAATATAGCCTCATTATTGTTATTTTATTTTGTTGCTTTTTTAAACTATTTTACATTTTTTCATTGTTTATTTAGTAAATATTTTCTTAACTCTATTTTCTTAATTGCATTGTTGGTTAAGGGCTTGTAAGTAAGCTTTTCATGGTAAGGTCTACCAACACCTGTTGTATTTGGCGCATGTGACAAATACAATTTCATTTGAATAGGAATTTGAATCTGAGCTTTCTTTGTGTTAGAGATGTCTAATGCACAGATAGGCCTACTGGTTCAGCTCTTACCTAACAAATGAAATGGAATTATATTAAATCCATATAAGGAGAGAAACTAAAAGGCATGGATGCAATTCATCACAACTATTTATTCTCCATTTCAGGCGGTGGAGAAGGATCTTCCCACGTACCTGTAATTCTTCCATCACTGTCTGTCTAATGCACTGATACTGCATCTATACCTCCCTCTCCGGTGAGCCAATGCCTGGGAGTGGGTCCATTCTCCAGACCAGTGACAGTCTGTCCGCAAACCAGCCTGGCTGGTAGGACAGACCTGATGAAAACGGCGTGCAACCAATCCCCTGGGAGGACCTGCTGTAGGCATAGCCAGCCAGCACCGGAGAAGAATCCTGACCCCCTGAAAATATGATCTTAGTGTCATATTCCATAATAAACGTAACACTTTTGTGCTAATTCTGTTGTCCAGTGTGTTTATGGGGAATTCTATCTTTCAACGTAAAAAAACAAGTGTAAACGTGCTTCAGCCCAGCTATAACAAAAAAAGAATCAGGTGCTTGACTGACTGAGGGACTTAAATCCCCAAAATATTATACTCAATTTACTCACACTTGTTTTTAATAGCCCATGTCTAGTTGCTATCATTTTGACATGTTTGATTGACATGGCGCGTGGAGGTTATGGTGCCTCTTACCTATTCCTACACAAGGCTCGGATGAAGGTGTTAATGCCGAAACGTAAGCCTGTTTGTATTTCCCGTTAATAAATCATTCAGATTTATGCATAAGAGTGCTAATTTATTTCCGGGGTAGTCATCGGTTGAAGTGTCCTGGGGTAAGGAATGTTTTTAGTTATTTACGTCTTTCTGTTTTTGTATTGAATTCCCAGTACACAAGTAGAACAGTACTAAAATCATGGTCCCTGTTAGTAACGAGTTTTGATTTGCCGATGTTTTGCCATGAGTTGATGTGGACAAGGTTGTTCCATGTGATGCAACAAGAACTAATTCAAGTTACTAATGACCTAAAAAGCAATACATGTATTTTCACCTGAGTGCATTCCTTCATATGATAGTGGATCAGATCGTAGTGTCTGAAATTTTATTTTATTCTATTATTATTTTATTTTTATTTACTTATTTTATTAATTTATTCTGCTGAAATACATGTCACACTGCCCTCTACTGGATTTGAGAGCAAAAAATGTTATGGTACAACCATTGTCACTTACTTGCCTGTCGTCCGTTTGCTCTGTTGAGAGAGACTGTTGGCCACTGAGTTAATATTTCCAAATGAACACACATGATGAATCTGCATTTGATACATCATCGAACCCTAATCAGATTGAAACAAATTAGATGGACTATGGATGGGTCAGGTTAGTTGTTAGAAATGCAGTTCACATTGTCATTCACAACCTGTCTACACCGGTTGTATTCGGCGCACATGACAAATACACTTTGATTTGATTAGCATGGACACTGACAGTTGTGAATCTGATGCAGCCGAAGAGCTACCGCCCCCTGACCCTGGAAAGCACCGAACAACAGACAGGGACATTGGACCATTGAAAACGCGCAAATATGATGAGAACTATATTTGAACTATATTGATATTGATTGATTTCACTTATATTGGGAGGAGTGCCTTTCCTCAGCCACAGTGTGTTATATGTGAAAAAGTACTCTCTCACAACTCGATGAAACCTCCACTCTTGTGCAAACATTTAGAAACAAAACATGGCAATTTGACAAATGAGCCAGTTATTTTAGAGAATTAAGACGACTTTCGAGTAGTAAGACATGTATAAAAGCAACAGATACCAAGAAAGGGCTAGAAGCGTCTTATATGGTGAGCTACCGAATGGCTAGGACAGACAAGCCCCATACTATTGTGGAGGACTTAATTCTTCCTGCTGCCGCAGATATGGCTGGGACAATGCTTGGGGTAAAGGCCAAAACAACTATACAGACAATGAATTCTTCAAACACTGTTTCACGATGCTTCAGTGACATGGCAGGAGATGTTTTGAAACAATTACTGGCCACTTGGGTAAACTGCAGCATCCACCAAGAGGCTCTTGCTGCCAAGGGAATGCCTGACAGCTTGAAAGACGTTTTGGACACTACGGTGAAAATGGTTAACTTTGTTAAAGCAAGGCCCCTGAACTCTTGTGTATTTTCTGCATTATGTAATGATATGGGTAGCGCCCATGTAACGCTTTTACAACATACAGAAGTGCGCTGGTTATCAAGGGGCAAAGTATTGACACTTTTTTGGAATTGAGAGACAAGCTTAGAGTTTTCTTTACTGACCATAATTTATGGTGAGTTTCTCACACGACTGGCTTATCTGGGTGATGTTTTTCCTCGCCTGAATGATCTGAATCTAGCATTACGGGGACTCTCCGCAACTATATTCACTGTTCGGGACAAAATTGAGTCTATGATTAAGAAGTTGTAGCTTTTCTCTATCTGTATTAACAAGGACAACACAGGTTTTCCATCATTGTATGAGTTTGTGTGTGCAAATGAACTCAAGCTTATGGACAATGTCAAATTTTTATTTATTTATTTATTTCACCTTTATTTAACCAGGTAGGCAAGTTGAGAACAAGTTCTCATTTACAATTGCGATCTGGCCAAGATAAAGCAAAGCAGTTCGACAGATACAACGACACAGAGTTACACATGGAGTAAAACAAACATACAGTCAATAATACACTATAAACAAGTCTATATACAATGTGAGCAAATTAGGTGAGAAGGGAGGTAAAGGCAAAAAAGGCCATGGTGGCAAAGTAAATACAATATAGCAAGTAAAACACTGGAATGGTAGTTTTGCAATAGAAGAATGTGCAAAGTAGAAATAAAAATAATGGGGTGCAAAGGAGCAAAATAAATAAATTAATTAAATACAGTTGGGAAAGAGGTAGTTGTTTGGGCTAAATTATAGGTGGGCTATGTACAGGTGCAGTAATCTGTAAGATGCTCTGACAGTTGGTGCTTAAAGCTAGTGAGGGAGATAAGTGTTTCCAGTTTCAGAGATTTTTGTAGTTCGTTCCAGTCATTGGCAGCAGAGAACTGGAAGGAGAGGCGGCCAAAGAAAGAATTGGTTTTGGGGGTGACTAGAGAGATATACCTGCTGGAGCGTGTGCTACAGGTTGGAGATGCTATGGTGACCAGCGAGCTGAGATAAGGGGGGACTTTACCTAGCAGGGTCTTGTAGATGACATGGAGCCAGTGGGTTTGGCGACGAGTATGAAGCGAGGGCCAGTCAACGAGAGCGTACAGGTCGCAATGGTGGGTAGTATATGGGGCTTTGGTGACAAAACGGATTGCACTGTGATAGACTGCATCCAATTTGTTGAGTAGGGTATTGGAGGCTATTTTGTAAATGACATCGCCAAAGTCGAGGATTGGTAGGATGGTCAGTTTTACAAGGGTATGTTTGGCAGCATGAGTGAAGGATGCTTTGTTGCGAAATAGGAAGCCAATTCTAGATTTGACTTTGGATTGGAGATGTTTGATATGGGTCTAGGAGAGTTTACAGTCTAACCAGACACCTAAGTATTTGTAGTTGTCCACGTATTCTAAGTCAGAGCCTTCCAAAGTAGTGATGTTGGACAGGCGGGTAGGTGCAGGTAGCGATCGGTTGAAGAGCATGCATTTATCCTATCTTCCAGGCCGGCTCGGTCCTCCCCTCCCGCTCCGTGGCTTGACGACTCATTGCGAGCTCACAGAACAGGGCTCCGGGCAGCCGAGCGGAAATGGAGGAAAACTCGCCTCCCTGCGGACCTGGCATCCTTTCGCTCCCTCCTCTCTACATTTTCCTCCTCTGTCTCTGCTGCTAAAACCACTTTCTACCACTCTAAATTTCAAGCATCTGCCTCTAACCCTAGGAAGCTCTTTGCCACCTTCTCCTCCCTCCTGAATCCTCCTCCCCCTCCCCCCCCTCCTCCTTCTCTGCAGATGACTTCGTCAACCATTTTGAAAAGAAGGTCGACGACATCCGATCCTCGTTTGCTAAGTCAAACGACACTGCTGGTTCTGCTCACACTGCCCTACCCTGTGCTCTGACCTCTTTCTCCCCTCTCTCTCCAGATGAAATCTCGCGTCTTGTGACGGCCGGCCGCCCAACAACCTGCCCGCTCGACCCTATCCCCTCCTCTCTTCTCCAGACCATTTCCGGAGACCTTCTCCCTTACCTCACCTCGCTCATCAACTTATCCCTGACCGCTGGCTACGTCCCTTCCGTCTTCAAGAGAGCGAGAGTTGCACCCCTTCTGAAAAAACCTACACTCGATCCCTCCGATGTTAACAACTACAGACCAGTATCCCTTCTTTCTTTTCTCTCCAAAACTCTTGAACGTGCCGTCCTTGGTCAGCTCTCCCGCTATCTCTCTCAGAATGACCTTCTTGATCCAAATCAGTCAGGTTTCAAGACTAGTCATTCAACTGAGACTGCTCTTCTCTGTATCACGGAGGCGCTCCGCACCGCTAAAGCTAACTCTCTCTCCTCTGCGCTCATCCTTCTAGACCTATCGGCTGCCTTCGATACTGTGAACCATCAGATCCTCCTCTCCACCCTCTCCGAGTTGGGCATCTCTGGCGCGGCCCACGCTTGGATTGCGTCCTACCTGACAGGTCGCTCCTACCAGGTGGCGTGGCGAGAATCTGTCTCCTCACCACGCGCTCTCACCACTGGTGTCCCCCAGGGCTCTGTTCTAGGCCCTCTCCTATTCTCGCTATACACCAAGTCACTTGGCTCTGTCATAACCTCACATGGTCTCTCCTATCATTGCTATGCAGACGACACACAATTAATCTTCTCCTTTCCCCCTTCTGATGACCAGGTGGCGAATCGCATCTCTGCATGTCTGGCAGACATATCAGTGTGGATGACGGATCACCACCTCAAGCTGAACTTCGGCAAGACGGAGCTGCTCTTCCTCCCGGGGAAGGACTGCCCGTTCCATGATCTCGCCATCACGGTTGACAACTCCATTGTGTCCTCCTCCCAGAGCGCTAAGAACCTTGGCGTGATCCTGGACAACACCCTGTCGTTCTCAACTAACATCAAGGCGGTGGCCCATTCCTGTAGGTTCATGCTCTACAACATCCGCAGATTACGACCCTGCCTCACACAGGAAGCGGCGCAGGTCCTAATCCAGGCACTTGTCATCTCCCGTCTGGATTACTGCAACTCGCTGTTGGCTGGGCTCCCTGCCTGTGCCATTAAACCCCTACAACTCATTCAGAATGCAGCAGCCCGTCTAGTGTTCAACCTTCCCAAGTTCTCTCACGTCACCCCGCTCCTCCGCTCTCTCCACTGGCTTCCAGTTGAAGCTCGCATTCGCTACAAGACCATGGTGCTTGCCTACGGAGCTGTGAGGGGAACGGCACCTCAGTACCTCCAGGCTCTGATCAGGCCCTACACCCAAATAAGGGCACTGCGTTCATCCACCTCTGGCCTGCTCGTCTCCCTACCACTGAGGAAGTACAGTTCCCGCTCAGCCCAGTCAAAACTGTTCGCTGCTCTGGCTCCCCAATGGTGGAACAAACTCCCTCACGACGCCAGGACAGCGGAGTCAATCACCACCTTCCGGAGACACCTGAAACCCCACCTCTTTAAGGAATACTTAGGATAGGATAAAGTAATCCTTCTCACCCCCCCTCCCTTAAAATATTTAGATGCACTATTGTAAAGTGGCTGTTCCACTGGATGTCATAAGGTGAATGCACCAATTTGTAAGTCGCTCTGGATAAGAGCGTCTGCTAAATGACTTAAATGTAAATGTAAATTTAGTTTTACTTGTATTTAAGAGCAATTGGAGGCCACGGAAGGAGAGTTGTAATGGCATTGAAGCTTGCCTGGAGGGTTGTTAACACAGTGTCCAAAGAAGGGCCGGAAGTATACAGAATGGTGTCGTCTGCGTAGAGGTGGATCAGGGACTCACCAGCAGCAAGAGCGATCTCATTGATGTATACAGAGAAGAGAGTCGGTCCAAGAATTGAACCCTGTGGCACCCCCATAGAGACTGCCAGAGGTCCGGACAGCAGACCGTCCGATTTGACACACTGAACTCTATCAGAGAAGTAGTTGGTGAACCAGGCGAGGCAATCATTTGAGAAACCAAGGCTGTCGAGTCTGCCGATGAGGATGTGGTGGTTGACAGAGTCGAAAGCCTTGGCCAGATCAATGAATACGGCTGCACAGTAATGTTTCTTATCGATGGCGGGTAAGATATCGTTTAGGACCTTGAGCGTGGCTGAGGTGCACCCATGACCAGCTCTGAAACCAGATTGCATAGCAGAGAAGGTATGGTGAGATTCGAAATGGTCGGTAATCTGTTTGTTGACTTAGCTTTCAAAGACCTTAGAAAGGCATGGTAGGATAGATATAGGTCTGTAGCAGTTTGGGTCAAGAGTGTCCCCCCCCCTTTGAAGAGGGGGATGACCGCAGCTGCTTTCCAATCTTTGGGAATCTCAGACGACACGAAAGAGAGGTTGAACAGGCTAGTAATAGGGGTGGCAACAATTTCGGCAGATAATTTTAGAAAGAAAGGGTCCAGATTGTCTAGCCCGGCTGATTTGTAGGGGTCCAGATTTTTCAGCTCTTTCAGAACATCAGCTGAATGGATTTGGGAGAAGGAGAAATGGGGAAGGCTTGGGCGAGTTGGGCGAGGTGTCGTTTGACTTAGCAAACGAGGATCGGATGTCGTCGACCTTCTTTTCAAAATGGTTGACGAAGTCATCTGCAGAGAGGGAGGAGGGAGGGGGGGGGATTCAGGAGGGAGGAGAAGGTGGCAAAGAGCTTCCTAGGGTTAGAGGCAGATGCTTGGAATTTAGAGTGGTAGAAAATGGCTTTAGCAGCAGAGACAGAAGAGGAAAATGTAGAGAGGAGGGAGTGAAAGGATGCCAGTTCCACAGGGAGGCGAGTTTTCCTCCATTTCCGCTCGGCTGCCCGGACTGTATGTGGAAAATGATTTAAGACTGACTCTCTCCAATACAACCCAACATTGCAGAGTTATGTGCATCCTTTCAAGCACACCCTTCTCACTAACATGTGGTGAGTTATTCTCAATTTTCAATGAGCAAATAAAGTTGAATATGTAAGATGGCTAATTAAAGAGCAAAATGATTGATTATTACATTATTATTTGTGCCCTGGTCCTATAGGAGCTCTTTGTCACTTCCAACAAGCCAGGTTGTGACAAAAACTCACACTCATTCTTATGTTTAATAAATGTATAGTATAGTGTGTGTGTGGCAGGCTTACAATGATGGCAAAAAACAATATTTGAGAGTGCACTGACCCTGGTGCTAGAGAGGGTATGCAGCGGGAGGTTGAATGTTTGAAGAGGTACAGGACTATAAAATGTTTGGGAGCCACTGGCCCACAGCAAATTGAATATATTATGCCATTGTTAGCATTAGCATCAACATACATTGTTTCATTTAATTTCACCTATATATTTAGACATTTTCATTACATGTTTTTGTTACATGTAATCTTTGGTTCAACCATAATGCATAATAAGCATCATCAACAGGGGGAACAATACTGGGTGTATGCAGATAAACTAGAAAGAATACATTCATTTGCAAGACCTGTTCACAGAAAACATAATTGGTCATAAGAAGGGCCTGGGAGCAAAGTGAATACTCAGACCACTAGGGGTCAATGTTGTACTAGGGTCAACCTGATATATGACAAAATAACAAAGGTCAGGGTCCCTTCATCCCTTTAATGCCCAGCCAGTCTACAAAATTCCAAAAAACATTTACCCTTTTACTGTCCTACCTGCAGGTGTTTGTCAATCATTCTGCAACATGAACTTGTTCAATGATGAAAGAGGAGCAGCACCTTGTCACAATGCCAAGGATATCTGATCTATCCAAGGCAATCCCTGGCTTTTGTTTATGGGGTTAAATCAATATGTTAGTCTGAGAGTATTCTATATTTGTGTAAGATAGATGTACGTTCGGTCATCATTCATTTTGAAAGGTCATGGACAGGGGTCAGCTACCCTCAATGCACCCACCCTTTTTGTGGATAAAACTTGTTGACCTGTTTTTCTTCATTTAAAAGAATCAATCAATCAAAGTAGTTTGTTTTGTAGGCATTTTCATTTAGTGTACAGCTAAGTCATTTTAAACCTACAGTTGAAGTCGGAAGTTTACATACACTTAGGTTGGAGTCATTAAAACTTGTTTTTCAACCACTCCACAAATGTCTTGTTAACAAACTATAGTTTTGGCAAGTCAGTTAGGATATCTACTTTGTGCATGACACAAGTAATTTTTCCAACAATTGTCTACAGACCGATTATTTCACTTATAATTCACTGTATCACAATTCCAGTGGGTCAGAAGTTTACATACATTAAGCTGACTGTGCCTTTAAACTACTTGGAAAATTCCAGAAAATGATGTCATGGCTTTAGAAACTTCTGAATGGCTAATTGACATCCTTTGAGTCAATTGGAGGTGTACCTGTGGATGTATTTCAATGCCTACCTTCAAACTCAGTGCCTCTTTGCTTGACATCATGGGAACATCAAAAGAAATCAGCCAAGACCTCAGAAAAACAATTGTAGACCTCCACAAGGCTGGTTCATCCTTGGGACCAATCACTTGAGGTACCATGTTCGTCTGTACAAACAATAGTACGCAAGTATAAACACCATGGGACCACGAAACCATCATACCGCTCAGGAATGAGACAGGCTCTGTCTCCTTGAGATGAACGTACTTTGGTGCAAAAAGTGCAAATAAATCCCAGAACAACAGCAAAGGACCTTGTGAAGATGCTGGAGGAAACAGGGCCAAAAGTGTCTATATCCACAGTAAAATGAGTCCTATATCGACATAACCTGAAAGGCCGATCAGCAAGAAAGAAGCCACTGCTCCAAAACCGTATAAAAAAGCCAGATTATGGTTTGCACCTGCACATTGGGACAAAGATCGTACTTTTTGGAGAAATGTCCTCTGGTCTGATGAAACAAAAATAGAACTGTTTGGCCATAATGACCATCGTAATGTTTGGAGGATAAAGGGGAGGCTTGTAAGCAGAAGAACACCATCCCAACCGAGAAGCACGGGGGTGACAGCATCATGTTGTGGGGGTGCTTTGCTGCAGGAGGGACTGGTGCATTTCACAAATTAGATGGCATCGTGAGGGAGGAAAATTACGTGGATATGTTGAAGCAACATCTCAAGAAATCAGTCAGGAAGTTAAAGCTTTGTCGTAAACGGGTCTTCCAAATGGACAATGACCCCAAGCATACTTTCAAAGTTGTGGCAAAATGGCTTAAAGACAACGAAGTCAAGGTATTGGAGTGACCATCACAAAGCCCTGACCTCAATCCTATAGAAAATGTGTGGTCAAGAACTGAAAAGCGTGTGTGAGCAAGGAGGCCTAAAAACCCGACTCAGTTCCACCAGCTCTGTCAGGAGGAATGGACCAAAGTTCACCCAACTTATTGTGGGAAGCTTGTGGAAGGCTACCCAAAACGTTTGACCCAAGTTCAACAATTTAAAGGCAATGCTACCAAATACTAATTGAGTATATGTATACTTCTGACCCACTGGGAATGTGATGAAATAAATAAAAGCTGAAATAAATCATTATCTCTACTATTATTATGACGTTTCACATTCTTAAAATAAAGTGGTGATCTTAATTTACCTAAAACTGATGTTTTACATTTACATTTAAGTACTTTGCTTAAACGTCAGTAATTGTGAAAAACTGAGTTTAAATGTATTTGGCTAAGGTGCATGTAAACTTCCGACTTCAACTGTAATCCTTATCACACTTGTTAACCTTATGTCGATAACCGTACCCTTAAATGAAGACCAAAAAACCCTTTGTCATCAATTTTTATAGCTAATTTTGACTTTGCGGCTATGGTAACTAGTGACAACCCAAGCCAATGGAAAGCAGCAGTTCCTCAAAAATCAGTCTGAGGCAGACGGAAAAGGGTAAACCCGTGTCTCTACAGCAGCAAGTGCAGTCGAACTGAGAGGATTTGTGCCGCCGACGCGCTGATAACCACCGCACAGATGCCTGGCCCTAGGCCATAACGGATATCACCCGACATTTATTTTTTAATATCATCGTATGGTTTAGCTGTAGGACGTCGAATAACAACCGTTTGGTTTCGCCGAGTCGCGCCATCGCTGTTGGTCTTTCATTTGGAGGGCTCGCCCTTTCTCCGGGAGTCTGAATGGAAGCAGCAGCCGAGGGAGCAGTTGGGCTGTCAGAGGCGAGACCGTTATCCGGGGCTACAGCATCAGAGGATGCGGACACTGTCATTGGAATTAGCTACGGAAGGGACAGTGACATGGGTAAGCATTTATTTGTATTGATAATATCTATAACCGGCATTGTATTAGCTATATTGATGCAGTTACAGCCGTGGCGGTGATTCATCTACTTTTAGCCAGGTAACGTTAACATAGCTAGCCAATAAACCATGTATGGAACGGAAGCTAACTGTTAGCCACACTGACTCAGCTAGCTATCAGATTAGGCCGGCTGTCATTGAGATAACAGTTACTAACAAACTAACCCACCAAATAGCACGTTAGTTTAACTGCATAAGTAATAAGTAATTTTTCAATGGTTTTAGCTTGGACATTTCACCGCTTGTATTGCTGCCAAACCGGGGGGCTCCGGATCGTGGTTAGCGTGGACGGTTAGAGGAAGCAAGCCTCCATAGGCTTGATGAAGAAGCATACCAGTGCTGCTGCCATGTAGTGTGTAAAATAGGACCGGCATTATTTAGCTAGCTACTATCTTGGAAATTAATCTTAAAAATTATATTTTATTTGGCTTTCCCCTCCTATTTGTCTTATCTAGTACAGGATGAAATACTTGTCTGCCTGATCCTGCTTTTCTTACTGCTCCACCTGAATCAATCGCACAAGATGTAGAGAGCTACTGAATCATGAGACATTTGATTTGTATGTTTTGTCATAAAACTAATCAGGTCTGATAGTCCGGGGCAGCTCAAAAAGTGAAATACAGATGCTCTTTGCAATCTATTAATTGATATTAGAAGGGGTGCCCAAAAATGAGGGCGTGGCAGCCCTAATATGTATTTACATAATCCAATTTGGCTGCCAATACGGACTTTGGCAAGGTGATTTTGAATTATTGTTGCCATATATAATAAAACATGCCAGGTATTATATTTCATAAGCAACCACCAGAAATCAACCTGTAAGCCACTAGAAATTTGTTGAACTATTACATGAAACACCTCAACAAATGTCTTTTAAAAGGTTAAAACACCATGTTATTAAGTTTGCAGGGTTTTTCTGTCATTGAAGTTCAGTGTTAAAAAAAATCAGAATGGAAAACACTTTCAGTATAAACTTAAACAACTAAAACCAATTCTAATGTATGTAGGAAAGATAGAGCTATGCATTTTAAAATAATATAATCTTTGAGAACTAACAATCACCAAAATAAAAACTAGGTAGTCAGGGAGAATTTACCTCATAGAGCTATGTATTTTTAAATAATATAATCTTTGAGAACTAACAATCACCAAAATAAAAGCTAGATAGTCAGGGAGAATTTACCTACCTAACTATTGAAATACAACAACGCATTTTAAAGTCCCCCAGGGATACTTGCAACTGTGATTCTTGAAATGCAGAGTATTGTTTTTAAATCTGAAATTATACTTTTGTTATATTGTTTGCTAGTTCAGTTGGTTAGCTAGCTCTGTCTCATTGACCAAAATGTTGCTAACGCTAGTTAGCTAGCCACTTAATATAACTTGTTTTCCTGAAATGTTAGTTAGCTCAGTTAGCCATGTCATTAATATAACTCCCATCTGCTGTTGACATCAGTATATCATTTGTCAGCACTAGTTAGCTCCAAAAGTGGTTGGTTATAGCTTTGACAACATGTTGATAGTGAATTCTGCGCCATTCATTGGCTAGCTACACTACATTTTGTTTTACCAGGTTCCGGTGAAGCAATTGTAATGACAGTCCACTAGGCTTGGGCGGTATACCATATATACTGGGTATTTGGAAATAGCCACGGGATGATTTTTCAATACCGTTAACAATTTTTTTTGAAGTTGTAGATACTTTTTAAAGTAAATACCTGCAGTCAACCTGTGCAATACGTTATAATCAAATCAAATTTTATTTGTCACATACACATGGTTAGCAGATATTAATGCGAGTGTAGCGAAATGCTTGTGCTTCTAGTTCCGACAATGCAGTAATAACCAACAAGTAATCTAACTAACAATTCCAAAACTACTGTCTTATACACAGTGTAAGGGGATAAAGAATATGTACATAAGGATACATGAATGAGTGATGGTACAGAGCAGCATAGGCAAGATACAGTAGATGGTATCGAGTACAGTATATACATATGAGATGAGTATGTAAACAAAGTGGCATAGTTAAAGTGGCTAGTGATACATGTATTACACAAGGATGCAGTCGATGATATAGAGTACAGTATATACGTATGCATATGAGATGAATAATGTAGGGTAAGTAACATTATATAAGGTAGCATTGTTTAAAGTGGCTAGTGATATATTTACATAATTTCCCATCAATTCCCATTATTAAAGTGGCTGGAGTTGTGTCAGTGTGTTGGCAGCGGCCACTCAATGTTAGTGGTGGCTGTTTAACAGTCTGATGGCCTTGAGATAGATGCTGTTTTTCAGTCTCTCGGTCCCAGCTTTGATGCACCTGTACTGACCTCGCCTTCTGGATGATAGCGGGGTGAACAGGCAGTGGCTCGGGTGGTTGATGTCCTTGATGATCTTTATGGCCTTCCTGTAACATCGGGTGGTGTAGGTGTCCTGGAGGGCAGGTAGTTTTCCCCGGTGATGCGTTGTGCAGACCTCACTGCCCTCTGGAGAGCCTTACGGTTGAGGGCGGAGCAGTTGCCGTACCAGGCGGTGATACAGCCCGCCAGGATGCTCTCGATTGTGCATCTGTAGAAGTTTGTGAGTGTTTTTGGTGACCAGCCGAATTTCTTCAGCCTCCTGCAGTTGAAGAGGCGCTGCTGCACCTTCTACACGATGCTGTCTGTGTGAGTGGACCAATTCAGTTTGTCTGTGATGTGTATGCCGAGGAACTTAAAACTTGCTACCCTCTCCACTACTGTTCCATCGATGTGGATAGGGGGGTGTTCCCTCTGCTGTTTCCTGAAGTCCACAATCATCTTCTTAGTTTTGTTGACGTTGAGTGTGAGGTTATTTTCCTGACACCACACTCCGAGGGCCCTCACCTCCTCCCTGTAGGCCGTCTCGTCGTTGTTGGTAATCAAGCCTACCACTGTTGTGTCGTCCGCAAACTTGATGATTGAGTTGGAGGCGTGCGTGGCTACGCAGTCGTGGGTGAACAGGGAGTACAGGAGAGGGCTCAGAACGCACCCTTGTGGGGCCCCAGTGTTGAGGATCAGCGGGGTGGAGATGTTGTTGCCTACCCTCACCACCTGGGGGCGGCCCGTCAGGAAGTCCAGTACCCAGTTGCACAGGACGGGGTCGAGACCCAGGGTCTCGAGCTTAATAATGAGCTTGGAGGGTACTATGGTGTTGAATGCCGAGCTGTAGTCGATGAACAGCATTCTCACATAGGTATTCCTCTTGTCCAGATGGGTTAGGGCAGTGTGCAGTGTGGTTGAGATTGCATCGTCTGTGGACCTATTTGGGCGGTAAGCAAATTGGAGTGGGTTTAGGGTGTCAGGTAGGGTGGAGGTGATATGGTCCTTGACTAGTCTCTCAAAGCACTTCATCAAATCAAATCAAATTTATTTATATAGCCCTTCGTACATCAGCTGATATCTCAAAGTGCTGTACAGAAACCCAGCCTAAAACCCCAAACAGCAAACAATGCAGGTGTAAAAGCACGGTGGATAGGAAAAACTCCCTAGAAAGGCCAAAACCTAGGAAGAAACCTAGAGAGGAACCAGGCTATGTGGGGTGGCCAGTCCTCTTCTGGCTGTGCCGGGTAGAGATTATAATAGAACATGACCAAGATGTTCAAATGTTCATAAATGACCAGCATGGTCGAATAATAATAAGGCAGAACAGTTGAAACTGGAGCAGCAGCACAGTCAGGTGGACTGGGGACAGCAAGGAGCCATCATGTCAGGTAGTCCTGGGGCACGGTCCTAGGGCTCAGGTCCTCCGAGAGAGAGAAAGAAAGAGAGAATTAGAGAGAGCATATGTGGGGTGGCCAGTCCTCTTCTGGCTGTGCCGGGTGGAGATTATAACAGAACGTGGCCAAGATGTTCAAATGTTCATAAATGACCAGCATGGTTGAATAATAGTAAGGCAGAACAGTTGAAACTGGAGCAGCAGCATGGCCAGGTGGACTGGGGACAGCAAGGAGTCATCATGTCAGGTAGTCCTGGGACATGGTCCTAGGGCCCAGGCCAGTTAACTGGAGCAGCAGCATGGCCAGGTGGACTGGGGACAGCAAGGAGTCATCATGTCAGGTAGTCCTGGGGCATGGTCCTAGGGCTCAGGTCCTCCGAGAGAGAGAAAGAAAGAGAGAAGGGGAGAATTAGAGAACGCACACTTAGATTCACACAGGACACCGAATAGGACAGGAGAAGTACTCCAGATATAACAAACTGACCCTAGCCCCCCGACACATAAACTACTGCAGCATAAATACTGGAGGCTGAGACAGGAGGGGTCAGGAGACACTGTGGCCCCATCCGAGGACACCCCCGGACAGGGCCAAACAGGAAGGATATAACCCCACCCACTTTGCCAAAGCACAGCCCCCACACCAGTGTGTCAAATCGGAGGGCATGCTGTCCGGTCCTCTGGCAGTCTCTATGGGGGTGCCACAGGGTTCAATTCTCGGGCCGACTCTTTTCTCTGTATATATCAATGATGTTGCTCTTGCTGCGGGCGATTCCCTGATCCACCTCTACGCAGACGACACCATTCTATATACTTTCGGCCCGTCATTGGACACTGTGCTATCTAACCTCCAAACGAGCTTCAATGCCATACAGCACTCCTTCCGTGGCCTCCAACTGCTCTTAAATGCGAGTAAAACCAAATGCATGCTTTTCAACCGATCGCTGCCTGCACCCGCATGCCCGACTAGCATCACCACCCTGGATGGTTCCGACCTTGAATATGTGGACATCTATAAGTACCTAGGTGTCTGGCTAGACTGCAAACTCTCCTTCCAGACCCACATCAAACATCTCCAATCGAAAATCAAATCAAGAGTCTGCTTTCTATTCCGCAACAAAGCCTCCTTCACTCACGCTGCCAAGCTTACCCTAGTAAAACTGACTATCCTACCGATTCTCGACTTTGGCGATGTCATCTACAAAATGGCTTCCAACACTCTACTCAGCAAACTGGATGCAGTCTATCACAGTGCCATCCGTTTTGTCACTAAAGCACCTTATACCACCCACCACTGCGACTTGTATGCTCTAGTCGGCTGGCCCTCACTACATATTCGTCGCCAGACCCACTGGCTCCAGGTCATCTACAAGTCCATGCTAGGTAAAGCTCCGCCTTATCTCAGTTCACTGGTCACGATGGCAACACCCATCCGTAGCACGCGCTCCAGCAGGTGTATCTCACTGATCATCCCTAAAGCCAACACATCATTTGGCCGCCTTTCGTTCCAGTACTCTGCTGCCTGTGACTGGAACGAATTGCAAAAATCGCTGAAGTTGGAGACTTTTATCTCCCTCACCAACTTCAAACATCAGCTATCCGAGCAGCTAACCGATCGCTGCAGCTGTACATAGTCTATAGGAAAATAGCCCACCCATTTTCACCTACCTCATTCCCATACTGTTTTTATACTGTTTTTATTTATTTATTTTCTGCTCTTTTTCACACCAATATCTCTACCTGTACATGACCATCTGATCATTTATCACTCCAGTGTTAATCTGCAAAATTTTATTATTCGCCTACCTCCTCATGCCTTTTGCACACATTGTATATAGACTGCCCATTTTTTCTACTGTGTTATTGACTTGTTAATTGTTTATTCCATGTGTAACTCTGTGTTGTCTGTTCACACTGCTATGCTTTATCTTGGCCAGGTCGCAGTTGCAAATGAGAACTTGTTCTCAACTAGCCTACCTGGTTAAATAAAGGTGAAATAAAAAAATAAAAAAACCACTAGAGGGATATCTTCAACCACCAACTTACCATCCTGAGACAAGGCCGAGTATAGCCCACAAAGATCTCCGCCACAGCACAACCCAAGGGGGGGGGGTGCCAACCCAGACAGGCTGACCACAACAGTGAATCAACCCACCCAGGTGACGCACCCCCCCCAGGGACGGCATGAGAGAGCCCCATCAAGCCAGTGACTCAGCCCCCGTAACAGGGTTAGAGGCAGAGAATCCCAGTGGAAAGAGGGGAACCGGCCAGGCAGAGACAGCAAGGGCGGTTCGTTGCTCCAGAGCCTTTCCGTTCACCTTCCCACTCCTGGGCCAGACTACACTCAATCATATGACCCACTGAAGAGATGAGTCTTCAGTAAAGACTTAAAGGTTGAGACCGAGTTTGCGTCTCTGACATGGGTAGGCAGACCGTTCCATAAAAATGGAGCTCTATAGGAGAAAGCCCTGCCTCCAGCTGTTTGCTTAGAAATTCTAGGGACAATTAGGAGGCCTGCGTCTTGTGACCGTAGCGTACGTGTAGGTATGTAGAGAGAGAGGTAGGTAGGAGCAAGCCCATGTAATGCTTTGTAGGTTTGCAGTAAAACCTTGAAATCAGCTCTTGCTTTGACAGGAAGCCAGTGTAGAGAGGCTAGCACTGGAGTAATATGATCAATTTTTTTGGTTCTAGTCAGGATTCTAGCAGCCGTATTTAGCACTAACTGAAGTTTATTTAGTGCTTTATCCGGGTAGCCGGAAAATAGAGCATTGCAGTAGTCTAACCTAGAAGTGACAAAAGCATGGATTAATTTTTCTGCATCATTTTTGGACAGAAAGTTTCTGATTTTTGCAATGTTACGAGATGGAAAAAAGCTGTCCTCGAAATGGTCTTGATATGTTCTTCAAAAGAGAGATCAGGGTCCAGAGTAACGCCGAGGTCCTTCACAGTTTTATTTGAGACGACTGTACAACCATTAAGATTAATTGTCAGATTCAACAGAAGATCTCTTTCTTTCTTGGGACCTAGAACAAGCATCTCTGTTTTGTCCGAGTTTAATAGAAGAAAGTTTGCAGCCATCCACTTCCTTATGTCTGAAACACATGCTTCTAGCGAGGGCAATTTTGGGGCTTCACCATGTTTCATTGAAATGTACAGCTGTGTGTCATCCGCATAGCAGTGAAAGTTTACATTATGTTTTCAAATAACATCCCCAAGAGGTAAAATATATAGTGAAAACAATAGTGGTCCTAAAACAGAACCTTGAGGAACACCGAAATTTACAGTTGATTTGTCAGAGGACAAACCATTCACAGAGACAAACTGATATCTTTCCGACAGATAAGATCTAAACCAGGCCAGAACATGTCCGTGTAGACCAATTTGGGTTTCCAATCTCTCCAAAAGAATGTGGTGATCGATGGTATCAAAAGCAGCACTAAGGTCTAGGAGCACGAGGACAGATGCAGAGCCTCGGTCCGATGCCATTAAAATGCCATTTACCACCTTCACAAGTGCCGTCTCAGTGCTATGATGGGGTCTAAAACCAGACTGAAGCATTTCGTATACATTGTTTGTCTTCAGGAAGGCAGTGAGTTGCTGTGCAACAGCCTTCTCTAAAATTTTTGAGAGGAATGGAAGATTCGATATAGGCCGATAGTTTTTTATATTTTCTGGGTCAAGGTTTGGCTTTTTCAAGAGAGGCTTTATTACTGCCACTTTTAGTGAGTTTGGTACACATCCGGTGGATAGAGAGCCGTTTATTATGTTCAACATAGGAGGGCCAAGCACAGGAAGCAGCTCTTTCAGTAGTTTAGTTGGAATAGGGTCCAGTATACAGCTTGAAGGTTTAGAGGCCATGATTATTTTCATCATTGTGTCAAGAGATATAGTACTAAAACACTTGAGTGTCTCTCTTGATCCTAGGTCCTGGCAGAGTTGTGCAGACTCAGGACAACTGAGGTTTGGAGGAATACGCAGGTTTAAAGAGGAGTCCGTAATTTGCTTTCTAATAATCATAATCTTTTCCTCAAAGAAGTTCATGAATTTATCACTGCTAAAGTGAAAGTCATCCTCTCTTGGGGAATGATGCTTTTTAGTTAGCTTTGCCACAGTATCAAAAAGGAATTTTGGATTGTTCTTATTTTCCTCAATTAAGTTCATGATGACGGAAGTGAGTGCTACGGGGCGGTAGTCGTTTAGCTCACTTACCTAAGCTTTCTTGGGAACAGGAACAATGGTGGCCCTCTTGAAGCATGTGGGAACAGCAGACTGGTATAGGGATTGATTGAATATGTCCGTAAACACACCGGCCAGCTGGTCTGCGCATGCTCTTAGGGCGCGGCTGGGGATGCCGTCTGGGCCTGCAGCCTTGCGAGGGTTAACACATTTAAATGTCTTACTCACCTCGGCTGCAGTGAAGGAGAGTCTGCATGTTTTCGTTGCCGGCCGCGTCAGTGGCACTGTATTGTCCTCAAAGCGGGCAAAAAAGTTATTTAGTCTGCCTGGGAGCAAGACATCCTGGTCCGTGACTGGGTTGGATTTCTTCTTGTCGTCCGTGATTGACTGTAGACCCTGCCACATGCCTCTTGTGTCTGAGCCGTTGAATTGAGATTCTACTTTGTCTCTGTACTGATGCTTAGCTTGTTTGATAGCCTTGCGGAGGGAATAGCTGCACTGTTTGTATTCGGTCATGTTACCAGTCACCTTGCCATGATTAAAAGCAGTGGTTCGCGCTTTCAGTTTCACGCGAATGCTGCCATCAATCCAGGGTTTCTGGTTAGGGAATGTTTTAATCGTTGCTATGGGAATGACATCTTCAAAGCACGTTCTAATGAACTCGCACACCGAATCAGCGTATTCGTCAATATTGTTATCTGACGCAATACGAAACATATCCCAGTCCACGTGATGGAAGCAGTCTTGGAGTGTGGAGTCAGCTTGGTCGGACCAGCGTTGGACAGACCTCAGCGTGGGAGCCTCTTGTTTTAGTTTCTGTCTGTAGGCAGGGATCAACAAAATGGAGTCGTGGTCAGCTTTTCCGAAAGGGGGGCGGGGCAGGGCCTTATATGCGTCGCGGAAGTTAGAGTAACAATGATCCAAGGTTTTTCCATCCCTGGTTGCGCAATCGATATGCTGGTAAAATTTAGGGAGTCTTGTTTTCAGATTAGCCTTGTTAAAATCCCCAGCTACAATGAATGCAGCCTCCGGATAAATGGATTCCAGTTTGCAAAGAGTCAAATAAAGTTTGTTCAGAGCCATCGATGTGTCTGCTTGGGGGGGATATATACGGCTGTGATTATAATCGAAGATAATTCTCTTGGTAGATAATGCGGTCTACATTTGATTGTGAGCAATTCTAAATCAGGTGAACAGAAGGATTTGAGTTCCTGTATGTTTCTTTCATCACACCATGTCTCGTTAGCCATAAGGCATACGCCCCCGCCCCTCTTCTTACCAGAAAGATGTTTGTTTCTGTCGGCGCGATGCGTGGCGAAACCCGCTGGCTGCACCGCCTCGGATAGCGTCTCTCCAGTGAGCCATGTTTCCGTGAAGCAAAGAACGTTACAGTCTCTGATGTCCCTCTGGAATGCTACCCTTGCTCGGATTTCATCAACCTTTTGTCCAGAGATTGGACATTGGCGAGAAGAATGCTAGGGAGTGGTGCACGATGTGCCCGTCTCCGGAGTCTGACCAGAAGACCGCCTCGTTTCCCTCTTTTTCGGAGTCGTTTTTTTGGGTCGCTGCATGGGATCCATTCCGTTGTCCTGTTTGAAAGGCAGAACACAGGATCCACGTCGCGAAAAACATATTCTTGGTCGTACTGATGGTGGGTTGACGCTGATCTTATATTCAGTAGTTCTTATCGACTGTATGTAATGAAACCTAAGATGACCTGGGGTACTAATGTAAGAAATAACACGTAAAAAAACAAAAAACTGCATAGTTTCCTAGGAACGCGAAGCGAGGCGGCCATCTCTGTCGGCGCCGGAAGTTAGGAGATAATTAGGAGATAATGCAGAAAGCGTTCTTCATTTCAACTGTCACATTATTTTACATTATGAACCTTACTGTTGTTCCCCAGAACAGTTGAGACGGTCATGTGTTTGTTTGTAAATAGCACAACAGCTGGCTGGTGTGTTTACGACATATTCAATCAATCCCTATCCCAGTCTGCTGTTCCCACATGCTTCAAGAGGGCCACCATTGTTCCTGTTCCCATGAAAGCTACCACACTGCACACTGCCCTAAAACATCTGGACAAGAGGAATACCTATGTAAGAATGCTGTTCATCGATTACAGCTCAGCATTTAACACCATAGTACCCTCCAAACTCGTCATTAAGCTCGAGAGACTGGGTCTAGACCCCGCCCTGTGCAACTGGATCCTGGACTTTCTGACGGGCCGCTCCCAGGTGGTGAGGGTAGGAAACAACATCTCCAGCCCGCTGATCCTCAACACTGGGGCCCCACAAGGGTGTTCTCAGCCCTCTCACCCATGACTGCGTGGCCATGCATGCCTCCAACTCAATCAAGTTTGCAGATGACACTACATTGGTAGACTTGATTACCAACAACGATGAGATGGCCTACAGGGAGGAGGTTATAGCCCGCGGAGTGTGGTGTCAGGAATATAACCTCACACTCCACGTCAACAAAACTAAAGAGATGATCGTGGAATTCAGGAAACAGCAGAGGGAGCACCCCCATATCCACATCGACGGGACAGTAGTGGAGAAGGTTGAAAGTTTTAAGTTCCTCTGCGTATACATCACGGACGAACTGAATTTGTCCACCCACACAGACAGCGTGGTGAAGAAGGCACAAGAGCACCTCTTCAACATCAGGAGGCTGTAGAAATTTGGCTTGTCACCAAAAACACTCAAACTTTTACAGATGCACAATCGAGAGCATCCTGTCGGGCTGTATCACCGCCTGGTACGGTAACTGCACCGCCCACAACTGTAAGGCTCTCCAGAGGGTAGTGAGGTCTGCACAACGCATCACCGGGGGCAAACTACCTGCCCTCCAGGACACCTACACCACCCGTCACAGGAAGGCCAAATTAGACATCAAGGACAACAACCACCCGAGCCACTGCGTGTACACCCTGCTATCATCCAGAAGGCCAGTACAGGTGCATCAAAGCTGGGACAGAGAGACTGAAAAACAGCTTCTATCTCAAGGCCATCAGACTGTTAAACAGTCACCACTAACATTGAGTGGCTTCTGCCAACATACAGACTCAATCTCTAGCCACTTTAATAATTAATAATTTGATGAAATAAATATCACTAGTCACTTAAACAATGCCACTTCATATAATGTTTACATACCCTACATTACTCATCTCATATGTATATACTGTACTCTATATCATCTACTGCATCTTGCCTATGCCATCACTCATCCATATATTTATATGTACATATTCTTAATCATTCCTTTACACTTGTGTGTGTATAAGGTAGTTGTTGTGGAATTGTTAGATTACTTGTTAGATATTACTGCAAGGTCGGAACTAGAAGCACAAGCATTTCGCTACACTTGCATTAACATCTGCTAACCATGTGTATGTGACCAATAACGATTTGATTTAAATAGACGCCCAATGGGCTTTTTTTTTGCGTTTTTGGTGCAATGTTGTGGACCAGGCCAATAATACTGTATATTCCGAGATGTGAGAAGGACGGTATGACGATATGAAAGTCTGGATACTGCCCGATCCTACAGTCCTCCACAACATACCCAATAGTTTCCTGATTAGCAAGGGGTAGTCTGTGTTTAATTACTTTCATTGTGTATTAGAAACGGTTTGAGATCACTGCGAGGGGATTTCACCAGTGATTAAATGGGGAATTGGGCTTCCCAGCAAAATTTTGCCCGAGGTTACAACAATAACCTTTGTGAAATCTCAATTGAAATGTCATGTTTTTTCTGGATCAAAAAGGGGCTTAAGTGGTGCGTGTGACAGGGCGCGGCAATGGGCGCTGTCTGCACAGCATAATGTTAGAACATTTTAAAGGCCTCACTTGTTTAGTTTTTTGTAGCAATTTCATAATTTTTAAGCCAATTTTCTGCAATTGTCCATGGAGCCAAGATACACTTTTGCAGTTTTAATGTTAATTTCCTGCAATTCTACACATTTTGCCATGGAGCTGAGAGAAAATGTTGATCTAACCGAGAACCCCACTGCTGGACTTGAGCTGGCCAAACTACTGGTTGATTTTGAATCCCATCACACCAGCAAGCATTCAAAAAATAAGTGGCCAGCTTGTGCAACACAATCTCAAGCATGGGGAGCCCATTCCTACTGTAGATAAATGTCCAGAGCTTCTAGTTTTGGATACACTCAATGTGCAAGCAAAAATGTCATTACCTCTGACCGCACCATTGATTAACTAGGCACTTCTCAATATAAAAAAATAGCCCAAGGAAGTCGTTGTGGATGGGAACACTTCCATCCATCATAACAACAAGAGGATTAATTTACCACTGCTTAAAAATGCTAAAGCAAAGCCAGTCACAAAAGAGAGAAATCAACTATCAGCATTAAAAAGTGATTGTAGACTTGTCAGGCGACATTACATTGCGAGTAAGTTACGAAATGGAACCTGGACAAGTTTGTTAATCATCATGTCATCTCAGATTTTGAAATTATGCTTTACAGCCAAAGCAAGACAAGCGTATCGATAGCCTAGCATAGCATTATGTCCAGCTAGCAGCAGGAAGCTTTGTCACGAAAATCAGAAAAGCAATCAAATGAACCGTTTACCTTTGATCTTCGCCCACCGACATCTGTTTTCAATGACGAGAAAGAATTGGCAGACAGACTAGGACTAATTAGACATTTGCAGACAAAATGAAAAAATATGTCTCTAGAAATCCTCCCGATGGCACAGTGAAACTGCATAGTGCTAAACATCTTTTGTTATTTAGCATGCTCATCCAGAGAGTTAGACAGCAAATGTTCCTTTTGTTCCATAAAGATGATTTTTATACCCAAAATTCCTCCGTTTGTTTGTCACGTTATGTTGAGAAATCCACGGTCACAACAACGCCATAAAATCGACAGAAACATGGCAAACGTTTTTTATAATCAATCCTCAAGGTGTTTTTCAAATATCTGTTCGATATCATCAACCGGGACAATTGGATTTTCAGTAGGAGCGGGAGGAAAAATGACTACTTCTGTCTTTTATGCAAGAATCACTCTGAGAGCCCTCAGCTGGCCACTTACGCAATGTAATCGTTTACGCTCATTCTTCAAAATAAAGGTCTGAAACTACGTCTAAACGCTGTAGACACCTTAGGGAAGCCACAGAAAAAGGAATCTGGTTGATATCCCTTTCAATGGGCAATAGGGATGCATCGAAAGACAGGGGTTTCAAAATAAAAGTAACTTCCTGATTGGATTTTTCTCAGGATTTCGCCTGCAATATCAGTTCTGTTATACTCACAGAAAATATTTTTTTGCCTGCAATATCAGTTCTGTGTATTTGTAGAATTTGTATTTGTTGCATTTTTGGGAGAATAGACACATCATCAAAAGTCTGTGAATCTCAGTCTTACACGGAACCCAAACCGGCGTGCGTCATCGTGCATATTTTGTCCCCCTACACCCAACGTGATCATGACACTCAGCTTAAAATATCAAAACAAACTCTGAACCATTGACATTAATTTGGGGACAGGTCGAAAACATTAAACATTTATGGCAATTTAGCTTGCACTTGCTATCTAATTTGTCCTATTTAGCTAGCTTGCTGTTGCTAGCTAATTTATCCTGGGGTATAAACATTAGGTTGTTGTTTTACCTGAAATGCACAAGGTCCTCTACTCCGACAATTAATCCACACATAAAAACGGTCAACCCGAATCGTTTCTAGTCATCACCTCCTTCCAGTGTTTTTCATCGTTTAACTTATATGGTATGGTGATTGGCATCTAAACTTTCATAGTATTACCATGACAACCGGCAACAGTTCGTCTTTCATTCACCCACGTGGGTATAACCAATGAGGAGATGGCACGTGGGTACCTGCTTCTATAAACCAATGAGGAGATGGGAGAGGCAGGACTTGCAGCGCGATCTGCATCAGAAATAGGAATGACTTCTATTTTAGCCCTTGGCAACGCAGATGCTCATGAGCAGTGTGGGTGCAATAATTGAATAACATAGATTCCTGGATTTATTTTGCAAAGCTTGCGCACGCGACGCAAGGTGTAGTCAGGGTATTAGGGTAAAATATGAATAGGCATTTTGAAAGTTAGGCTTGGCTACACACAGACAACAATGATGAAAATATAAACATTGTCATATGTACTTTAGAGAGGAAGATTCTCCATTATGGATGTGACGCTGTGCAAAATGAGTGTTTATATATTAAATATTTCAAACTTCATCATAATACTTTTGTTGTCATCTGAAAATGCAGTGTACCTCAAAGAACCAAGAAATCACAAGTATCTTGAATATTTATTTCATAGGCCACACCTGCGTTGTCTTGGCTGTGTGCTTAGAGTCATTGTCCTGTTGGAAGGTGAACCTTCGTCCCAGTCTGAAGTCCTGAGCGCCCTGGAGCAGGTTTTCATCAAGGATCTCTCTGTACTGTGCTCTGTTCATCTTTTGCCTCGATCCTGACTAGTCTCCCAGTCACTGCCGCTGAAAAACACCCCCACAGCATGATGCTACCGCCACCATCCTTTACAGTGGGGATGGTGCCAGGTTTCCTCCAGATGTGACGCTTGGCTTTCAGGCCAAACAGTTCAATCTTGGTTTCATCAGACCAGAAAATCTTGTTCCTCATGTTCTGAGAGTCCTTTAGGTGCCTTTTGGCAAACTCCAAGCGGGCTGTGTTGTGCCTTTTACTGAAGAGTGGCTTCCATCTGGTCCGTCTGATTGTTGTCCTTCTGGAAGGTTCTCCCATCTCCACAGAGGAACTCTGGAGCTCTGTCAGAGTGACCATCGGGTTCTTGGTCACCTCCCTCACCAAGGCCCTTCTCCCCTGGGTGGCCAACTCTAGGAAGAGTCTTGGTGTTTCCAAATGTCTTCCATTTAAGAATGATAGAGGCCACTGTGTTCTTGGACCTTCAACGCTGCAGACATTTTTTGGTACTCTTCCCCAGATCTGTGCCTCTACACAATTCTGTCTCGGAGCTCTACGGACAATTTCTTCGACTTCATGGCTTGGTTTTTGCTCTGACATGCAATGTCAACTGTGGGACCTTGTGTAGACAGGTGATTGCCTTTCCAAATCATGTCCAATCAATTGAATTTACCACAGGTGAATCAAGTTGTAGAAACATCTCAAGGATGATTAATTGAAACAGGATGCACCTCAGCTCAATTTTCAAGTCTCATAGCAAAGGGTGTGAATACTTAAGTAAATAAGGTTTTTATATTTCATAAATTATCAAAATTTCCTAAACCTGTTTTTGCTTGTCATGAGGTATTGTGTGTAGATTAAGTGACGTTTTTTTATTGAATCCATTTTAGAATAAGGCTGTAACATAACAAAATGTGGAAAAAGTGAAGGTCTGAATACTGTCCGAATGCACTGTATATCATGATGTCCTTCCTATGAAGGGTTAAACTTCTTAATTTTAGTTAGGTCAAATGGTTAAAAAAAAGATTAATTGAATTATACCCTACCAGTGGCACAGGGTTTGCACTTTCATAGACATTTCTTGTCAGATTGTAAATCGCCTCAGGCTTGACATTTGCAGTTCACTTTCACACACAGGGCAGACTACACAGAGAAAGAGATTGTCACTGGGGCGGTACCCATACTTACTCAAGGAAGTAACACACTCAGCATGATCAGTGAATGTTTCTTATAGATTTTTAAGACCTTAATTCTGTTTATGAATGTAAGACCTTTATTATTCCATGTGATCATATGCAAAGGGGTGGCAGGTAGCCTAGTGGTTAGAGTGTTTGGCCAGTAACCGAAAGAGTTTATTGAAGTTCATGGCAGCTGAACCATTTCATCCCCTTGATTTGGATTTGTCCACTTTCACATTGCTTGAAAGATACACCTTCTCTATGACGAGACAACCATTGTGTCAATAATCTGAGGAAGGATCACTTCTCGAAGCTGTAAAATTCAAACCGGGCAGTGGACCAAACAAGCATTTGGTCAACAAGTCTGAAAGCCATCCAATCGTCACCTTCACCAGTAAGATTTGGATGGTCTAAAACAGTTGATTCCTAGACACTTTTGTGGACACTCTTAAGAGGCTGACAAAGCTTGCAGAGAATCCATGATGTGACGCTGCAAAAGTGAGCTTTCTGTTCTCTGGAGTGTCAATGCCAGGATGCTCGATTGTCGTGCAATCTTTTATTTTCTTCACTAATCAGAATTTAAGGAATACATTTGGTGTATTATTACTTGATTTCATGTTTGTTTTTTGAAATTGTCACTTAATAAGCTGTTTTAAAGAACTATGGATTCATTACCATCTCCATTGGAGTCCATTTTGAATTCCACTTCTTGGTTAATTTTGAAATAAGCACCCCTTCTAGGATATTTTCATATCATATCAATGTTTTATATAAAAATGTCATGGTTGTATTCACTTCATAACGTTTTTTTTTGCTAAGGCCCTGGACTGTGAACAACAAATACATTACTACCTGTGGAAATTCTGAGCAAAACAGACAGTGACTGCAAAGATCCTCATAGGCTAGTTTCGCTATCAACCGAGGCCATGATCCCATACTTTGAGTTATAGAGTACCACAGTATGAGTCATAATACCCATAAAACCTAGAGGTCAAACAAGGAAATGGTTCCAATCGTTTTTCCACCATTCATTTTCCCATAGAGGACTTTAGAAACACTTAAAATAATGGCTGTTTTTCATGTAGGCTTACCCTGGTGTGACGTTTTGGTAACTGTGTAAATCTTTAGGACAAGGTGACTTTTATCAGTATTTACCCCCCGAAAATAAAATGCAAAATATCTGCTGATGTGGCTATCATAAAGAACAAAAAATGTCACAATTATCTGGACGAGACTGACGAATTGAGTCAAAGGTAAGAATCTCTGGATTAACTATCTAATGTTAGCGAAATGTTGTAATTAATAAATAAGCAACATTTCTTTAAATTGACAATTCTGTGAACTGTCGTTTTAAATTGACACAATACCTGTTAGCAAAGGTGTCCGCTAGAAATGACGTGCAGGAGCTTGCAGGGATTTGTAGTTTTGCAATGCTAATTAGCATTTTCAAATCTGAGAGTTGATAGAGCCAAATATATTGATTACAAGTCACCTTGTCCAAAAGATAGATTTACATGGTTATTAAAACATCATGCCAGGGTAAGCCTACACGAAACACAGCCTGTCACATTTGTCATAAGGAGTAGACCAAGATGCCGTGTGGTATGTTTCCATCCTTTATTTTGGAATAGAAAAGTTCAAAGAACAAACTAAACGTGACGCTATAATAATGCTCACAGGCAACTATACATAGACAAGATCCCAAAAAGCACAATGGGGAAATGGCTACCTAAATATGATCCCCAATCAGAGACCACGATAAACAGCTACCTCTGATTGTGAACCATACCAGGCCAACATAGATAACCCACCCTTAATCACACCCCAACCTTACCCCTCCCTCCCAAAGGTGCAGACTCCGACCACATCTACCCTCGGAGGCGGCTCCGGTGCGGGGCGAAATACCCACTCCGTTCGTGGATACATCATCTGAAGCCCCGGACAGCGGATCGTCGCCATACCGCGGATCGTCGCCGGAGGCCCCGGACCGGGAACCCTCGCCAGAGGCTCTGGACCGTCGCCGGAAGCTCTGGACTGGGAACTATTGCCCGAAAGCTCTGGACTGTGGAGGCGCACTGGAGTCCTGATGCGTGGGACCGGTACAGGTGGCACGGGGCTGATGACATGCACCTCAGGGCGAGTGCGAGGAGGAGGCACAGGACGTACTGGACTGTGGAGGCGCACTGGAGGTCTAGAGTGTAGAGCTGGCACAATCCGTCCTGGCTGGATGCTCACTTTAACCCTGCAAGTGCAGGGCGCTGGCACAGGACACACTGGGCTGTGAAGGCGCACTAGCAACACAGTGTGTAGAGCCGGCGCAGGATATCCTGGACCGAGAATGCGTACTGGAGACCAGGAGCACTGAGCCGGCACAACCCGTCCTGGTTGGATGCTCACTTTCGCACGGCAAGTGCGAGGAGCTTACACAGAACGCATCAGGCTGTGGATGCGCACTGGAGACACATTGCGTATCTCCGCAAAACATGATGCCTGACTGGTCCCACGCTACTCACGGCGACTGTCTTGCTCCAGACGCCAAACCATCACGCCCCTCAACTATCTCACAATACTCCTCGCTCAGCCTATCCCAATATTCCTCTTCGCTCTCAGACTCGCCCCTCACCACTCCGTGTGCCTTCCCCCAATTTGTTTTTGAGGCTGTTTCTCGGGCTTCCGTCGTGGCCGCGAACCCCGGTGTCGTTGTTGTCCTTCCTTCACCGCTTGCGTCTGCTTCCATGGAAGGCTATCGTCTCCTGCCATTATCTCCTCCCAAGTCCAGGATGTCTTTACCTCCTAGATATCCTCCCAGGCCCAGGATACCTGCTCCTCCTGGCCACGCTGCTTGGTCCGTTTGTGGTGGGATCTTCTGTCACGTTCGTCATAAGGAGTAAACCAACATGCAGCGTGGTATGTTTCCATCCTTATTTTGGAATAGACAACTTCAAAGAACAAAGCGAACAAACAAACCGTGAAGCTATAATAATGCTCACAGGCAACTATACATAGACAAGATCCCACAAAGCACAATGGGGAAATGGCTACCTAAATATGATCCCCAATCAGAGACAACGATAAACAGCTGCCTCTGATTGGGAACCATACCAGGCCAACATAGATATACAATTCACCTAGATAACCTACCCGTAATCACACCCCGACCTAACCAACATGGAGAATAAACATCTCTCTATGGTCAGAGCGTGACACAGCCCTTATTTTACGTGTATCTAAAAAAAATGAATGGTGTTAACACGAATAGAACCATTTTGCCGTGTGACCGCTTGATTTTATGGGTTTCATGACACCTGCAATGTGGGGTTCATGGCACATGGTGAATGGTCAAGACAAAAGATTTGTGTGCCTTTGAAACGGGTATGGTAGGTACACCGGCTTGTGTCAAGAACTGCATCACTGCTGGGTTTTTCACACTTAACAGTTTGTATCAAGAATGATCCACCACCCAAAGGACATCCAGCCAACTTGACACAACTGTTGGAAGCATTGGAGTCAGCATGGGCCAGCATCCCTGCGGAACGCTTTCAAAATCTTTCACACAAGCTGAATTTGAATACACAGTCTAGGTTTTTTTTCTCTTTTTATTTTTTCAGATGTCAACACTGTGGACTGATTCCAAATCCCTTTACGCGACAGTGCTTGAAACCCCAATTTCTGCATGTGGCTTCTCTGTTAAGGGCTATGTGTGACAATACAGAGGCGGATGCAAGATGCAAGCAACGATGGTTTAATGAATACAATTATATCAGCAACAGGACAGACAGACTGTACTCAGACGGAATCCAACCCAGGGACTAGGGCTCATCCTCTGGTGATAGCATGCTGAGAAATCCAGGGGAGTGTGTCCGGATGGGAAGGAAGGAGCACAGCAGATAATCCACACAAGGGCGGCGAGAGATGAGCACTGACACACGACACAACCTCAGGGAAGTAACAACACAACCTCAGGGAAGTAACACCGATCTGACAACAAGAAACACTGGTTACAGAACATATAAAGGGAAGATAAGTGGTTCCAGCTGGCGCAGACAATCAGGCCGAGATTGGGAACCACGCCCACACAAACACGAGAGAGAGGCAGTGGATTCATGAACCGTGACAATTACCCCCCCCTAGGAACGCCTCTTGGCGTTCCCAGGCGAATTTACCTGTCGATTGAAATCATCGATAAGGGAGTGATCCAGAATGTCCCTAGCAGGTACCCAACTTCTCTCCTCCGGGCCGTAACCCTCCCAGTCCACCAGGTACTGGAATCCGCGTCCCCTCCTTCTAGAGTCCAAAATACGATTGACAGAAAAGGTGGGTTCCCCATCAACAAGTCGTGGCGGCGGGGGAACCGGGACCGGCGGGTTAATGCGTGCCTGAAACACAGGTTTTATTTTAGACACATGAAAGGTAGGATGAATTCTCCTATATGCCGGAGGAAGCTTGAGCCGGACCGCCACCGGACTAATGATCCTGGTGACTCTGAACGGGCCGATAAATTTGGGGGCAAGCTTGTTCGAAACGGATCGGAGTGGAATGTTCTTAGTAGAAAGCCACACTCTTTGGCCAACGACGTATACCGGAGGCTTCGACCGGTGGCGATCGGCCTTAGCCTTGGTGCGCGCCCCCACCCGGAGAAGAGTTTCACGGGCTCTGCTCCATGCGTGACGGCACCTCTGGATGAAAGCGTGAGCGGAGGGAACAGTGACCTCGGACTCCGTACTGGGAAAGATAGGTGGCTGGTAACCTAAACTACACTCAAACGGAGAGAGACCCGTGGCTGCCACTGGCAACGAATTGTGAGCGTACTCAACCATAGAGAGTTGTTGACTCCAGGAAGAGGGATTCTTAGAAACCAAACATCGCAACACTCTCTCCAAATCTTGGTTGGCCCTTTCCGTTTGACCGTTGCTCTGGGGATGAAACCCTGAAGACAGGCTGACACTCGCTCCCAGTAACCTACAAAACTCTTGCCAAAACTTGGACACAAATTGGGGCCCCCTGTCAGAAACTACGTCCATCGGCAGGCCATGTAAGCGAAAGACGTGATCCACGACAGTTACCGCTGTCTCCTTGGCAGATGGTAATTTAGGCAAGGGAATAAAATGAGCCGCCTTCGAGAACCGGTCCACCACGGTCAAAACAACTGTCTTGCCCTGGGAGGGTGGAAGGCCGGTAACAAAATCTAGCGCAATGTGGGACCAGGGTCTCGAAGGGACCGACAGCGGTTGGAGTAACCCATCTGGGGGTCGATTAGAAGTCTTCCCAGTGGCACAAACCGAGCAAGCCAAGACGAAACTGTGAATGTCACGAGCCATCAGTGGCCACCAAAAGAGTTGCTTAACCAAAAAGCTAGTGCGGCTGACTCCTGGATGACACGCTACGTTGGAGCAATGCCCCCACCGAATAACATCGGACCGACACCCCTCCGGCACAAACAACCGATTAGGCGGGCAACCGGGCGGAGGCGTTACCCCTTCTAAGGCCGTTTTGACCCTCGATTCAACCTCCCATGTGAGTGTGGAGACCACTAGGGTACCGGGTAGGATGCACTCGGGAGTGGATGGGCGTTCGGAATGGTCAAAAATGCGAGAAAGGGAATCGGGTTTGACATTCTTGGAACCCGGGCGATACGAGAGAGAGAAGTCAAAACGTCCGAAAAAGAGTGCCCACCGCGCCTGCCTGGAGTTGAGTCGCTTAGCGGTTCTGATATATTCCAAATTCTTGTGATCGGTACAAACTATAAAAGGTACCCCCGACCCCTCTAACCAATGGCGCCACTCCTCCAGTGCTAACTTCACTGCCAACAACTCTCTGTTGCCAATGTCGTAGTTGCGTTCCGCAGGTGATAACCGATGGGAAAGGAACGCGCAAGGGTGCATCTTGTCGTCAGAAGATGAACGTTGGGAAAGTACCGCACCTACCCCCACCTCTGAAGCGTCCACCTCCACCACGAACTGACGCGAGGGATCGGGAGCTATGAGGATGGGAGACGAAACAAAGCGGCTCTTGAGTTTGGCGAATGCAGCCTCGGCTGTATCGGACCACCTGAACGTCACTCTGGGGGAGGTTAAGGCGGTAAGAGGAGCGACTATCTGACTAAAGTTGCGAACGAAACGCCGGTAGAAATTGGCGAATCCCAGAAACCTCTGTAGGACCTTACGGGAATCTGGGCTAGGCCAATCCACCACAGCCTTAACCTTGTCAGGATCCATGCGAATACCTTCAGTCGAGACGATGTAACCTAGGAATGGAACGGATTGTGCATGAAAAATGCATTTCTCCGCCTTGACAAAAAGTCCATTCTCCAACAACCTCTGAAGCACTCGTCTGACGTGCTGAACGTGTTCCTGGAGAGAAGAAGAAAAAATCAGTATGTCATCCAGGTAAACATATATGAACTGATCAATCATATCTCTCAGTACGTCATTGACGAGTGCCTGGAAAACCGCTGGGGAGTTGGATAGCCCAAAAGGCATGACCAAATATTCGAAGTGCCCTCTGGGGGTGTTAAACGCGGTCTTCCATTCGTCCCCCCCCCCCCCCCCCCTTATGTGAACCAAATGATATGCATTATGTAAATCCAACTTAGTGAACACGGATGCTCCCTGTAACCTTTCAAAGGCTGAGGACATCAACGGTAAGGGATAGGTATTCTTCACTGTGATGTTATTCAACCCACGGTAATCAACGCAAGGACGCAGAGATCCGTCCTTCTTCCCCACAAAGAAGAACCCCGCCCCCCGCTGGAGAAGAGGAAGGACGAATGAATCCAGATGCCAGAGAATCAGAGATGTATCTCTCCATAGCCTCCTTCTCCGGAACAGAGAGTGAATATAACTTGCTTTAGGCGGAGACTCACCTGGCAATAATTCTATTGCACAGTCATAGGGACGATGCGGAGGAAGAGAAGCAGCACGGGACTTACTGAACACCTCCTTCAGGTCAAGGTATTCAACGGGCACGTTAGACAAATCCACTGCCTCCTCTAGAAACACAGAATCAGACACAGACGAACAAGCAGACACTAAACATGACTCAAGACACTTGTTACTCCACATGGATATAGATTTATGAACCCAGTCAACTCTGGGGTTGTGTTGGGTGAGCCAAGGGTGGCCGAGAACTAATGGTGCAAGGGGTGAGTCCATGAGTAGAAATGATAGTGTCTCAGTGTGATTGCCAGAAGTGATGAGTGTGATAGGTTCAGTGGTGTGAGAAATGTTGGGGAGTTCTTGACCATTGAGAGCGTTGACGGATATCTTGTGCGTGAGTGAGTTGATAGGAATCTGGAGTTTGTGAGCGAGCTTGGTGTCCATGAAATTACCCTCTGCTCCTGAGTCCAGTAAGGCTTGGGTGTCGTGCGTGTGGGTGGCCCATCTTAGTCTTACCGGGAGGAGAGTAGATGATGAGGTCTTCTCTGTGGTGACACCACCCGATAGTAGCCTCATGCTTACTACCGGGCCTGATCTTTTACCGGGCAGGAGTGGATAAAATGGCCCGCTCTACCACAGTAGAGACAGAGTCCTTGGGATCTTCGCCTCTCCCTCTCTTCCCGAGAGAGGCGAGCTCTCCCCAGCTGCATGGGTTCGTGAGCGGAGGCTGAACTGGCCATGTTCCCGCCGCTGGCATGCCAGCCCTCCGTGTCGTTATACGGTCTGTTAGGGCATGCTCGGCGGCCAATACGACTCAGACGAGCGTCGACCCTCAAGGCTAGTTCCACTAGTCCATTTAAACTCCTGGAAGGTCCAGAACATAAATCTCCTTCTGGATCCGGTCCTCCAGCCCATGCAGGAACATGTCCCACTGCGCCTCCTCGTTCCACTGACACTCTGCGGCCAGAGTGCGGAATTGGATGGAGTATTCCGATACGGAACGGTCTCCTTGGCGAAGGTCAGCGAGTAGTCTGGCCGCCTCTCTACCCGCCACGGCCCGATCGAAAACCCTTCTCATCTCCTCGGAGAGTGTCTGGAAAGAGGTGCAGCATGGGTCCTGGTTCGCCAACACCGCCGTTCCCCAAAGAGCCGCTTTACCTGATAGCAGTGTGAGTACGAATGCTACCTTAGACTGTTCACGGTTGAAGGTCCGTGGCTGCAACGAGAAATGCATGGAACATCTCGTAAGAAAAGCTCTGCAATAGTCAGGATCACCTGAATAACCCTCTGGTGTCGGTAGCCATGGCTCTAGCTGGGAATCCGGCTCTGGCGGGGCGGGTTGAACTGCCGGTGTAGGTGGCGCAGCGGAACCCCTCAGATGTTGTAATTGTTGGGTCAGCTGGGATACCTGCGTCGCAATGGCTTGTACTGCCCGACCTGTGCTGGAGACGTTCTCCTCTTGTTGATCCATTCTCGTGATACTGTGGGAAATGAATTCGGTCAGACTCGTTGAACTCGCTGCATCCATGGTCTGGTCAGATCGTTCTGTGACAATACAGAGGCGGATGCAAGATGCAAGCAACGATGGTTTAATGAATACAATTATATCAGCAACAGGACAGACAGACTGTACTCAGACGGAATCCAACCCAGGGACTAGGGCTCATCCTCTGGTGATTAGCGTGCTGAGAAATCCAGGGGAGTGTGTCCGGATGGGAAGGAAGGAGCACAGCAGATAATCCACACAAGGGCGGCGAGAGATGAGCACTGACACACGACACAACCTCAGGGAAGTAACGACACAACCTCAGGGAAGTAACACCGATCTGACAACAAGAAACACTGGTTACAGAACATATAAAGGGAAGATAAGTGGTTCCAGCTGGCGCAGACAATCAGGCCGAGATTGGGAACCATGCCCACACAAACACGGGAGAGGGAGAGGGAGAGGGAGAGGGAGAGGGAGAGGGAGAGGGAGAGGGAGAGAAAGAGACAGTTTTATATTATAGATTCTTTATGATCACTTTCTCAAATACAACTATGTAGCCTAATACCACTCTTCCGTCTCATTTTGTACGCTTGTATTGAACTTTTGTTGATGAATTTAATCTGTTTTAGCCTGCTCAGGGAATACGGATGAAAAATAGCTTCATAGACAACTAGCAGTTTATTAACACTGACATGAGAACAGAATATGAGTAATGTGTAGTGTCCATGTCAACTAAATGGGGTGAAGAAATTTCTCATTTACTAATCCCAGCCCAATTTCACTCTTTGGGGATATTTATTGATACATTAGAGATGTTTGCAAGCACAAGCTCATATTTCACATTAAAACGTAGGCCTAACTATTTACAGTGCAGTCAACATGTCATGTTACACAACATACTTTTAATGTCTGTTGCGTAATACATGTGTTAGGTCAGGAATCTGTACAATGGCTTGTCTCTTAAAGATGTGTGTGTGGAGGTGCTGAGACGGTGGTTGTCAGTCAAGTTATTTTAGCTGGTCCTCTCAACTGTACTGCAAGGCTAGGAGATTTGACCATGTCCTTTGTGGGGAAAAGTGCTGACTTTGACAAGAGGCAAGCCAATAATTCAGGACATAACTCCCATGAATCAGTCTGAGGGACTGCTGCTCAGCTATGGGTGAAAATGAAAGTTCAGTTTACTAGGGGACCCCAGCCGGTGTCAGCTGCACCAGTGTGCACATTGCACTGAATATACATAAATGTACAGGAGTGCATGATCTTTATACATGTGTAGACTAAACATAAGTCATGCTATTCTGTCATTGGGATTTGTACTTTTATAGCCTATTACATAAATAGGCTTACTGATGGAGTGTCAGTAATTTGACTGGTGATGTTTAATTTAGACTCGATCCAACTAGCAAATAGGCAAACATCGCTTTCATTTACATTACATTTTACATTTAAGTCATTTAGCAGACGCTCTTATCCAGAGCGACTTACAAATTGGTGCATTCACCTTATGACATCCAGTAGAACAGTCACTTTACAATAGTGCATCTAAATCTTAAAGGGGGGGGGGTGAGAAGGATTACTTATCCTATCCTAGGTATTCCTTAAAGAGGTGGGGTTTCAGGTGTCTCCGGAAGGTGGTGACTGCATGTCTGCTTTCCACAGACATGCAGTCAAAGCTTTCCGTGTAGGAATGTCAACGGACATATGATGTATAATTGTCTTCTCACGCAGTCACAGAGAACCATTAGCATCTCTGGAGACCCACAGTCATTTTTGATATAGCTTGACAAAGTCTCTCAGGCAGATTGATATCGCTAGCTACATTCTGTCTGAATGAATCTGCAAGCCAGAATGTTCAAAGACTGTTGTCCATTTGAGCTCTTTGGAGAGCAAATCAGCATTATTTTTCAGGACATAGAAAATGTATACTTCACATTGACTTTAATGGTTGATAATGTAGGCTACTGGTGACAGAACAGTTCCCCAACATCTCCCCAAGCAGACGATGTAGCTACTGTTGTGGACAAATTATACTGGAGATAATTCGGCTTCCCTGCTGACATGTCCTTGTTTATTGAAGCTAGCTTGTGTCAGGAAGGATTCTTCTAACATTACAGGTCCTTTCACTGTGCTATCTTGACTTCACAGTTGAGTCTAAATGTAGTATTTCACTCATACTTTCACCGCACGCACAATAAGGTCATGTGTGTTTCCTCTTCTGGTGTAGAGCTTCCGATTCAAAGGTTCAGCTGTTGTAGTTGATAAGCCATAATGGGGTCGTTGTAGGTTGCTCCACAGACCTCTTCAATATGCTGTTGCCTGCTCTAAAAAGGTCTTTCTTTGGCCAATGTTTGGTCGGATAAGAGATCATAAAAGTGCATTCTGTCTTGACAGCTTTACGATTGAAAATAAGTAGAATAGCCTAAGCCAGCCCACCAATAAACCATGGCTATTAATTACATCAGCATCACTTATGGTAAGTGAAACCAAGATAATCCGATTGTCACTGCTGAATAAGGATAAAATCAAAATGATTGGTTGATTGTGCCCATTGTTCTGTGAAAATGTCAGCTGTAACATATGGCCTCACCGTGTTGTTGAGTTTTAGTTTTACACGAGATCATCATGTACTTAGTGAGAACACGGTGTGGGAGTCACTGTGGTTTGTTAAATAATCATCTCACCATTTTGTTCCATTCAGGCCTTCACACTCAAGCAACCATAATTTTTCTCTTTAGATCAATGAACAGTCAGGCTGACAGAATTAATCTCACTAAGGCCTATCTCCTCTCCTCGCCCCCCCCCCCCCCCCCACACACACTTCAGTACCTCCTCTCCATTGTGAGTCAGTGAATCCCTTGGCTTACCCACTCGTTCCTCAGCATCCCTCTTTCCTTATCTCTCCCTCTGTTCTTTGCTGTAGGCAGCTGTTGTCAGAAATGCTGACAGAGGCACAATGGTGTGCTTCGCTGCGTAATTTGCCAATGATCCATTTGCCTTCCTCCCGTTCTCTCCTCTTTCTCCCTCCCAAGCAACGTGCTACTCTCAGGGTTTCTGCAAATCTCGCTGGACAGAGCTTTGACCGGAGTCCTATCTTATCTTTTTGCGTCATCTTATAACAGGCTAATTGTGTGCTTTTGCGTGCATATACTGATGTTGGCATTGCCTCTGGATTTGTGGGTAAATTGACTACATGGGTATGAATGTCTTTGTTTTTTGGCTGCTCTTTTGGCTACCCTTGTCTGTGTGTTTTCATGTTTTCATGTAGGCCCAGTTTTCCAGTTTAATTATATTGAAGAACCATGCAGGCACCATCATCATCCCCTCTGCTCTGCATGTGTCGTTGCCAGTCTGCACGTGAGGGCAGAGCTCAGCTTCAGACTTTATTACACAGATGACATCACTATCACGCTGCCCTGTTGTGTACCCAAATCAAAGGTTGCTGCTGATTCTAATTACACAGCTCTGTGCACACTGCCAATTGGAGCGGTTAATATTTCACATCCTGGTACTAGAGTCTGAGATAATCCAGAGTCGTTTGAACCTAGCCCGTCCCCACTAAACCGTCTATCAAAACTGCTCCTCTGTCTCCCGCTCTAATTCCTCTGTATTTTATCTTCAAATACGTTACGACTTCAAAGTTATTTAAAAATCCCCTCCAGAGTCTACATGACACAGTGAAATTCTTTGGACTGGGAGTTCTCTATATCAGTGCTTAAGTCAGGCTGGCGGAAGAACATTTTATATCCATACACAAAAGCATGAGGAGAGCTTATCTCACAGTCTTGACTGCTTTACTGGTCTCTAAATATGAAAGTAGATGGAGCAACAGTTTCTCTTAAGCATGGGAGGAATTCAGGGGATATTAGTACGCATACAGGGGTCATTTTTGAGAGTAGTAGCCATCTGTGCTAATGCTAAGGATGCTGCGGCACACTGGATTACTTATGCCAGTATCATTCAATCTCATCATTATGGGTCGGAATCCAGACATTATCCTAGAACTCAGGGGTTAGTAACATCAACTATGAGCACAGTTACATGCACACAATAATATGATTGTGAATAGTCAGATTCATGTAATAGTTTGTTTAAAACGTTTACATGCTTTGCAAGAAGAACGATTTCCCTAATAATACTGTTTACATGGACACACCTGAAATCAGGCTACATGATGAGTAATTTTATAAATGCAGAAAATTGCCAATCATAATAAATGTTCTACCACAGACCATGTTATTTTTGTGAGGCCTATTTGAATCTGATGTACAGTATACATTTTGTATGTGAAAACTCTTTCTAAGATGCATACTTTCAGTTTTTCCCAAACTCGCGAATAAGAGGGAGGCTTGCGCTACTGGTGCTGGCACATGTGCAGATCAAATACATAGCTGGAACTCTGATTTTAAGCTGTTTACATGTCCTAATTAGAAAGATTGCTCAGAAAACCAGGTGTTTTAATCGGCGTATGCTCACTTTTATTTTGACCTCGATTAAAGGACGATTAAAGATGAGCAGAGTAATGCCAGGCGGACACTACACGACTTTTAAAATCCTAACATCGCTGAATATCTCACATTAAACAACAGTATTTCCTGTACTTTTTTGTTGTTGTCTTGCCAACGTAGTAGTGCGCACACTAAACAATGTGGCGCAGACGGTGGGGTCACACTACAAGGTTATTTACTTGGTTATGAGGCTCCTCGATACCACACTGTCTCCTGAAAACAAGGATGTGATAGTTACAACGGGCTGTGGCTCAAAGCAGCCTCAAATGTTTTCAGGCAGACATTCACGCTTGCTATACAGAGTTGAAATATCTAGCCAATACATTTTGAATTGAATAAAGAGCTTGTCAGAGCTGTTTGTCACTTTGGCAAGTACATACGCATACCAGTAGTAGTCAAAGTTCTTGCGCGAGAGTCTACACATTCTGGGTGACGCGATACCCTGCATCTCACTGACTTTTTCTCAGTCGGGCTATTGCTGATCATCGTTCTCAATTATTGTAATTGCAAATCTCACGCTACAAGAGCATTGCAGATTTTGTGCCAATTGAAAATCAAACATGTTTGAATATATCAAGGCGTCTGGATCTGTCCAAAGACGGGATCGGTAGCCCTCAGATTGCATCTATGACCCGCTCACATGAAATGAGCGTCGGTGACGGCCGTGCACCCCGAGTAGGCAACATCGTGGAGATTTTGTCTCGGATTTCAAAAACTGGTCTGGCAAAGGGGCCAAAATCGTGTATTGTACGCCCGGTTTAAGGTGTTTACATGACTATTTCCAAACTCGATTTACTGCCATAATCTGTTTAGTATCGAATTATGAGTGTCTGTAAACATACTCCATGTTACTGGACTACTAGCAGCCATTCTGCACTGACCTCAAAGCATCACAAGAACATAACTTGCTCTAGTGAACTCGATCTGAATTCTGGGTTAGTCAGATGGCAGGTTAGTCTAACTCAGTCAATCATTTACTACACTGAATATTCTGTTACTGATGAATGCAGAGTTGACAGTCAGGGCATCATTGACACAATGTTTCACAAAGTATAGAGATGCTGGGGGGGTTATGCATCTGTAATGGAATTGAACAGTGAGGAAGTTCATTCATTATACAGCTGGCGAACTTACTGAAGGAAGTTCATTCATTATACAGCTGGCGAACTTACTGAACCTTCTCTCCACTGTTTGCTATTCATTTAAAACCATCTCTATCATTCATGACTCTTAGGGCATGCAGTTGACTCTAGTCATTGATTGATTTTAAAGGCTACATTCGCATTGACAAACATTTAAGTAGAGGCAGCGTTTCAATTTACTTTACATCCTTGCCTAACCTTTTTGTTGAGGCTGGCAACGTGACATTGTGGCGCCGCAGCTCCACATTTACCATAAATATGTGTATCACAGTAGTCACTGACTAGCCAGGAAGCTTGCAAGCTATTCAACAATGCAGGCAAATTTTCCTCTAAAACATATTAGCTAGCAACGCTCTTGAATAATGCAACCAAACCATATCACTCTTGAGTAATTAAATAATTCACAAGCACGAGCAGACAATTTAAATGGGGTTTCCTCATTCGTACACACATTTGCTAAATGTAGGGTTAGCATGTATTTCGCAAGACAATGTCATAGAAAATCAAAATTGTATTGGTCCCATACACGTGGTTAGCAATGTTATTGCGAGTGTAGCGAAATGGTAACAGGTCATATCTAACAAATTCCACAACAAAACGTAATACACACAATCTAGTAAAGGAATGGGTTGAGAATATATACAGTGGGGCAAAAAAGTATTTAGTCAGCCACCAATTGTGCAAGTTATTGTTATCAATGCACTGTTAACATTTTTATCAAAGGGGGGGTGAAATCCAAAGTTGTGCTATATATTAATTGGTTATGGCATAGCTCATTTGTAAATTATAAATATTGATACATGAATAGTTTTTAAACATTTAATCTGCAAAAATGGCAAGTTAATTATTGGGAGATGGTGATTTCAGAACCAAAGTGTGGGGACAAAGAACATCGGCTACATTGCCCCCCCCCCCCCCCCCAAAAAAAAAAATCTGATAATGTTAGGAGGTGGTTCTCTAATCAAAACGAATTGCACCGAAACTGAAACGTACCTTTCCTGTATTGTATCCAAGCCCAATCATCTGGCCACCTATTTCACAAGTTTGTTTCCGACTTTGTAAGGACACATTTTAGCTCCTTATTCAACCCTGGTACCTCCATATGAAGCTGCGGTTGAGCCACATATGCTCAGCCTCTTGCTGAGTCCAGATGTTATGTCTAGCCTAACCCAGGAGTTTGGGAAGGTGTGCACTGCTACGGCGCACCCATATAGCATTTACACTATGGATCCTGAGCCAGACAGACTCTAGGTAAACAAGAGCATTAGCTCTTAGTCACCAGGGCAAGATGTGCTTCTCTCAGCAACCAACACCATGATTATTTATGGTCTACTGAGTGAAACAGAACCTAGCTACTACTCATGTTTTTAAACTGCTATGGTCCCCTCTGTTCACCCTAAAAGGACTTTCATGCTGCTCACAAATTCTCTTGACAGTTTCGGGGATCAGCGAGGGATAATTGCTCAGCTCTGATCCAAGGCCCCAGCAAGTGATGAAAACAAGGTAGGGGGAAGAGGGAGGGAGAGAAATCCCCGTCCCCCTCTTCTCTCAGCCTGAAGCTACTGCCCAGTGGTCTTACAGGAGCACACTTCTCCAGGGAGGATATGCTCTCACACACACACACACACACACACACACACACACACACACACACACACACACACACACACACACACACACACACACACACACACACACACACACACACACACACACACACACACACACACACACACACACACACACACACACACACACACACACACACACACACACACAGGACACCCAAAGAATTGGTGTGCATAGGACTTGGTAAACATTCCGCTGTCTACTAGACTGTGTGGGGAAGTAAACCAAAGTCCTTTAAAAAAAAGAGGTGTATTTTTATAACATGGTCTAGATGTGTTCTTAGTACACCCATCCTCTATACAGATTCACATAATTAGTCGGCCCAGTATTGACACATCGTGCTCTGCAGATGGTCGTATCCTGTCTACTGTAGGTCTTGGAAAGGATGAGTCCTATTCATCAGCATACCACACCCTGTTATGTCACAACATTTGGTTAGAGAAACTGGCTATGATTAAGCACGCCAATCCATGTTAATGTGTATTGACATCTGTGTGTGCTGGAGCATGTTGTTTATCAGACCACGATTTTTGTCTGTCCCAGCCAAGCAGGGTTTCTGGGTGAATGACAGAGTCATGCTGGGTCCATCTCCAGCATACTGTCCATCATTCCCATTGAGACAGATAGGAGACTGAGCATTGAGTCAGAGGGCAGCCAGTGTCCACTCAGGCAGGCAGTGTTAAGCCCTAAGGAGTTAATGTTAGAGCCCTGTGAAGCAGTGCATTGTGGACTTGGAGAGACTGGCTTGCCTTTACTGCTGCATTTTATAAGGGTCAAGCCCTTACATGTACATCGATGCATCATTTTTGAGAAAGTTCAAATTGCCAATGTGTATCTTGCAGTAGCCTAAAATTAGGATTTGGCTGTAAGTGACCGCATTCCAGGCCATGACAAGACACAGGAGGTCTGTGGAGATTTTGAGTCTATAAGCAGTCGGCAGAGCGGACTAGGTATTAATAAAGATACAATGTATTAATTTGCTTTGAATTTCCATCTCAATGGCTGAGTTCAGTTTGGGTTGTGGTTTTGAAAGAAAATGTACTAAGCACTTTTGCCGTCTGGTCTCAATGGATCAGTCTTTTAAAAATGTCAAAAGTTAGAGAAGCAGTATTGACCATGTAGCCTAGCCATTATCTTTCATGGAGAGGAAAGGCCACAAAAATGTTGTTTTTGGCAATGGTAGTCAGTGTGCCAATACACCAGGTTCCATCTTGAGTTTCACTATATTGTTATTGTCCTGCTTTCAAAGGAAACAACACATACTTGTCCTGAAAAGCCTCTAATATGTCCTGTCCTTCATGTCAGCTGGGTGTGTTAGGGGATTACAGTACTACTCATTGAGTGACTTTGACTTGGACACGATGTTGCTTAGACTAGTGTTTGTCTATTCTGAAGCTCCATTATGGAACAAAGGGACCACATAACCCAATATATTTTATAGGGCTGAACATGATTACTTATTCAGGTCACTTTAGCAGTGTCACCCCTGGGCAGTTATCTCCATTGCTGCACCATCAAACGTTCTACATTCCAATTTGGATGTCAGAGTCTTATTTTTTTTTTTTTATGAATCAGTCAATCCAGGAAGTGAATTGAAATTACATTCATATTAGTTATTTCTTTCAATCCCTAAACTGACTGAACTAAAAAGGAATTGACCTCAATCCTTTGTATGTTTTGGTGTCCCAAACATACAATGGCCCAAACATACAGTATAATGCTAGTGTCTTTAGAAGACACCATTGAGATGACTGTGCTGGCAGACTCCATTGAGCAGCAGCTCAGCCCACCCATAGGTCTCAATGACTGTTGCTTTTTACTAACTCAGAGCTGCTATTGATCAAAATGGAGCCTCAGTTGGCTTCATGAAAAGCTATAAATCTCCCCCAGGCACAGGCTGTATCCACTGTCAGCTATTTACTGACTGCATATTACATGTCACTAAGTGGTTATGTTGACTAGACTATCATTTCAATGCAAGAATGAATTGTGTTTTAAGTTGTGGAATGGTTTGCCCATTTAAGATGTGTTTTGGAGTGCTAGTCTAGCCATTCTCTATCTGTGGGTTACTGGTATGCCATCTGTTGGCGTGTGGGTAATACAGGGTAATACTGCCGGTTACTGTAATTGCAAGGAATGTGTTAAGCTTAAACGGTTTAGCATTAGTAAAGTTGATGGTTTCTTAATTATGAGTGTGGTCACTCAATAGTCTCAGTTGGGGAGGAATGGGTGAAATCCGACAATTTAGTGACGTCTTGGACACACTGGAGCAGACAGAGTCAATTACCTCACTACCGCAACTTTCCATCCCGACTTGGACCAAAAACAGAGGAGGAGGGAAGGAGAGAGCAACTTGTGATCTAGAGAGAGACAAAGGTGTTGTCCACCATCAGGGTTTTGTGGTGGCCCGTCTACTTCTGTGGATTCAATACTCAACAACATACAGGCCGTGCTCTTTTTCAAACCTAATTTTGTTGCCTTGCTTTTGTTTTGGCCTAACTTTAATTGCAGCGGAATGAGTAAAATGAATAAAATATAGGCCTATTTAAACTGAAGGCACAAGCAGCAAATATAATTGTTGTGTGTGACTAGGGCTGTGATGGTCTTGGAATTTGAGGTTACGGTAATTGGCCAGGCCAATATACACATTGACCGACATAACCGTTCAGGGGGAGGTAAAAAAAAGGGGGGTGGGTCACAATTCTGTTTGTAACTTGTTTACATGGATATGCTTCTTAATTAAAATGTATTTTAAACAAGCAATTACACTTCATTATTATCATGGCATTTCATTATTATTGTTCAGGTTTATTACTTCTAAATATGAATCAACAAATGAATAAATGCCGGGTTGGAGACTGTAACTGCTGTAACTGCTGCTGCAGTCATTTGATGGCA